>NC_136547.1:7704029-8021529 GCF_910591455.1 Pholis gunnellus
GGAAGGAGGACAGAGCGGGACAGACAGGCTGATGCACATCAGAGGACAGAGAGCCCAGAGGTGGAGCTCTACTCCAGTGGATTGCTTGTTTACTTTGGCTTAAGACTGCAAACAAATGATTTAAGATGCATTTGAAGATCATTTTCTCTAATAAATCTACTGATATTCAGTCGATGCAGGAATAGACACGATTCTTTTCCATGATTTTCCAGACCTTTAGAAGGGTTTCATGATTCATCGATTATCACAATTGTTAGATAATAAATCTCCGTCTTTTGATTTATCTACTAATTCTTTTAGCTCTAGTCTCGTTTCCAACAAACCTAATTTAGGAGTTTCGTTTTCTTGTATTAAATAGTAATATTAATTAATAAAAACATACATTTTCATATAATAAACATTCAGTCTAGCGGTTAGCTTGTTAGTAGATGGACTGATAATTGATGAATGTCTTTGTTTTTAGTTTTTGTTACAATTTTCTGGAAGTGTATTGACGAAACAATTACAGCGGCAACTAATGATTAGTTTCATTATTGATCAACCCACACATTAGTTTTTACAATAATCCATTCATTGATTCTTCTATAGTGAAATCAAATCTTCAGAAGTCCAAGATGACGCCTACAAACGACTTGTTTTGTTCGACCAGAAGTCAAAAACGCTAAAAGATATTCAACTTGATATTATAAAAACAATCCCTATGTATGGGGGGGGGGGGGGGGTCTAACTTGCCTTGTAATTGTCTATTAGTCCAAAAACAGCGTTGAGAGTCACATGGGAGGCCCTCTCCCCTGATGTGGGTGTGGTCCATCACTACAGGGATGTCAGCTGAGGTGGACACCAACACACCACATTAAAGACTCAGGACAAAGAGGACACACACACACACACACACACACACACCACCCTCACATCCAGCCAGCCACCTCAGCCCGGCCCTTCAGAGACAGAGAGCAGGTGGGCCAATTAGGGTCCCCGGGGTCCCCCCCCCCCCCCCCCCCAACCCCACCCAGATTCGAG
The DNA here is from genome assembly GCF_910591455.1 of Pholis gunnellus. Lineage (NCBI taxonomy): Eukaryota > Metazoa > Chordata > Actinopteri > Perciformes > Pholidae > Pholis > Pholis gunnellus. The sequence continues at coordinate 7,705,050 of NC_136547.1, forward strand.
CACAGCCCTGTATAATTGGTTTCCTCATCTATGAATTATTAATCCCGGTTGCTCTTTGAGGTTGAGGTTTTTGACAGGTTGGGGTTACGACAGTGCACCCCTCCGACACGTAGACTCTCCTGTTTAACCCCCCAGTGCCACGTCACAACTATTCCTCCAGACGAGGTGGTGACAAAGAAAAGAAAAGCAGCGGGTCATTTCAGAACTAACGGTGTGATGAATAAAGGAAATGTGAATGTCTTATGTCTAGGGCTTTTATTGTGAAAGGGAAAAGCAGGAGTGCGTCTAGTCTGTGCTGCCTTTGTCAAGGTTGAACGGAATAATAAAGTTGCCGCGCGTTGGTTCCGACCACAGAGCCTCCATGTTGTTGTTTCATAAATAGGAGCAACTCAACCCGCTCTGAACAACTTGAATGGTTGACGTCTTTATTCACAGCGAGAGAGCTCAGACGTTTCTAATGACAAAAACAACAGCTTGAAATATATTAACATGTTGAAGTGTGAATTAATCACACAAACAAAAAACGCCCTCGGTGTGAAAAGGCCTTTTGAGCCAGAGAAAGCTTGGCTTGGTTTCCTTTTTTAAACCAAACCAAAATGATTAATCGATCGACCTAATGCTCTGAATAGTTGTGTGATGGTTTGTCATCCTTTGTTCCACTGAGACCTCCTGAACATAGATGATGATGTTCATGAGAAAGCTAAAGATCAGACGATAAACAGAATATTTCTGGCGTCCAGCACACTGAGGCCTTGCTGTTGTTGGTGACGGTGTTGTTGCTTCCCCCGGCTCCTCTGTCTCCGTCGCACACCAGGTGTCGGCCTGTAAATATTTCATGAGGCTTCCTCTGTGCCTCGCTGCAGGCGCACAAAGGCCGTTTTCAGGGGCTCGGACAGCGGAGGCTCTCTGGAAACAGAGGCCTATCAGTTCGGCTCGGGACGCAAACAATCTTCAGAGCTGCTAAAATTAAATTAGGGGAAGGGGCATGCCGAGAGAGACGCTTGACACGGCAAGACTTCTTTACTCCTCACATCGGGCATTCCGTGGCCAAATGAAAACGGGGAGCGGGGAAAGAAACGCAGGAAACAATGAGCGGTCTGTCAAGAGTCTCCAGTGAAAAAGCAGAAAGGCCATGTATATGAGATATGAAGTGTTAGTAAGGGTGCCAAGTTGACTTCTGAGCGCATAGGGACAAATGGATACATACATACATACGGGATGACAAAGACAAAGAGCGCTGTATGACGGAGAGAACGTCCACATTCATACGATCAGAGTCACAGGAAAACACGTCATTCTCTGAACAGTGAACATCTTCTACTGGATTTTACCAGACAGCCTTTAAGTTAAGACTGCGCTTCCCAATCGTCCAATCGGAGGAATCATTTCAACGTGGTTACACTCGTTGCACGATATTTTGATTCCAAAACAGTGACGCTTCTCTAAACGAGGCCGTTTCCGACAAATCAAATCCTGCCGAGGCCGAGAGAAGTTGAGATTTAAGTCAAAGAATCTCTTGTTTAAACTACTTCACGAGATTGATTTGGTCTGGAGCCACCCGACGCTGCACGAGGCACTGTTGTCTGCGAGAGCAGGGACACCCGGAGGTCAGCATGCCGGGCGCTCCAGAGGCTCCAGTTCCACGCTGCACTACTGAATGAATTCTGGTCTATTAATACGCGAGATGTCAGGGATGCCTTTCCTGGAGGACTCCGGAGAGTAATGTGGGGCCGAGAGGAAGGACGGGTGACCAAGAAGAAAAACCTGCTGCAGCAAGAACGACTCTTGCAGTTGCGTGTCAACCCTCTTATCCCTCTCCAAAACTTTCCTGTCGAGCTCTACTGTCACTATCAAGGAAAATGCTTTAAAATAAATATTAATAATAAGTCAAATGCTCTCAACATGAAGACAAACTGACCTGATTGCTCCAGGCGCAGTACAGATCACAGATCAGACTCCAGTTGTTGTTGATCATACAGTCGAGAACTTTAAGATGAGACATTTTACGTTTCACAGAGGTGATACAAATCTTCCGCTCAGCGGCGTGTACCGAACCCAGCCGTCGCCGGCGGCGCCCTGCTGGCAGCGGCGCTCCTCGATGCCACCTTGACGTGGAGGAGGAAGCGAGGAGGCAGGAGGGAGGATCCTCAGCAGCCGGCAAAAGGGTGCATCCTCTGGCCCGTCTGCGAACTCAGCAGGCATCCTATCCGCCGCCCCCAGACACGCTTCATTAGCGGTATGCTAATGATGGATCACGCTGCGCAGGAACTCAGGGGATTATCTTATATGTATTTAAAAAAAAGAAAGACAGAAAGAAAGAAAGACAGCCTTCCTGAGAGAGGGATGCAGCAGGAAAGTGTTATCAGCACTACAGAGCAGAGGAGTCCACCTGTCTATCGCCGCGCAGGAGAACGCAGACCGGCCGGTGGAAGAGAAGACGCCTAAAGGACGACGGAGCAGAGTGCACTTTTTCCTTTACGTCTGCCTCTGCGTTTTTGATACCCCCCCCCCCCCCCCCCCGCCTCTCTCTCTCTCTCTTTTTGATTCCTGTGACGGCGTCTCGTCCCGGCTGGCCGTGCCTCCCCGTGCTCGTCTCCGCAGTCGTACCAGGCTGAGGCAGCCAGACTATCGGAGCAGCAGAAGCCCTCGCTCTAAATCATCGCGCATCAGGCATCAGGCCCGCAATGCAGGACACAGCGGCTTCCCTCTCCAGGAGGACTCCTCTTCCACCGCCGTCTCGCGTTAAAGCGAGAACACACCTAAGGCTCGTCACACGTCAAGTTGTGATCCTGTAAAAAAAACACACAGAGGAAGCTCTCCGCCTCTTACTCCCAACCTGCCTGATGCTGCACTTTGCAGGCAATGCGGGACCGCATCCCGTCTGAGTTATTTATGTCATTACTCTGCAAAAAAAAATAGATCCTCACCCTACTTTGCAGGGAGAAGACCCCCCCCCCCCCCTCCCCACCCGAGGAGTGCCGCAGCCCCCACCGCCGCGGGAGCAGAAACCCTCTCTTAAGTAAATAATCATTGAGTTAGAGACTTTCTGTCACGCCGGGATGTCGAAGAAATCGCGCTTTTGAGGGAGGAAAATATGCCGGAAATGCACGAAGAGAGAATTAGGAAACTGCTGGATGCCAGCAAAATAGTTGTCTGGGATTGTTTATGTTCCTCAGCAGCCTTTGATGCTGCGTGACGTCCAGATGGTTGTGATTGCGACATCAGTGAGACGCTCTAAGCTCACTTCACAAGAGGAACGCAGCGACCACTTAGAATCAAAGACGTAGCCTGAGGTGGGGTTTAAGATATTCATAATAACCCTTTAGAACCAAGTGTCACTCCAGCCTCTTCTCTCAATTACGAGTGATCAGGAAAAGCTCCACACCACGGAGACAACGCTGGTGATTGGACACTTCATTCATTCGGTCTTTTTGTGCACCAAATCTGATGTAAAAACTGTCCATCGGAGACGGATACATCACAAAAGGACAAGCAAAGACGACTTCAGTGATGACTCAGACACAAGGGTCTCTGTCGGGTCAGGAGGCTACGCACACAGTCTGGTCAGGAAGGTCAGCCATGTCTCAGACGGCCACAAGTCCAGACATGGCAACCCTTGGCCTCCCAACACGCCATCAGCAGAGCAGACCAATTGGGGAGGTGATCACTCGCCTCTCTTCTCTACTTGCCCCCCCCCCCCCTCCATTATCAACACACAACCTCTCTGCTCCCCTTAACGTTGGAGGCCGGACCCCCAGTGGGAATGATTCACTGAATGGTGTTTGGAGCGGTTGTCAGACAGCAGGATAACCCCCCCCCCCCCCCAAACAAAAACTTGTTTTTACATCCATCCCACAGACGGTAAAATATGTTAAGATGCCAGGTTTCTCTTGGCAAAGCGAAAGCCATCCAAGTCCCCTGTTTTGCCATCTTACGCTTAAAACAAAACATTCACAAACGCTTAAGAAGTCAGAGGGATTACGCTAATGCGAGCAAAAACCAAGATCTGCAAAAGCGTGACGCGCTGTTCACTAAATATCTAGGCCGGGGGAATCTCACAAATCTGCCTCAACGCAGGGCAGCGCTCCAAAACAACAAGCCGCCCTTAAAGCGAGATGAGAAAAGCTTAACAGAAATGTTGTTATTCAATCTAGAAAATGCTCACAGTGCAGAGTGTACAAGAGGACATGCATCGCTTGGCTCCTTTTTTAATATTCCCCTTTAATCTAAATGATTTCATGTTGGAATAAAAACACACAGGTCTGATGAAGACCACCCGCCATCACAAACAGGTCAGTAAAGAGTGAAAGCGTGTGCGCAACCCCCCCACGCCACGCTAAAGCCGATATAATCCAATCAATGGCGAGTTATGGATCTCACACAACCTCCGACAGCATTCACAACAACAGGCGGTGTGTGCGTGTTTAAGGATGCTGAGGTCATTTCACTGACACACAAAAGAGACGAGGACGCGAAGGCGGAGAAATGGAACTCCACCACAGTCATGTGGAGGATTATCGACGGACGGGTTATTACATTCAGTGAAGAAGAGAAACAGTTATTACACATTTGAGTCAACAGCTGGAGCCGCTGCAGTCCAGTCCGATTCATCAACACTGTTTGTAGGATTCAACCTGGGATTCTAACTGGAGATTATTATCGTAATTGATTTATCTGCCGATTCATTTCTTTTTAAATAGTCTTTAAAAAGTCAGAGGATAGTTAACATGCCGATCACAAGTTTCCAGTATACAATGTTACGTCTTCAAAGTGCTTGTTTTGTCCAACCAACATCGAAAATATTACATTTTCAATGATATAGAAGGAAATCCTCACATTTAACAAAGGTGTTTGTGCTCGATCGTTGTTGGTTTTAGGAATAAAACTTGGTTATATGTGGCACTCTTACCTATCGAAATACTTTCTCCAGTTAGCACAATCCTCATCCATCTATTTAAAACCCCAAATCTGTGTCAGATTATGTTTTCAAACTTTTAACTGACAGCGTGTTGATGACATAAACCCGGTGGGTTCTCTAGCAATAACTGCTGGTCTACAATTAAGCAGTTGTGGCCAATTTGGGGGAATTATATTTACTGTCACAGACGACTATCTGTAAGTTCAGTCTTCAGAGCTGGAGAAAACAGAGCGGCTCTGCGGCTCCTCTCTCATCCATTCATGAAACCGGTCCCTCATCAGGGCGCCCTTGTTCACTTCCACCGCTGACGCTGACAGGAAGTAATGCGCTTTCCTGCCAAGACCTCAAAGTCCGTACTAACACGGCGGGTTAAGATACGTCCTGATAACACCCCGTTACATAAGGGCCGATAAAAAACATATACAAGCTCTCACACACACACACACACACACACACACACACACACACACACACACACACACACACACACACACACACACACACACACACACACACACACACACACGGTTATACGCGGTTTTACATACAAAATACGAAAGTAAAAGTGTGAGTCATGAAAGAAAAACCTGAAAGAAACTCAAATCTACTTGGGCTGTATGGACATCCTGTGTGAAAATACTAGATGGCTGCAGCAGTCTGTATAAGACTGTAGGATGTAAAATATGACACCGGCTTAAAGAAATGAGCTGTACACACAGATAAACTACACGCTCCTCACCAGTGTGTGTCGTGTCCCGGAGCCAGAGATGGAGCCTGATAGAGGGCGGGTGTTTTGACGGAGATGCTTTGGGCGTGTGTAATGGATAGCGCCTCAGCCTCGCCGAGCATTAGACTGGTTCTGTTCTGCCTGTCTGCCTTCATTTGCACCCCCCCCCCGCCCACCACCACCACCACTCCCCCAAACTCCTACATCTCACCATCTTCTTTCTGCCCCCCCTGTACCAGAGGGACGAGGGGGCATCCAGGCAGAAGAGGCTGGGATTTTGAGCCAATCGGGGGGGAAAGAGAGAAGCAAAAAAAGAAAAAGATGACAAGAAAAAGAAAGAGGGTGGCATTTTTTTCCCCCATCCATCAATCATCCATCCATCCTTACCCGTGGCCAGCAGGATAAGAGCGTCTAGACTGAGGGATGACATGCAGAGGAGCCATGCTGAGCACCAACGTCACCTCTCCACAAGAGGAATGAGATAAAAGGGGGGGGGGGCGCCCAGCACACAGATTTTAGAGTTGCGCTTGAGTGTGACGCAGCTCATGCACAGATTTCCCCTTTTTCCTTTTTCCCAGGAAAAAAATAGCATCAAATTCCGATAAGAGATGCCAAAACACACGCTCCAGGTTTCAGTTTGACGGGGGTGACTATGAGGCAGATCTAGGGGACACCTTCAGATAGTGAGCTCCTGGTAATTCCCAAGTGTGTGTGTGTGTGTGTGTGTGTGTGTGTGTGTGTGTGTGTGTGTGTGTTAAGACAGAAGCCGGGTCACGTCCGGGTCAGTGTCTTGTTTGCCGAATGGGAAAGAACCCTGATGTGCTGCACGAGACACATTTGCTTTTCAAATGTATGCAAATGTGAATCGCTGCGTCGCCGCTCTGATTGATGAACAGCAACGGCTCAGAGCGCTGATAAACGTGGAGGTCATTTCCTTGCTGGAGACACTGTAATCTCTCTTCTTATTGCCCCCCCCCCCTTCCCCTCTTTGCAACGACTAAAGTAAACCATCAGACTTTTAGAAAGTGAGATCATGGTGAGCTTAATTAGGGCTGGGATGTGGCACTGGAAGTCGTTACCAGCCGTGTGTGTACGTCTCTCTAGTTTCCACAGAAAGAAAGAAAAAAAACTCACACAGACCGACCACTGTCGCGTTCCCCGACCCCTGAAATGACTCCGTCCCACCCAACAACACCCGTTACACTCGCTGCTTTAAACAGCCTTCAGGACAGAGCCGAGGTATTCCAGTACAGTGATTCCTTTTTTCCCTCTCCGGCATTAATCTTTCCACGGGTTAAATATAGCCTCACTAAAAACACGCGGGAATAGAGGACGGGTGAAAGACTAGCATGTGGACGGGGGAGAGAGGGGAGGAGTACAGAGCGGGGGTTTATGGCGTTGGGAGGGGCTTTATTTATAGATATTTGGAGCGAAGCATCAGCACCACTCGCAGCTCCGCCATTGGTCTCATCCGCCCGACATCAGTGAGGGAAGCCATCAGTACGCTCACGTTTGCTTTATCTGCTTCTTCTTTTCTAGGCGACACTCGGTTATATTACAAGTTCTGCTAATTGACATTTGGTCTGGTCTGCCAAATGTCTTGTATTGTCCGACCAACAGTCGACAGATCCAAAGATATTCACTTTGCGATGAAATAAAGCAGCAAATCGTCATCTTGAATCAGATGCTTTTTCATTTTAACGATGAACCGATGATCAAAATAAGCGGTCGATTGATTTCCTCTCTATTGACTAATGGACTATTCATTAACCTTGCATTATTTCCCAACAGCTGACATCCTGTGTTAATAGTAAACACAACAGCAGTGGAGCGATCTCGACAAAGGAGCAGGTGTCCTATGAAATCTAAACAATCATAATCAGCCATGAAGCCAACCACAACACTTTCTCTATTATCCAACGCTTCATGGACTTCATGGAGAAAACAATCATCAGATGAATCAACACTGAAGAAAGAAAAGAGGAGTAACTCCGTCCATCTCTTCCTGTTGTGTTCCTTCTCTACGGTGTACAGAGCTGAGCCTCAGCTGCTCTGGATCACTGCTGTTGGTGTCAGAGTGACAGCAGGTCCGCTGAGGTTGGGAATGTGAATGAGGCCAAGAGAGAAGCAGACGCCGCTGCACACGTGGGCCGCTTCTCCCCTAATGATCGGGGCAGCTGTGCCTAAATTACCCCGGCTTTGCTACCATCGTTTAGGCGGTAGCAGGGTGGTGTGTATGTGTGTGTGTGTGAGTGTGTGTTGGGGGAGAAAAACGCCCCTTGCAATCTCCCTCATTAGCGAGCCGAGATGATGCGGTGGCGGCGGGGGGGGGGGGGGGAGGTTTCTACTCCCATTAGAGCCCACGGAGGGGAGAAACCGTTCACAAGCACCGAAGCTAGAAAGTTGGGTGAGAATTGTGTTTGTGTAGTGGGAGGCATCAGGTAGATTAAAAAATAAAAAATTTAAAAAAAGAGCTGATGTGATGCGTCTGTCAAGCCCCCGGGCTGCAAACCATCAGGATAAGCAGCGGTACTGACTCACAGGTGACTCACATCTTCTGCACAGCGTGTGCCAGAAAGCCTGCTGGTCCTCAGGTTATTAGGAAAGTGATGGAATCACGTTTCAGGAGAGTCAGTGGGCAACCGTGCACCTGCAAAGTCCTGGTTTATTTTTTTTATTCTGCCATCCTCATGCACGAAGCATACTCAGCTCCTAGAAAATCTTTAATAAATCAGGCTCCATCTGTGAGTTCTGCTGATTCAAAAGGGTCCAAAACTTCAGTCACAGCTTGAGAGGACAAGTAATTCATGTGTTGTTTTTTTTATGCTTCTGCTCAACAGCTGGAGGTTCAGTAGGCTGTGGCGGTTTCCCTCAGCGAGGGAGAGTTAAGCGATGTTACGGAAAATATTTATTAGATCTCAGAGAGACGGATGTGAGGAACAACCGCACGGCAGAAGCAGCCAGCAGAGAAGAAACAAAGTTGTTCTTGGTAACTTCTCACTCCTGAGATTGTGCCATTAACACTTCCGACGCTCCATCTCAAACTTCTCATCAAGACATTTTTCAAACAAATATCAGCGGCCACGTGCTCCTCCGGTACTCCATCTACCGTCTCTAAACCCTCCGGCACCGGGAGGTCGCCGCTTCACCACATTCCCAACGATTGATGCCGTCCATCCTCGGCCAGTTCTGACACAGTAAGAGGATTACTGCCACACACACACACACACACACACACACACACACAGAGAGAGCACTGTTGTTATTTTCCGATGATGGATTAATCCAAGAACATGCCGCCGCTGCAATGCTGTTACTGCATGCATCAAGCCTGGCTGGACTACGATGCTGATTATGATGATGTAACCGCTGAAGCCGCCGCTCATCAGAGGGAAAAGGATGAGCTCCACAATGTGCCATTTGTCAGCGTTTTGGCATGCGGACCCACAGAAGACCCAGCAAAAGATTAGCGCCGCAAAGTATGAAACTCTTCTTTGTGCACTTTAAACAGTTGTCAAGAGCGAGAAAGGAAAGGAACTCGGTCACCCCGAGCGCTGGCTGGCGCGATGTGCAGCAAACACTTAGCTCACACTCGACTCTGTTTCTGCTGCAGACACACTTTGAGAACTTTCACCAGAGGGAGGACACCTTTGAAGCCGAGCTGATGGGAGTCACAGTCACCAGGTTGGTCTGATGGTTATCGTGGACGCCTCACGTGTAGCCTGGTGACCCTCGTATCTCGTCAAGTCGTGTAAAGTCTCTATCGTGTCAGAAAATAGCTGTTGCAAGAGAAATCTGGCAAAAATGCAAACTATTTCAGGATTATAGTTCCCCTCCGTCCACACTGCCAAAGGTCACACACAGTCTACTTACTGAATATGTATTCACAGAGACTGTGAATGCACCATGGTGGCTACATGATGAAACGCCACCACGACAGAGCTGTGCAGGCATTGCACTTAGAAACAGACAGTGAGGAGTAACAGCCTCGTCTCTAACCGAAAGTCTTACCTCGCAAGACGGAGTCACGGCTGTGTGTTTACTCGCTTCATTGTCCTGCGGTGAATCACTCCAACGTGCTGCCATCATTTCATTTCGAACCGCAGAGGAGGAAGAAGTCCTTTAGAGACCACATTGAGGTGAGGAGGATGAAGCCAAAAAAACTAAAACTAAACAAAAAGAAAAGGGGAAGAGGAAAAAAAGATCCTAATCCACGCCGTCCTCCTTCTTCGTGTCCATCAGTGGCTGGAATCTGAAACACAAAGAACACAAGTTGGTGAAAATGCAGCCCTGGAGAGACTCATTGGCACACTGTCCCACGCAGGACACAGTGCCAAACACAACAGCTATTTTCCAGATTCTAACCCAGACTAATGAGCCCATTCATCGACGTGTAGCTGAGTAACTGCTACATGAAGTAGGCCTACAAGAGAAGAAGATAACCTGAAAGGCATTTTCTTTAAAAATACTACAGCCACTAAATGTCACACGAAAGCTCCAAGTCCTTAAATGTATGATGAGCCTGGTCAACCAAGGACAGCCCAACATCTTAACTCCAAATGAAGAATATTATTAAGATATTACAGCATATAAATGTCCCTTATAATACCTTAAATACTGATATTTAAAAAGCACAGTGCATTGAGATCAATATAGAGACCAAAGAGGAATATTATGGAGGTGTTTCAGATTGCATAGCATGACTTTATGGCTTCTCTAGAATAGAATTAATGGTGAACATTCAGTTAATACTTCTGTTTCTATACATGGAGGGTGTATTTGGCTTAAAGTGGGACACGGCAGGTGGATAGTCGAGCTGTTTTTCTGCAAACCTTGATTTAAAAAAAAAAAAATGTCTGACGAGCTCTGTAATCATATTCGCACACATGGAGGAGGAAAAAATAAAAACGAGACGTGCATGTCAAATAAAAGCGGAATTCATGGCTCTCTGCTCGCGGAGGGCACATTAAAAGGATTGCGGTGTAAAAGCGCCACATCCAGCCATCATGAATTAAGCCATACGCTAAATATAAAACAGCCAGGATTGTGATGCTAAACACTCTCTCTTCCGACGTGATACACATGCACCAAAAACAATTTAGAAACCGACCTATTTTCTTTACGTTTCCCATCGCTCGGAGCCAGAAACTCCCCTTGTTGCAGCTGACAAACACCAGCTAAACGGGCGGACGACAGGTTGTTGCTGTGGCGATCACGTTTAATTGCGAATAAAACATACCTGTTTACAGATTCAGAACACCACTCCGAAGATAAAACACATCCATGTTTTCTGGGAAGAGTTTTGGGTGTTCCGTTTAAAAAAAAAATAAATAAAAAAAAAGGAGCCTCGCTCGGTCCAAAGACGGGTTAAAAAATGAGATTACAAAAGCGGGATATTCGGTCTCCTTTTCCAGCTGAGGCGTTAGGGGAGAGAAAACACGGAAAACGCCCTTTAGTGTGCATTCCTCCGGCGGGAAGCTCCGGTACAAAATAGCCCTCTGCTCTTCATTCATTCCCCATCATTTCAGAGCGCCGCTTCGCTGCTAAAACAGTCAAAATAGTTACAAAGTAACATGTACTCCTGCGTGGTCCCCGGTTGGCGGCGCGACAATCTGCACATAGATTGACGAATCTCCAGACTCTGCGCAAGCCCCGCCCCTCTGCCTGCCCACCCTTGCCAGGCGTCGTCCAATCAGGTGGGAGGATTCAATTTGGAATTTTGAAGCGGGCCAATTGGAGGCGTTGTTACATAACAATTTCAATAAAGAGGAGAAGCTGGTGCCTGCTGGTCACTGGATCGTTGCAACTTTGTTTTTTGTTTTGTACTCATATTACACAGTGGTGGTGAAGAGTAACTATAATACGTACGTTTACTCTAAGTACTGTACAAAGTACAGCTTTTAAGTACTCTACTGCGTCTCAGATAGAAATAATAAGATAAAATAAGATAAAATAATCCTTTATTACTCCCACAGCAGGGACATTTGCAGGATTACAGCAGCAAAGTGGATAGTGCAAACAAGAGACATCAGTAGAAAACAAACACAAACAAAAAAAGAAAGTACAGTAAATAGTCAAACAATAAAGGTAGAATAAATAAGTAAATCACAAAAAAGAAGCTAATATAATCGGAGTGAATGGTTCGATACAAATTATTGCATTATTGTTCTTTCTACTCCACCATAAGTATTCATTTGTATTGATCCATTGGTCCATTGTTCAAAATGAAAATGCCCAACACTATGTATAGTAGTTAAAATGAGCTCCCGTTGCACCAGCTGCAACATTAAAATGCTGCTTGCATAATAATAATCCAATACTATAATATGACAATATAACATCTGAAGGACTATTCTGTGTTTTGAATACTTCTATTACCCCGCTATACTTCTGTACATACTTGTAATGTAGTAGGCTATGTTTAAATGGCTTATCTTTTACCAGAAGATCTGAATACTTCTTACACCCCTGATTGAAAGTTTGTGTATAGTTCATATATCATATTAGTGTTTTTATTCTAATATAAATGTATGTATTCATTGAAGCGACTGCTGTGACATTGTCCTCTAAATCTAGTACTTTTTTTAGAATTTGGCAGTTTCTTCCCATAAGAGGAAATACTTTTTTAAAGTACTTTTCTCCTGGAAAACTGCGGCAACAGTAGGAAAGGTTGGTGTAGTAATACTGTGGAAAGTAGCTATGTACTCAAGTACTGTGCAATGTTCAGATAGCCTATTGGTACTTTACTGGAATGTTATGTCTCTTATTACTTTGTATTTCTACTCCACTACATTTGAGAGAGAAATATTGTACTTACTATTGTAATATTGTACTTTTAATAAAAGAACACTATAACTGAAAAAATCTGCAAATACTTTAAATATTTTTGCAGTTATTAATACTCAAGTACTTTCCCTTGAGTAACATTTGTTATGCGTGACTTTTACTTGTAACAGAAGATGTTTACTTCTTCTTCCACTAATGGAACATGATCAGTGGCCACACTTTTCACTCGCACAATGCGTTTAAATAATCAGCTGATAAACACTTTATTCCCACTCCGTCATTCTGCCTTTCCGACCTTTGAAGTGAGCAAATGAAATCACAGGGACACCATTGTGAGGGACGAGGAAAAGCCCAGAGGCCCAACACATACGCTGAACTCTCCAATTTCCTAACGTCCAGCGGGTGAGACATATTTGCCCATCCATTATCAACTGTAACAGCGGTGTCCTTAACTTTATTATGGTGACATGTAGGGCATGGCGGCCACATGGGACTCCAGAGCATGACAAAAAAAAAAAGGGGCTGCACAGCTGATCCGGACAAAGACAAAGGCCGACAGTGTTCAGTTTGCAGGCTACTCCTGCAGCACAATAGAAGATGGGACAATAGGACTCTTTTGACCCACACTGTGGCGAGGTTTCCCTGGTTTCAGAGAGCAGCTATTGTCTAAAGAGCCGGTGCACCCTCATCCAGACAATAGAGAACTTAAACTGATGTAAGTGGGACTCTGCATTATGTGACGGTAGACATGAGGTTCATATTCATTTAATGCAATGTGTTTATTAAAAATATACCACACTATTAATGCAGCAAGAACATCTTTCCTGATTTGAAATAAAGGGTGATTGTACACCAAACGTTTTCCCAGCTATCGCTAATATAACATATGGATGATGTTTTCCCTCAAACAACTACATCTTTTCTGCATTACATGCGTGTATCGAAATTCACAAGCAAACTATAAAAATGTTTTACTGGTTCAACAGCTTATGAGCCAACAGTGATTGTTTTGTGTGGTACTTTCCCCCCCCCCAAAAAAACCTTGGCCCACTTGTGTTACTACACCCTCCTCTGTGCACAACACTGAGACACAGATGCAGTGCAGTGTTGTTTTTATGAATGGCAAAGTGAGGACATACGGATCAATGAGCAGTGAACAAAGCTCAGTGAGGAGTTGTGATCTGCCATAATGACCAAATGCATGTCTGTATAGTTGAACGTTGTGTTGTGTCACCTTGTGTAATGTCTTTCTGAAGCATGCTTGTAACTCCATTTCACTGTTTTCCATCCAGATGTTTCTAATAATCAATAATAATGTTTTGTATTCATTGCTAATTCCTTTATACCAAATGAGTTGCAGAGCCAGAGTGACTCAAATGTCCTGCAGAAGAGAGATTACGATCTCTATCGTGGAAGCAAAATGTTTTGCTGGATTAGGACATCACATGAAGCCCAAGTTCAAAACCCAGCGGCGTTAGGACTAGGACAGGTGGAAGTGACTCTGCAGTACAGCGTGCCTGGTGCGTTACACAGGTTTTAAACACTCCTTCATGCAAAACATGCGAGACAAAATGCATTTCAATCATAAAGGATTCTTTAAACTACAGTTGAGAGTTTAAGAGGATGACGTTCCCTCCCAGCTCCAGGTTGTATAAGGGGATCTGGCACTGAGTGTGATGACTGGATGAAACCCAGCAGCAGTCAATCTATCAAGCCCTCTAGCCAGCCAGTCCCTAATTGGAACACAATGAACACTGCAGAGGATGTTCTTTCTATTTGTGTACCGACATGCGTCAGTCAAACAGCATTTATTAAGTTCCAAACTGGGAATGTAATTGTTTGGCATCTGCTAGCTCAAATCGGGTCAAATAAATGTAGATTTTAATTGAAGGGCTGGTTCATTTATATCACAAATGCAGCAGAAGCGCATATAAAAAATGTGTAAATGATGGAGCTCTGACACTGAAGAGGTCTAATATCTAAAGAAATAATTGGGAAATATGCATATTTGTTTTCTTGCTGAGAGTTGAGATGATTAGTCTCATGTTTATCCATTTAATACGAAGCTAACAGCTAAGACACGGTTAGCTTAGCCTAGCATAAAGACTGAAAGCAGAGGGAACCAGTTAGCTTGGGTCTATCCACATAGTAAAGAAATAAAATCTGCCAGAACTTCTAAAACCAAAGTGTAGTACTCCAGGAACGTACTACACTGGCCAAGAAATAGTCTGGCAGGATTTTGTTACCTTTGGATCTGTTTCCACTCTTTGTGTGAAGCTAAGCTAATCGGCTGCTGGCTCCATATTTACCTTATCAATCTTCTCATCTAACTTTAACTCTCAGCAAGAGAGCAAATTAGTGTATTTCCCCAAAACATCAAACAATTCCTTGAAAGCTACGGCCAGACGATGGTTAGCTTAGCCTAGCATAAAGACTGGAAACAGGGGTCCTGTCTTTATGCTAAGCTAAGCTAGCCATCTTTTCAGCTAACTCTTGGCAAAAAAAAGCAAGTTGCGCATTTCCAAAAAGTTAAAACTATGTTAAATGCAGAACAATGAAAAGAGGTTTCTGGAGTGAACGTGGTCTATCTGATGTGCTGGTGATGTGAAATTAAATCCCTCAGCTCTGTCTCTAACCACAGGCTTCATATGTCAAACGCATGAATGTGTTGCCATTCAAATGTACAATTCCTGTTTTTGTTCCTTTTGTGCTGAGCGCAGTCTACCTGTAGCCTACTTTCTGCGGTCGGCCCCGTCCTCAGTTCCCCTGACGGAGCACTACAAAGCCGCAGCATGTGAAACCTGCCAGGCTTTTTGTCCCATCTCGCTTTCACCAAAACCCTGCATCAAGGTGAAAGACAATGGCTTCTGGGTTCCCAGGGCAGTGTGGGGGGCATCAGCGCTGGGATTAAGTTAACCACCACCGCCAAGTGCTGATGTTTTATGATAAGGACACACAGGGCTGCAGCCGGAGGCACAATGGACGTCTTTGTGGCTGAGGCTGCACGAATAGCACCCAACCAAAAAGTTGTGTAATTTGTGGAGTTTCTTCTGTCTTGCTTATCTCACTCCTCTGTACTTTAAGGGGTCAAGGACAAGTAATAAAACCTGACATGAATTTAGGGTTCCTCTAAGTGTATTAGAGAAAGTGTTGTTTACGACCACATACGAAAAACCTGAGAGCATCTGAGTGCTCCGAACCTCCCAGAACTCTCTTGTGTTTGCAGTCACTCATATCTTCCAAATAGCGACTCGTTTGTCAGGCCATTTAACTTGGAGAGGCCTTGTAGCCGGAGCTGGACCATTACCTTTGGCTTAGAAACGTGTTTAGAAAACGTGGGGAAAACACACAGTTTGCATTAACAAAAATTACTGGAACAACCATAAGAATGTCAATATATTTTGTTTAACTTTTTAAAAATGTCTTCATTTATTTTTCTTAGACCACCACAAAGTCTGCACATGGAGCAGGGAGGGGTCTTGGGAATAAGAGACTGATTAGTGCACCATCTTTCAGTTGGGACGTCGTATCCCATCAAATCTTTACACTGTTAGAACAATACCTGTGTGTGTGTGTGTGTGTGTGTGTGTGTGCGTGTGTTCCTGTTGCTCGATGTGGCGGCAGTTTGGAGTTTCAGGTGATTAAGAATCAAGAGTGCGTAGCCACGTGATAACACTCCCCGAGTGTACGCTGCGGGAGGTGAAGCGTGTTCTGGTCTGTTTGTCGACACGCACAATTGACTCTCTTAGTCGCCTCAAAGATGGCAAGAGAACATACAAAATACTTGTGTGTGTGTGTGTGTTGATATCTAGCCTTTACTGTGAGCATTCCCCCCCCAGAGATCAAGGACTCAGAGCGTAATTGCAGCACAACTAATCTTGTGATCACTGAAAAGGAGAGATTTTTTATTAGGAATTGTAATTCCGGAATTCTTTGATGAAAGAACTAATGGGTTTTAAGTGAATTTGACATTTAAAAGTTT
The DNA here is from genome assembly GCF_910591455.1 of Pholis gunnellus. Taxonomy (NCBI): domain Eukaryota; kingdom Metazoa; phylum Chordata; class Actinopteri; order Perciformes; family Pholidae; genus Pholis; species Pholis gunnellus. Next base: position 7,721,463 of record NC_136547.1, read on the forward strand.
TGTTTCCATTCTGTTTGTACTCACCGGAGCAGTAGCGACTTGTGGAAGGTCGGTCAGAGCAATTCGAATAAATGAAATATACAATTCACCCAAAGATTCCTGTTTTAATGGCTGACTGCTCTTTGAACGTCTGTGAGGTTTGATGTAAAAGTAGTTCATAATCAACAGACATGTCAGTTTTGCCAAATTCTCATGTGTTTGGTTGTGGTCTCCAGTAAGGCCTGGTTAAAGTTGGGAACAAACAGATACAGTGTGGTGAGGAGACGCTGTTCGGTCTGCTGCACCCACTGTGTGTTTTCCATGAGTCAGAGTGGGCGTCATCCGGGCACGGGGACGCCAACGTCCATAAGCTCTCTCCATCTGTCACCAACAGTCCACTCCTGGTCGCCAGCATTTCTTTTTTCTTTTATTCATCCATTACTTTGTTCCCGCTTGAATTGCAACAAAGTATTACAAAAATTGAGGATGAGGCAACAACTACATCACTTTTTTTGTTGTTTATTTAAAAAACGTCATACAAAGGCCTTCTCAACAGTTATGGTTGCCTGCTTTGAGAAGAAGGATGTTCTTTCACTTTTATATCACTTACAATTTAAATTTACATTGGAATGATAATAAACAGTGGCACATTTAAACAAAGTAGTGCAATGACTGGCTGTTACAGAAATGGAAAACAGAAATGAGCCTTCACTCATCGCTGATGGTTTCGTGCCACAAATGTAAAACTCTGGGTTCCTTCTTAAACCTTGTACTTCATCTTCCCAGTCTCGCTGATGACACAGATATGCTGAAAGAGTAAGACAAATCAGTGAGAGTATTTTCAATGTTACATTGCACTTGGGAATGTTTCAATCTTGTCCAAAACGTTGCATCTGATGACAGGAAAATATTTGTTTAAGAGCCCCCTGTCCTATGGGGAATTCCAGTATGTTCTCGATATGCTATATATAAAGATGAAGCCTGTAATAATTTGAAAGCAGGGAAAGGTAATCAAAGATATGACACATTCATTAATCTAACTTTGGGCGTCCCAGGGGTTCAACTCATATTTCTTCTGTAGGATAAGGACAGATAAGAGGGGAAGCTTTAACTCTGCCTGATAATGAGAGCCTAACCTCCACATTCCACAGGCCACCCCCTTTCCAACTTTCGTAATGAATACCAACCCCCTCAAATATGCACAAGACACACTCACACACAATCGTACAGTACATACATTACATGCAGCACACAGACGCCCATGTGCATACACACACACACTCACACACAAAGCTATGGGAGTCGGTCTTGGCTTAGTGTTGCACATGAGTCAGAGGTAAATTTGAGGCCACGTCTTTACAGATACAAAAATGACAAAGTTCACATAAGTTTGCACTTACTAATTTCAGGCTGAGAAAATCTGGCATGAAATAACGTGTCATGGGTGCAACAAAGAAAACAGAGGATTGGTTGCAACGCGTGTAGAGGTGTAAGATGGGTTTAAGCCACCAGGGGAATGGTCAGAGGAGAAAAGACAGAGGCAGGAATGCCGCACATACTTTACAGAGGAAGAGGGCGGTTGGATTTCTTTGCATGCTGGATAAATGTAAAAATAAGAGAATAAATGATGAGAGTCCGTCTATAGCACTGTCAGTCGTTTTACTTTTACCACATTAGGTTATCATGATGGCTGAAATTCTAGCTAAATGCTAACGCCGGCATGGCGACATGCTCGAAATGGCAAAGCTAAAGTGCTAATGCTTAGCAGCTAATGTTCAGCATCTTAGTTTAGTGTGCTAGCATGCTAACATTTGCTAAATAGTGCTAAACACAAACTACAGCTGGAGCTGTCACAATATCAGATTTTCAATACAACATTACGGTGGACAAAATAATTCACAATAATAATATCATCACTATATCTATAGAAAATTCGAAAATTTGAAAAAACATTATGGAACCAAAGGACGAATTGGACGAATTAAACTTGATGGTGTTGCTAAGCAGAAACCATCCACACAGAAATAATGGTTTTGAGCTGCTTTGCCTCGACGGAGTGTACCTGTTGGGTGAGTTTAGGTTTCATCTCTATGATTTGCTGTGTTTACCCCCCTCCACTCCCTCGGTCTCTTTCATCTCTTTCTCTTAGCTTTTCAAAAGGTCATGTGCAGTGTGCAGCAGGTGACTTACATTCAGGTCGCGGAAGTATTCATTGTAGTCCAAGGCATAGCCGACAACGAAGTGGTTGGGGATTTCAAATCCAACATCTGTCAGAGCAAACACAGACGTGAACCAGTAGCATGATGTGCGTCAAATCTGACATTTATGGGAGGTAGAATGACGTAAAAACATACATTTATGACCAAAATGACATTCAACAAAGCTCCCCAGCTGAGATCGAATTAGGGACTTTGTGGTTATATACCATTATATGTCCCATAACCATTCATTTACCGGGACATCCCAGAAAATGTATATTTTCCCAATGGAGTCCAATAGAGAGAGAGCTAACTTTTTGTAGCTACGTAGCATGTTAACCCTCAGCTGTTGGTTCTTGATCGTCCTCGACAAAATGCACAAGACTAGACGCCTGGCAGATGAACACTTCTTTTGCTACAGTCATATGTTTCAGGATTTACAGATCAGAAATAATGAACACGTTTCAGAGAGCAGAAGCACACTTTAACATTGAGAAACAGGAAAAACATGCACCTGATTCACTGCAGCGGTCTGGCAAACATACCAGATGTGGGACAATGAAAGATGATTAAGCCCATACAAATGTAATAATGAGAGAGGAATGTATTTCATTAAAAGCAGGTGTACTTACAGTCTGTCAGGTTTTCAGCCATGTTAGGGACCCTCTTCACCAGCAAACTGAAACACATGAAATATAAAGTTAATTTCTAAAACGCAACAGTGCAGAACTGCAGTAACTAACCATGACCTTATCTCTAGTATTTAAAAGTATTATGTCACTGTAAGAAATACCAAAGTAAGAACTGACATTCATGCAACATGCTAGCCATTAAAAAGCGTCACACATACAGTAAAGGAAGGAAAAACCTTCGACATGTGCCAGGAAAGATGTTTATCTGCATAGGAGCAGCACAAGGACACGAGATAGCTGCTGTGGACAAGTGATATCTTCTTCAGTTCGTCACTCGCTTGGCATTTCCCCTGGTGGGGAAAACACAGATGACCGAAACACTGCCTCACCCTGCGACCTTGACCATCTTGGGTTCAAAGGTCTCCACATGCTGCAGAAGGGCCTTCATGGTCTTTCCTGTGTCAACTATGGCCTTAGGGAAGGGAAGAGCAAAGGGATAAGGGAGGGATGGAGACATGTTGAGTGCGGAATGCTTTGAAAGAGGAGGAACATGGCAGAGAAATAAGCAGATTATAGGAGGAAAAACTTCATGTTTTTATAGATTAACTATATTAACGTTCACAAAGAACTCGTGAGGACATGCAGTGCATATTTAACACATTATGTGCAAGATTGTGGAATCAGAAAGTGACATGATTTCAAAATGCCTCCCCTTTAAATCTTTCACAAAAGAAACATGATCTCAAAGAGAGAAGACACTCACCTCAACAATGAGCACACTCTTGGTAACATGTGGAAATAAAGAAAAACATTAGTAAAACATCCCCTTTTGAATTTCAACACAGTTCAAGGACTAAAAGCTGTATTGTTTCTGTGAAATGTACGTTTCTTACAGATGGTATCGATAGCAACAACGTTGGCAGCATCTTTGGCGCCTTAACAAAAACACAGAACAACTCGTTCTCTCCTCGCAAGTAATGAACATCTGTGTCTATAGTGAGCAAAAAGTCACTTCTAAGCGTCCGGGTGGTGCACACTTTCCCTTGCTGCAGGGTTTCAAATGACTCCTTGTTCCCTGGGCCGGGTGTATGGGGCTCTTTGTGAGACCAGTGGAGAGTATCTATGGTTTAGGGAGAGTGGTTGGAGAGAATGCAGGCGCCCAGCCAATGTTCTCTCGGTCTACACCTGAACACTGTTACACAACCCGACGTGTAAAAAACAAGAAGGCTCAAACATAACCTGTCGTGCTGCAGACTGTAAACATAGTCTACGGCCAGAACTGTCCATTGAAAGTTATTTGACTGTGTAAAAGCATCATTGTTTAGGGATTTATAGTTCTCCTAGGATCCCTGGATCACAGGCTTTACGAGGTTTCTTTATCTCAACCCCGACTCTGGCAAAAAACGAGATTTATTTACCTCGTCTCGGGTTTAGGTAACAGTTTTTGAACTCAGAGCGTAAAAGCGCCCGACATTATCAGCATTTTTTCTCATTGTGGTGACTTTAGCTGTGTACCAAACGTAGTTACCATGATCTGAACAGTAAACAACAGGCCTGGAGGCAAATTAATGTGATACTTGAAGTTGATTTCATTCATTTAGGCTGCACTATTAACCTTTAGGTAGCGTATAGTTCATGGGTTTCTGTTAAGCTAACGCTAGCGCTCACTTGGTGGCTGTCAAGCAACAACAATAATTGTAAAAACTGCAAAAAACGATCTATTCGGGCATTTTCAACAAAAATAAGGGAGTGCGGGTGTGCCTCGCTTTTTCAACCTGTAACACACCCTGTCTGATCAGCGTCTATGCTCGTGCTTATGTTAATGTCATGCATGCTAACAAGCTCAAAATGACAAGGCTAATATTGTTTAGCAGGTGTAATACCAAATGCGCTGGAGGAAAAATCTGAGGATCATAAAAGTTCAATGAATGTGTGTACCAAATGCTATCGACTTTTCATGACAATCCATTCAATCGTTGTTGTGACATTTCCTCTAGAAACTGAAAATTTGAATCTCATGGTAGGGCTACATGAAAAGTCAGGGGATCACCAAAATCATTGTGAATCATCCTCTGGGGAACATGAATCTCTGTACAACATTTTGTGGCTAACAATTCAATATGTAATGAGATATTTCAATGTCTAAAAAACAGGTGGGCAGACCAACAGACTGACATTGCTATCCCTTAAGCTCTGCTGCTAGCACGGCTAACAGTTTTTAATGAAATATGTACATTTCAGAGCAAATTGAAAAGTTTTAAAAAAAAATGTTATAATAAAATATGAGTTTCAAGCAGCAATAAAGCTGTGCTACATGTAAGCCAAGCTACTCAGATTACCATAATAACGCTTTGGAGTGCTACGAATTCACTGTGAGCAACGATCGTATGAGAAGCGTTTCAACCGTGATGGTGGATGCTGCTGGCCGGGCTTCAACTCACTGAAACCGGAGAGAATGCCTCTTCCCTCCTCAACACAACGTTTACCTGTGTCCTCGTTGTCATTACGTCGCCATGATCCCGGAGCAGATTAATAGGTGAAAAAAGGAGCAGTGTCAGTAGCACCACACTCATAATCTACATGGAACTGTGACTTTATGTTCAGTGTTTCCATCGAGGTGAAGGGTTGTAACAGGAGACGACTTTAGTAGCACAGACATAGTGGAGTGATTCATGTTTTCAGTGCATGGCGGTGGTCACTCTGTTTTTACTCCCACTGACCTTTTTACCCACAGTGAAAATGCATCTTAACGCATGCTGACACCTCAGCGAAGAATTCAGACATCAGTCTTTTTTTATGCAAACGCTTGTGAGCATATTCGAGCACCCACTCAGCTGTGTAAACAAACTTTATGTCTTGTGCCTATCTGAGAGAATAATGCAGTGAGGAGGGATTAATCCTTACAGACTCCTCGGTCCTCCAGGCCAGAGCTCAGTCAGTAAATCTGCCTTGTGTGGTGGGAACTTTTAGTTTTCCTGAAACGCCTGATTCATGGCCAGACTGGTGGAGGGCAAACCACTCTAACAAAGTGACACCCAAGAGGTGCGCACATATAGAGGACGGTTGTGAGGAGAAAGCAATAAAAGTTGAAGTAAAGGGGTTCGGTCTGGTCCAAGGGCATGTTTTGGGGCAATAAAACATATTTGAAACAGTGTCACATATTAATCAAGAATGAGAAATGTGATTTTACCAACCAGTGGTCTCTCAGTTCTCTTACAATAAATCAAAATGCTGACAAAGAATATTGCCCCATTGACCACATTATGTCTAGAAGCGAGGCGGGAAATGTTTACACACACCTTTCCACGCAGGAAAGACAGATCTCTGCTTCCTATGATGTGCAGCTCCTCTGTTGATTGGTCGTTCTGGGGAGAGGAAGACACAAATGGAAAGATTTGTATTATGCGTTAACTAAAAATAACGGATGCAGCTTTTGTCAATAACATGAAATCAAGATTTGCTCCTTTCAGCCACCATTAAGGACAACAAACGTTCCGTCAGACTGAGAGACAGCATACTGTACGTTTTATCTGTCTGCAGTTCAAATGCGAGACAAATGTATAAAAGGAGATTGACTGCACAAGGACAGTGAGTGTAAAATATCATCCTCAACATAAACAAAGCCAGATTCTCTCTCTCTCTCGCTCTGTTCCTGTGGGAATCACGCAGAAAGCAGAAAGCTTTGAAGGACAGCGGCTTTGAAGTTAGATTTGGTCGGCTACAGATGCATCACTCGGATAAGAGGAGCAGCGACATGGACAAAATCCCGGCCCGGGGGGGGGGGGGGGGGGGGTCACATGACTCCATCATGAGCTGTGAGATTGACTCACGGTGCCATCGCTGACCAAGTGACACTGACCAAGAGCGGCTGCTGCTGTTACAACATGTTATTATGCTTGCTTTTTACAGCCTCACTACATGTTTCTTTTTGATATTTTCTATTATTCATTAATGTATTTATTATTCCACATATCATTTTTAAAGTTATAGCCTTTAATGTTTTGCGATTAACAAACGTATTGTGTTTGTATCTGTTATCTGGCAAACTGCTGCATACAACCGTCTTTACAGGGATACATCATTTAAATGAATTAATTGTCACTTGCTGTTATGAAGCCCTATCAACTCCCTGCAGGCCGCAGCTATATTTTGTCGTATTTGGTGGCAAACATCTTCTATCTGTTGCCTTTAAGAAAGCTTGTGACATTTATAATGAACTCAGTGTGGTTTAAATGTCCAAGCAAGACAAAAAAAAAAATACATCCATAATGAAATCAAATGTCCTTATAGCTACTTAAACCTCCATGAAAGCCAATTCCTCAGAAATAGTGGATCCTCCCTTGTGCTCTAAAGGGAGAGAAGGAATGCGACCACATGCAGAGAAATGTAAATCACATCACTTTGGATGTCCTCTGTGCCAAAACACACTGAAGCATAATAAGTGACTGTGGAACATCGCGACATCATTGTAAACATTACTATATCATTACTCGCTTTATACATTCCAGGTGTTAGACAGTGTCATAAGCTGTTTCTCTTGGCAGAGGTGACGGCACCACTTAGCAGTGTTGGTATGTTCGTGACCTGAGCTCTGTAGCGGCTCCACAATCAGTCGTCCTTGAAGTGTCCTGTCTGAACGGGCTCGTTCCTCACTAAACATGAACAACAGGGACATCTGGTGGCTGAGCCGAACGTCAGACGCAACATCTGGGACGTTTCAACTGGAAAAGTGTCATTGGTGGTGGGTGGATGTTGGGACTGTTACAGGGTTATTTTTGATAAATCTGTCGTCAATTTTCTTTATAAAATGTGCAGAAATAGTGAGTCATAAATTCCCAAAGCCCAATTTTATGTCCTCAAATTGCTTGTTTTATGCCTCCAACAGTCCAAAGCTATACAACTTAGAATAGGAGGAAACACTCACTCTTGAGAAGCTGGAAACAATCAAAAAAGAAATTTGGCAATGAAATTTCAGTGGAATGACGAACCAAACAATCAACTAATCATTTCAGCACTATGTCATTGTTACATAGGAATAAAAACAGCTACATTTAATATTTTTACATAAGAACTAATCTGAAACAACCTTCCAGAAATAAAAAAATAATGAAAATACACAAAAAAGGAGTATAATTCAAAGCCTGGTGTACAGTATAGTCGTGTTTTAGTACGCGGTGGAGTTCACCTACCAGGTAGCTCTTCAGACGGATGAACTCCACCCGGGTCTCCAGATACTTGTTGGAGTTGCGGCCGAGAACCTTGATGAACTCCACCAGGTCTGAACAGAACTTGTAGCCCCCCTTCAAGACGCACAGCACCGTGAGGTTGTCCCCGAAGTCATCCATGACGTAGCGCGCCAGACGCTCTACCCTGCAGGAAAAAAACACATGAAGACAAAATACAAATGAGCAGGAGATGGTTTTAAAGAGTCACCTTGCAGGTGTGTTCATGTGTTGTTGTTCTTTACCTGTCCATGATAACCCCATGTGGTATGTAAACACTCTCTATGTCTTCATGGTAGTGTTCAGGGTAAGTGAACAGGTCCAGACTGTAGCCTGGCCAGTCGTCTTTTATCTGGGACAGACAGCCGACTGTTAGTACATCGCTGTGGGTGTTTAAACCACTCAGCCGTGCAATATGTCAGAGGGAGCAGTCAAATAAAGAAATACAAAAGACCTGTTCAAGCTTCAGAGAGGCCGGTGGATTTCAACAGTGTAAGAAACATGTAATAGTGACGGTTACTGGTATTTATTTTCAAAATGTATCTGAATTTTGCTGTAGGAGGCATTTTAAAACCTGGAAAACTAACATTCAAAGCAGCTTGGCATGGTAGTTTAACTTTTTTTTAAAGTAATTACAGCAAGGATAATATGACAACAGTTTCAATGAGTTTAGAAGCAGCCAGAACAGTAGCTAATGAAACGTGCAGACCCCCAAAAATGTTAGTACATTTGTTTATCATTAAATTGTCTGGGAAATAAAGATTGAATACAAAGTATATGAGATATACACAAGGATTGTTGGCCCATGGCATCTGTAACCTTTCCGCTCAAACAACAAACTGATTGTTGCTCTAGGTTTAGATTAAATAACAAGCTTGAAGGTTCTTTAAAAGCTGCTTACTGTTGAATTGATCAAAAAATGACTTCAAGGAATTCATTCAGAGAATTACAAACACGTTATCTTTGTACAACAGCTGAGCAAATAATTACCCACAATAAACCCCAATCATTCTCTGTTGATAACAAAAAGCATACCACGATTCCTCTTTTCATCACGGCGTTGTCCATTTGTTGGCGTGTTCACCGGCGTACAGATGCAGGACGGGACACAAAGAGAGAGAGTGTAGAGAGAGCACATGGTCCTGTGGGATCACGCTCCAGTCATTTGCGTAAAAGGACGGCGTTGTTTCAGTCGTGGAGAATTACAGGGATAATCAGCTGCATGTGATGCCACGCTGGCTTGTGGCCGCATCATGGGCCAGGGCAAGAGGATTTAAAAAAAAGCAAAAGTTTGTCAAGAAATACTTGGCTCACTTTCAATGCAGTACATTTTATTCCGTCAGAATTAAACTGATTTTCAAAGGACGCTCTTTTGTATTCTTTTGTTCTCCAAGAAATTCCATTGAGAAGGCAGATTGGTGAAAAGAAAGAAAGAAAGGGATAAAGACTCACTTGTTCTTGATTATCTGACATTTTAAATGTATTATCTCTAAGACATACAGAGGCGTTACATTACAATTGTTCCTTTAAAATTAGAAAGAGTGTAATACTGTATACTTAAGAATGGCAATAGTCCACTGTGAAGTATCCCAACCGCTGGCCAGACTACCATTTTAATTCAGAATAATCTAACAAAGTTTGATCTTTGTTTCATTGTTCATATGACAAAGAGAACACACAAATTCAGCATCTATTTTACTCAAGCTCATGGGACATTTGTTTGGGGGTCTCAAGACACACAGCACAGCACATCCGATTGAATCCAGTGGTTTTATGTCTCAGTGGTCGGATACGTAGATGGTCTTGAACCTCTTGAAGAGGTCCATGTCGTTCTCCAGCTTCTTCATCGCCCCGTCCAGCTGATCCCTGTGGGCCTTCTTGCTCAGGTTGTCTATGACGAAGGAGAGGCCCTGGTACTCTTGGTGCAGCCCATCCCAAGTCTTCTTCAGACCCTGCAGCATGAACCCACACAGGTAAACACATCACTAGTACAATATAATCAGCTTGGTAATGTCACTGTCAGGAAAAAAGCATTTTCTCATTTTCTTATTTTGTCTATGACTTGATACTATTGTATCAAAGTCAGATTCCTTGCATGTGCGATCCCACTAAACCGTTTCTGATTTAGATTCCGACGTGTTGGAGTACCTCGAGCGTGGCTTGTCGCTCCTGGTCAGACAGGTGCTTCATAGCTCCCTTCTCCTTCTGTTCTTTCACAAAGTCGTCATACTCCTCCTGAGCTCTCCGCTTGTCTTCATTGCGCTGCTGCAGGTACTTGGGTACTTCTCCGTAATGCTGCGAATAGGAACTGGAAACTTACAATACGTTGTGGAGCTAATGACAGATAGATAGACGATGTAATCAATAAAAAGGGGACTATTGTCATGTAATATTCTGTGTTTATCTAAACGTATCTGACTGTTGTAACTGAATTAAGCATGCACAATGTCTTTCTTGATTCTTTCTTGTGTGATGTGGAAAGAAAATACCTTCTTCTTGATGTATTTGGAGACAAGTCCTGATTTCTCGAGGAGCTGCCTGTGTCCATGCCGGGTGTCCACGCTGGTAAGCTGGGGCTTCATTGGCACCGCTGTAGCTGTAGCTGTAGCTGTGTGTATAAAGTCTCTCTTGGTGTGAATGCCCATAAGTGGTCTGTCCGTCTGCGCAGGAACGTGTGGTTTCTTCACGGCGCAGGTGTGCTCTTTTGAACACTGTGCTTCTGAAAGTACATTTGAATATGAAGTTAAATAACAGAATCACTGCTCAAAGACGTACCCACGCATTGTTCAGATAGTCTACAGGGGAACTCACTTTCGGGTACTTTGGGCTGTTTTGAATGCTTCTTGAGGTAGTTCTCCGGGGAGGGCACCTCTACCTTCGCTGGTCCCATCGTCCTCTTTGCACGTTTGGTTGACTTTTCCTCAAGAACAACTGTCGGCCTGTACTTGGACATATACCTTCTGAAGCAGGACATTGAAGACATCATTTTATAATCTCAATTAAATTATATTCATCCAGTGCCAAATCATAACAGAAGAATCTCTTTTTTTTACTATACCCTTATATTATTAATTACACATACCCATCAATTCCTTTTATTACCTTACTCTGCTTTATTTACATTCCAAAATAAAATAAAATGTGCACACAATTTACAAAGTTAAACCCAACTTGAGGTGATACTTTGCTTTCTAGGTTTTATTTTTTTTTTGTGCAAACTAGTTGCACTTACCTTTGCGGTTTATGAGCATGAACCTCTTCCTTTGTGAGCCAACTGTAGACGCTCTCTGGTGGATTCACAACGCCAGACATCTTGAAGGACTTCAAGGATTAAAAAGACACTGAAATGAAGTTCAGTTAGATATTTCACTTGACCGGGTTACCATCAGCTAACACGGGTAAAATCGTGGGGTTTGTTTAACAACACAGGGCTAGTTTCTAGGCAACTGTCGTATCACATGATGCATTTCAGCACAGTTGTAAAACGATACATTTGAGGTGTCTGAGCGGTCCAGATGTGAAGTACAAGTCTTGGTTTAGAGCACTCAGTCTTCATATAAAACTCTTTTTTTTAAATTTAACTGACACAACTAAATACATTTTATTCTTCTCGTTTTGCTACTGCATACATATCTCTGTGCTGCATTTCTACAGATAATCAGCTGTCATCAGAAGCAGATGTGTCAGGATGTATTTAGCTATTTATCTGTCTCTGTTTGCATGTCGTGGACTATAAAGAATGAGCGTAACATTGCTATTTTCACTCGTACTTTTCAGATTTCTACTCACTGAAGCACAACGTTCCGAGGAGCATTTGAATGCAGCACAAAGATCACTCGTGCAAGTAGATTCGGGGTTGTTGAAAGTGATTTGATCGTAACGTTTGTAATCCCGTGGTTAGATTGCATAGCACATAAAACGTTTTATAATAATTGTTTTTGTAACGGGAAACTGGTGCGCCTTCGACTTCTCATTGAAGCTGAATCAATTTTGTCCCTCCAGGCTGACCGTAGATGTTTGTGCACACAGTAGTTTCACGTGTGTAGTGCAGAATGGTGCTTGTTCCCCGTTACAACACGGAATACTTAACTAACTAAAAGAATCGTCAACAAGTACGGAAACACATCGTTGCACGTGAGTGTCTTGCTCATTATATCATTATAACACTATGACAGGTCACTACTGTCCTGGCTGCAAAACACGTGCAAAGTTATCGCAGCCACTTGCACAACACACAGTCTATGTTTCAAAACACGAGGTGGCTAGTCTGCATAATACAGATTATTTTTAAGTGACTGTATTTTAAATGTCTCTTGTGTTAACAGGATAAAGGCTGCTGTCATTTGCTGTCCCCTTAATGGGTTTGCTGACTGCACTAAGAGCTGTCAGGTGCTCCCTGAGTCCCCTTTCAGCATCAAAATCATGGCTTTCTTCCAAAGCCTCCCCGCCGGGGGACCAGAACATCCTGCTCATGGGCGCTCCTGGTGCAGGGAAGACCACAGTGGGGAGGATAGTGGCCCACAGACTGGGACTGCCCGCCGTTGACATCGACGATGACATCTTGGAGACGATATGGAAGATGCCCGTGGCCGCCAAGCTGGCGGCGGTCGGCGGAGAGCGTTTCCTGGAGGAAGAGGGCCAGGCTCTGTGTAACTTCTCGGCCTCTGGGTGTGTCGTTTCCCTCACGGGCTCTAACCCTCTCCACGCCGCGGCGATGCGGCGCCTCAAAGAGTCCGGACTGGTCGTCTACCTGGACGTGGACGGCGAGGACGTCATGCAGCGGCTCTCCAGGATGAAGGTGAACAGGATTGTGGGCCAGGAAGCGGGGGCGTCCGTGAGGGACATCCTGCGCTACAGGAAACAGTTTTACGAGAGATGGCTCGACGTGCGGGTGCTGTGCGGCAGAGGGGTCACGGTGGAGGAGGTGGCGGAGAAGGTGCTGAAGGCCATCGAGAGGTATCGCAACCGCGCTGCAGAAACCTTTGTGTCAACCAGGAGCGACAACGCGGCGTCGTCCAATCAGGAGACACACTTTAGCGACGTGGTAATTGAGGGTCTCGCCACAGATGGAGGCCTCTATGTTCCCAGAAGCGGCTTCCCAAACATGGCCGCTCGTGAATGGCTGAGACTGGTCGACATGTCATACCCAGAACGAGCATTGGTGCTGCTGGAACAGTGCATTCACCCGCTGGACGTCTCTGCTCTGGACCTGAGAACGATGATCTTCAAGGCGTACGGGTCCAACTTCTCTAGCGAGGCAGTGGCACCGGTGAAACACCTCGTCCGCAATCAGTACGTCCAGGAGCTTTTCCACGGCCCCACCGCCTCATTCAAAGACCTCGCCTTGCAGCTGATGCCCCAGCTCTTCGCCCACTGCCTCCCGCAGATGTGCAACTACCTCGTGCTGGTGGCCACCTCCGGGGACACGGGAGGCGCGGTCCTCAGCGGCTTCGGCGGCCTCGGTGGCACCGACGTGCACCGGACCGGGGTGCTGGTGTTCTTCCCAGAGGAAGGCGTGAGCGAGACTCAGAAGCTCCAGATGACGAGCTACAGGGAGGGCAACGCCCGGGCCGTCAGCGTGCTGTCAGACTTCGACTTCTGCCAGAGGAGCATAAAGAGGATGTTCGGAGAGTCGGGGCTGACCGGACACCTCGCCGTAGAGTACAGCACGGTGCTGAGCACCGCCAACTCCATCAACTGGGCGCGGCTGCTGCCACAGGTGGGTTGACGACCGAGGAGGGATCACACAAGCAACATACACACACAGTTTTGTTAACGTTTCCTCCTCTTGCAGGTGGTTTACCATTCCTCAGCCTATCTGGATCTGTGCAGAGACGGCGTCGTCAAGTTCGGGGAGCCCATCGATGTTTGCATCCCTACCGGTAACTTTGGTAACGCCATGTCCGCTCTGTACGCCAAGCAGATGGGCATCCCGATACGAAAAGTAATCTGCGCGTCCAACCACAACCGCGTCGTCGCCGACTTCCTCGCCACGGGCGAGTACGACCTCCGGGGGCGGCCTCTGATGCCCTCCCACTCCCCGGCTATAGATATCCTGAAATCCTCCAACCTCGAGAGGTTTATCCACCACGTCTCGGACGGAGACGGCCGTCTCGTGAAGGAGCTGTTCGCTCGCTTGGACCGGCAGCAATACTTTCAGGTTGCCGAGCCTCTTCTTGGCAGGATGCAGCAGGAGGTGGCGGCTGGCTGGTGTTCTGAAGGCGACTGCTTGGCCGCCATCCAGAGCGTCCACGAGCAGACGGGCTACCTCATGGACACGCACACCGCCGTGGCCAAAGTCGTGGCCGACAGGCTGCAGGACGGCTCGTGCCCCGTGGTGCTCTGCTCCACCGCTCACTACGGGAAATTCGCTCCGGCCGTGCTCAAAGCTTTACAAATCCAAAATATTCCGGAGGATCCCGTCGAGCAGCTGAGGCGGCTCGGATCGACCGCGACCGCGCCTGAAGTGCACGGAGGCGTGATGAGATGCCTGGAGGAGAGAGGCGGGAGGGCACACACCGTTTGTCAGGCAGATTACGGCGTGTTGGTTGAAGAGGTGGAGACCATGATACAGGACTCCTTCTTAAAGGTTATGTAGGACTATGTCCTCTTTGCATCATGTTCCTCATTCTTCCAATGAAGTAAAAATGTAGAAAAAGTTCCAGTTTTGAGCAGGAAGGGTCATACGTTTAATGTAAAACACATCATTTAAACCCAGTCTGCAGGGTTAATGAAAAAACAACAACCACACATGCTGCAATAGAGCTCTAAACTCAATTTAAGGCCTATTGATTATGCAACATTTCTTTACATCATTACCCAGAGCCCTGGCCCACTAGATGGGGATGTCTACCTCTTGGCCACTGCTGTGTGGAAACATTTGTGCAGACAGTGCAGTAACAGTAAATGTGTATTACTGTTCGGGGGGGGGGGGGGGGGGGTAATTAATGACCAAGTCAGAAGGTCAAATAAACTAGTAAATGACAAATCAATATCATCAGTCGGGGAGAAACCCTTCTTAAAGATGATTGTAAGCTTCTGCGTCGTGCTGTGGCCGTACATATTTGCCTTGTGTTTGATTGATGTTCAATGATTATATAACAAACGCTTTATTTACCTCATCCTCTTTCTCATTACTCAAATTTTTCCCCGCTGACGTGAGCACAGATGACGGGCTGTGAAAGCGTGCGCGGTAGATCTCGCAGCGGCATTAAAACACGGCTAATGAACTGATCTGCACAGGCCGTTAATTGCCAGGGGAAGCTGGAGCATCTGGTACACTCATCCAATCAGAGTCCTCTGACTCATTAGCTACCCGACTGAAGGTAGAAAAATGGTTATTATTTCATTAAAAAGAAAAACCTTTTGAACCACACTGTTTCCTTTTCTCTTTCATGAGCTGCTAACATTCAGGAACACATATTCTTTAATAAGACGGTTAAAGCAGATTTAGTTATCTTGAGAATAACATTATTAAAATGAGCAATTTGGGGAATTATGCTACAAGAGGAAGTGGCTACATTTTCAGCTCATGTTTCCTCTCAACAAGATATATATATATATATATATATAGATTTACCTGAGAAACACCTATAACTGAGGTAGAAATGTTTAATTTTGTGTTGTTTTATAGATTGAGTACTTGTATTGATTTATTAAGATGAATTGATGTTAAGCTTTTCTTTTCTTAGGAACAACAGCTCCTGCAACGCATCGTCATACAACGGTTCTCATGATTTCTTACAAAAAGTTATTCCTCATTTTTCCAGCAGCACGTGTCAATTTCTGCTCGTTACAATGCTAAATTCATTCATGAAGTCCTTTCAAATTTGTGTTTAAAGATACATTCACAAAGACTTCTTGCCACCCATGTAACAGCGTGTGACTTCAGTGTGTTTGGGGTGAATATATGGAGATTGGTTGTATGATACAAGCTTTCTATAAGTGTCAACAGCTCTTGGGATCCAACAAAAAAACACATTTCGCTCTTATTTGCCAGACATCTGTCAGAAGACGCATCCTGTAAACAGAACAGAGTGGGCCTGAGGGTCATTTTCCACCGTCCGACGAGAGAGGGCTCCGGTCTCTGCGGCTATCAGTCGACTCATTTAAACCCAGGTGCTGCCTCAGCAGCGGGGAGGAAGATACCTTTTCATAGACCTCCAGGATTGCTTATGGCTGCAGTTGTTGAAATGGATGGAAAGTCGGGCCAGATTTGACGAAGCACTTTGCCGACATGCCCTCTTATCTGGATCTCTGTCTCTCGGAGTCTTTGCCAGAACTGAGAGGAGCAAGTTTTATGAACTCCTTCACTTTATCTTTTTTTACCTGTAAAAGCAGTTTTAAAAGCCTAGTTGCTTTCATGGTTTTGTGGGAGAAAAGGAATGGAGGCACCTCACATACGGAGACCCTGCTGCTCTCTTCCCATTGGCTGGCAGAGCTGGGAGCTCTGTGGTTGGAGCCTCTTGGTCTGTTGCCATCAAGTTGGAGAAAATCTATTGTTTAAAACAAAAGAGGTCGCAAAGTAAGTCTTAGTGAGGCGAGACTTAACGGGATATAATCCTATTTCTACGACACAAAATGAGGTTAATTTTAGGTTTAATACTTTTTTCTTGGGTCATTGTAGCTGTTTCTGTATTACTCTCTATTATCTATTTAATGTGTTATTGTCTTTTAATTACTTTGCTGTTTTTTAATCTACCCTTTCTCTATTTTATTGGTTTCATTATTAGATTTTCAGCCTTTTTATTTCCGTGCTGACTGTGTCAACCCTCCGGGGAGCGATCTTCTTTCAGGAGCATAAACGTGCACTTTATTATGGAACAGCTTTCTATTTCATGAGCATGGATGAATTAAATTATACATCATTTAAAAGCCAACAACCTCGTCCAAGGCTGGATCCTAAGTTAAAATACATAAGCTTTCCCTAAGTTATCAGCTCTGACCTTTGTGTGGTCGGGGTTTCCAAGAACCAGAGAGTGGTCTATTTAGTAAATGATATATAATGTCTATACTCTACCCATAATGTTATGCAAATTACAGTCACTAACTGTAAATATTTGTTATGGTTTATTGGGTATTTGGAGCTATTTAACCGTAAAATGTACAGCAAAGTGCACGTGAACAGGGTTGTCTTTGGTTGTACTGTGTACATTTATACCATCTTCCATCGCATATCAGCAAAATACCTCACAGCCCTCCCCACGTTTCTACATGTCATCGGAAAGGAGTCAACAGTTTC
Source organism: Pholis gunnellus (assembly GCF_910591455.1). Classification (NCBI taxonomy): domain Eukaryota; kingdom Metazoa; phylum Chordata; class Actinopteri; order Perciformes; family Pholidae; genus Pholis; species Pholis gunnellus. Next base: position 7,738,735 of record NC_136547.1, read on the forward strand.
CGCATTACCATCGAGAGATAACAAACGCAACAGGAGCGTTAGTCTTTGCTTTATTTCCTCATCTTGGACAATCAAAGTATCAACAACAGGAGGAAAGCGTGTGTGAGACAATGAGTGCAACATCTACAGCAGCCCGTCGCTATTAGTGTGGAAATGAGAGAGAGAGAGCAACAGTCTCTGAGGTGATCCATTGCTCCTGACAGACCTGAGCTCTGCTGCTATTGGGCTCGCAGCAAACAGACAGAGAGGAGGAGAAAGGTGCGGAGGGACATCCAGATTAATTACAACTTCTTGTTTTCAATCAGTGCAGCATTTTTACAATCGCCCCTTCGACTGTACTCAAGTTTCCGTGCTTACTCGATGACAGATCGCCTTTCTTTCGTCCTATATGCATGAATATATTACACAGCACATGCTCACACATACTGGAGGCTTCTATTGCACCGACGCGGCGCTTGTTCTTTCTGCCTTCCTCCCCTCTGTGTCTGTGGTTTGCTTCGCTGGGAGCTTTGGCCTTATTAATCAAGCTGCTTGGCAGGTGAGTGTGAGGAATGGGTGGGTAAAGTGTCTGAAAGGGGGGAGGAGGGGAGCGTGTAGGTGCATGTGTGTGTGAGTGTGCGAGTGGTGAAGGGAAAGAGAGAGCCAGCTGTTGCTCAGCACCTAGTGGCCCACGGCTGGGTGAGCAAGGATAATTGCAGGTACCAGCCTGTTCCCATCTCCTTAATGTGAACCTGTGGAATAATGGAAGCTGCTCTCTCACAGTGGAGGGAGACAGAAAGGAGAGAGGAGGAAACAAACGGGTTGATTTGAGCTTCTGCTCCCGAGATCATTCGATGTATTTCTTTTTGTTGCAATCCTCAATGTGGTGGACCTGAGATTTGAATGAACAGTATTTGGCTCAGGCATCACTGTGGTCTTTTCAGGGTTTCACTGTGGAAAGGAAAACGTGAAATAGTTGTTCCTGTCTACTTTCATTTATTAATTTAAAGTATATATATAATAAAACATATACTGTATCATAGGTACACCAACTTATTTCGGGAACCATGAATTATTATATTATTATAAGAACTGGAAATTTAAGAAAATAAGTACAAACAAACAAGGCCTCCTTACATGTCTCAAATTACAAACTAAGCAGGAATATAATCAAATACAGATTTATAAAAAAAGACAGTAACATAAAATTACAAACTAAATCAAATACAACTACCACAGCAGGGCTATCTCAAATTAATTTAACGCAATCAAGTAAAGAAACCAAGTTGCTCGCACACGAGTTCCCGTGTGATGAGGTCACATATTTTAATATCTAAAGTTTTACTTGATGGATAAAAAATTCATAATAGAAAGAATCATAACTTGACATTATTTGCAGCTTGAGTTTGTCAACAGTTTTACAGACGTCTCCTTCACATCGGTGGTCTTTGAGGAAAATGCTTTTTGAACAAAAGGAGGAATCTTTCAGATGCAATACCGCGAGTGGTCACCGGGTAAGATTTGTAATCTGGGTTGAGCGGCGGTGCCGTATTCAGTTCTTATTGTACATCCATGGTCTCTTCTGTCCAGGTCACAGAATGCATTCATTTACCACAACTTTGAGAGTAGAGTTCAGTGATTAAGTGGGTTTATGTCGTGTCTTAATAGAAACACTTTGAACTTTTTTAATTGCACAATAACTTGTTTTGTAGGTGACTTTTGTAAATGTTGAGAAAGTGAATTGGTTCAAAGTGTCCTTAAAAACAGTCATTTGCATTGGTTTCGGTGGAATTGTTCCGTCCCATGATGGTTTGAATACATTCTATTTCAGAGGCTTTTCCCCTTCTGCCAAGAACAAAACCCACAGGGGGAACGAGGAATCTTTGTCTGCCTTGGCACCAAAAATCGTCACATTTATAAATGTTGGCGCGAAACACTGGCACCAAACGTCGGTTCTGAAGTGGAGGTAAAACACTCGCCCACCTCTGCAAAGACCTGAGTTGAATTCTTGGCAGCAGCGCGTCTGCCTTTGCCAACGTGCTTCGACAGACACAATTATGAGTGTTGGAGTGGGAAGCCAGTGAGGGATCACGTCCCGGTCCAGCTCACGTGTAATCTTATATAAAGTCATAATAAAAGGATTAAACATATACATACACACTGTGCGCTGTACGTGAAGCGAAATACACCAGTGTAATGCAGAAATTGATTTACTTGTATTTGTACTTAATGTGTCGTGTTTATTACAAAAACTAATTAACAAATGAATAGTTATTGAAAAAACGTTCACAAATGGTGTAACAATTGTAGCAGATGGTATAGGATATTATAACTTATCGTTTGTTTAATTGCGTTATTAGTATTATTATTAAAATATACAATGTTACTGCAGACATTGCACTGATGTTGTTGGATAAGATCAGACATTTAGAGGAAACAGCTTCTGATTCTTTAATGATTGTATTAGTTGCTCTGCATCCTGATATCCTCAATCTACACTTTGGTATGTTTGTTTACGAGCAAGTTCAATCAGAATCACCTTAGTTGGACAAGTACGTAGTATGTGTGCACATACAAGGATTTTCTTTTTTTGCATCTCTCTTGATGTACCTTTAAAGAAATAGAAATGACAGCTGAGAGTAAGGACAACACAGCTCGGCAAATACGTGTAAAGGGTAGACAGGTCTGTAGAAAGCCCCAATGATCAGCAATAAAATAAAAAAACATGTATATAGGAGTCAACTGTTCTGTTGTAAACAATACAAATAGTATTGCAAATATATAAATACTGAATAGATACATTGACTGGATGATTATGCACAGCGTACATGTGTAGATTTGAGGTGTGTAAACTAAAAACTAAACTAAAAACTATGAAATTAAAATCTTTAACGGCAGCAGTGGATATTCTGGTATTCTTTCAACATTGTGCAATATTATTTTTATTATACTCTGTGCAATATATGTGCAATATAAAGTTTTACTACTTTTCAGTATCATTGACAATATCACTCCACACACAGGGTTTGTGACCTTTCTTTATGAAACGGCTGGAGGAGACTTGTTCTTCACGCAAATCAAGTGATCTGATGTGATTTGTCAACAGAGTGAAAACAGTGTGTGTATGTGTGTGTGTGTGTGTGTGTAGGTACTTTTTATAAGGAGTATTATTGCACAGAGAAGTGTTTCCCTCCGTGATCAGTGGTTTTTTTCTGGAAGCCAGAGCCAAACAATCAGCTAACACATCTCAACGTCGTGTTCACCCGAGGCCTCCCTGCTAATTACCCCAGACATTGATTTGCACCTCTGTGAGGAAGAGGAGGAGAGAAAGGAGAGCTAATGAAGGCGTCAACGGGAGCTCGCCAACCAGAAGATGATTGTTATTGGATTGAACTTATTTGCATTTTGATGCAAGGCACCACAGCACCCGCCGGCGGGCGCCTATCTGGTGTTAACAGTCTTTGACGAGCACGCGGACAAAAAAAAAAGAGCAAGTGATTGAATTGGAGGTGAACAAAACAACTGAAGGGTCCTGAAACAGATTACACTTAACAGATGCCTCCGTCGGGCTCCTGGCGACCGTCTGAGAATCCATTTCTCACTCGGAGAATGAGAAATCAATGACCCCCCCCGAGTTGGATCTGTGTGAAATGAGATGTGAGCGTCGGTCTCGGGGGAGTCGGCGGGGCTCGGATTGACGGCTGGCTGACAGGGGTTAACTAGGAGAGGCCGACTGGCTCCGAGGTGTGAAACTGACCCCTCTCAGACCAGGTGTTGAGGGCAGGGCGGCTACATGCAGGCCGGATGTTCCTGGTGTCCCAAGATATTCCTGTAATTGTCTGTCTGCTAAGCCCCTTATAGAGTGCTGCAGGGATGACATATTTCTGTAGGACAACAGGAAGATATAGCATCGCACTCCACAAAAAGACAACGGGGATTTTCTTTCCATTTTGGGAATATTGCAGAAAATAAGCTCTTTTTGTTCAGCAAGATGGCAACCGCCTCATTTAAGACACATAACAGGGGCATTTACTGATTTTTTTTTTTTTTTTTATCTTTTTATTGTGTAGAAAAGTGAGTACAGCATGTACATAAACATATATACGAGCTAAGAAATGACACAAAGTAAGACAGGGACGAGAACAAGGGGGACATAAGGACACAAATAACTGAAGAGTATAAAAGTGAGAGGCGGAGGTCCAGCAAACGTATTTTATATCGTAAAACAAAAAGAAATCTCTTCAGCTTGTGTTAACCACGGACCCTTACTTCAGGCACCTAACTAAAAACCCATTCATAAAACCAACTGAGTTTGAGACGAGATGTGCATGAATGCTGACTCCTCATTCCTTCACCGATGTCTCGTGGAGGACTTTGTTTAGTTCAATTTACCGTCTCTCACTTGCTGCCATTTAAGATCCCTTTAATCCCCAACACGGGAAACAATAAGATTATCAAAACGTTTACTATACCATGTTTTTATGTGTTCACGCATAGTTATTTAGTTACTAAAGCTGGGGCACGCCTACATGTCCCATTTTATTACTTTACGACACATGCTGGGTACTGATTTTCTGTAAGTGACGTTGGTTTTCTGGGAACTCTTATCATTTCTTTGTTTGAAGTAGAGTTTGAAGGGAAGTCTCGTTGCTCACGTATCGCTTTACGGCCACAAAGAAGCATGAGATTACCAGTAACACCAAACACTTCCCTGTACTGTTTTTCCTTTCCGGTTTAAAAGTAATTACTGTGCCTTTATTGGCCAAAGAGAGTCCCTCCAACCTTGCAAAGAAGGGTGTGTAAAGAGTGCTGTGATCTGCATGGCTTTTAAAAAGGGTGACATTCCTCCACATCTGAGCTAACTGTGCTGCGAGTCTGAAGATGGGACGAACATGCAGACGAACCGACTGCGTGGCGAAGCCTCTGTCGGGCCTTTTTGAAAGACTTGGGTCTCTCGTGGGCTCCTGCCCTTTGTACTTTTTGGTGATTCCTCTCATACTCTCAGCGGTGCTCGGCGGAGGCTTCACTTTCCTCAAAGACAGGGAGGACAACGACTTTGAGCGTCAGTTTACGCCCAGGAAAGGACCCTCGAAGGCAACGAGGGCCTTCGTCAGGGAACACCTCCCCTACAATGACTCCATGTTTTCAGAGGACCGGCTGTACGACAAGGGCAGCTTCGCCTCCCTCATCGCCGTATCGACCAGCAGCTCGAACATACTGGCAAATCCTGCCTTTGAGGACATCGTCAGACTCAACAACAGGGTCCTTAATATCACCGTGCTCAACGGGAGCATGGGATTCAGTGAGCTGTGTGCGAAAGCCAGAGGAGAATGTGTCTCGAACGTCCTCCTGGAAGTGATCGGCTCCAGTGAGACTGATCAAACCAGCATCACCTTCCCAGTACAAACGCACGGGTCCAGCTCGGTGTTCCTGGGCTCGGTGCTCGGCGGAGTTATCGCAGAAGCCAACGGCTCAGTCACGAGCGCTCAGGCCGTAAAACTCTTGTACCACTTAGAAAACAAGGAAAACACAGCCGACGCCTCGAAAGCATGGCTGAGAGCATTTAAAAGGCTGTTATCAGAGGAGACGGGCAGCAAACACATCGACGTACGTATCACACCGCTGCTTTTTCTCACACGCTCTTCAATATTTGATGCTGTGTTGTGTTTCTTTAGGATGGAACAATGATTATTTATTTTGCTCTGAACAACTACAGCTCCCATGAGGCTTCGACAGCGTGCCAATAGAGCATGTTTTCAGTGCGAATAAGACCACCAGTTTTTTTTTATGAATTGATTCATTTTTCTATTGTATTTGAAATATCTGACTGGATCATAATGTTTCAAGAGAGGGACATACAAAGATGAATGTCAGAGTGAAAGAATACCAGTTTTTAACACTAGACCACAATGCAATGCAGCGACAAAACAAAGGTGGATTTTGTCTCCTAGCTGAACATGCCGTTGCACTGTGATGTTAATCTGTTAATGTGCAATAAAACAAGCAAACAGAGGCGTTTGTCTAAACACATTAGTTGCAGCCTTTCTGCTCCAACTGTGTCTTTACACTTCCTTTTCCGATAATGTGTTTGGCAAAGTTTCAGACACACATCCTGCGCTGTCATGTAGTGACATATGTGTGTAAAACACAGTTTTCTGACTTCTCGTTGCCGTCTTCCTGCTGTACTCTATAGGTGTCTTACTACACATCCAAATCCAGGCAGGAGGAGATTGACAGTCACACCACAGATGGCTTCCCTTTATTCCTCATCACTTATGCCTGTGCTATCACCCTCTCTGTGATATCCTGCCTGAGGTAAGAAGTGATCAGCGCCCGTCACACAGTGAGCGACTTCCTGACTGGAAGCCGAGTCTGAGACGCAGGGAGATGATTTATCAAAGCGACTGATTCAACACAAGCAGCTCACATGTAGATGTCGAAACAAGGTCAGCATTCATGTGTCCAAAGCAGAGCTATTGCAATTTAAAGAGGTTTCATTTTTATTTCAAATTTAGTTTACATTTGAGTTTCTAGTTATTTTAGATCCGTTTGGCTTCTGTGAGGTGTAGTTTCTATCAGGTATTTCATGTTTGTCTGTACAGGGAGTCACCTGCTAATTTAAAACAATACGTTAAAAAACATACACGGGATCAAAACAATACAGAGCTAAACAATAACCAAACACACTCTAGGTAGTTTTAATACACAATTAAACTTGATTATTCTTGTACACAAATTTGATGACAGGTTTTAAAGTGAGACTTTATAACTTTTGAAAGAGGGAACAGCACATTCAGCCTCTTGCAAATGAAATGTTGAATTCATAAACAAACTGATCCACCCTTTCTTAATTCAACACACTCAGGAGTTCTGCTGCTATATCTCTACTTTGTCTGGTACGAGCAGCAGCTCATAGTGGGTCTCCCTGCTCATCTGGCTCCCGTTAGCCAAACAAAGGAAGACACTCGTGATCCAGTTTGTTGACTTTATGACTCGCCTCCACTTGTGCTACCGCAGGTTTGATCATTTACCACGATCCTGTATTTAGTAGCTTCTACTTAGCAAGCAAAGGTCCTGCTTTAAAGGTACCGGCGGAGTTTGTGTTTACCTTCAAAGCTAATTGCCTAAATGTATTGTGTGTATCCTTGAGGTCTGATAAATGTATTCCGTGTGTTTTTATTTCCTCATAAAATGTTTGAACAGCAGATGTTTCTTGAAAGTTTGAAACTTGTGTTCACGTCCATGTTTGCGAGCTAGCAGTCTTCTTCTTCGCTACCACGTGTGTGACGTGTGCATGAGAACAAACAAAACCGGGACCCACACATAAAACATTGCACCATGTAGTGGTCAGAAACTCCACAGGGTCTCTTTAACAGCATTTGTTTTTGCTGACCTTCACGGGTTTCACTGCTCATCTTGCAGCAGTTAAATACAAGCGTACTCCAGGGTGTGGCAGTACATAGTGACATCACTGTTGGGTGTGGTCACATTTACATAAACATTTCAACCAGATGGCAGTGTAACGTAAAGCAAGTCATTTGTCAAAGCCTCATTTTAAATTTTACTACACAACATTTTTCTCTAAATGTGCACATTTTGTAACTTGTTGCTAACAACATGCACGTGTGATGCCTTTGTTACAAGTATCCAACAATCAGCAGGATTATTGTGAGGCTGCGCAGGTTAATCTAAGAACAAGTGTGGGATTAAAGGGATGATATTTGTACTTTGTTAGCTGCATGATTCTAAATACTACACCAACACCTCCCTGTCTCTACCTCCTTGACAGATTGGACAATGTGAGGAACAAGGTGTGGGTGGCCGTCTTCGGCGTCCTCTCCACGGGCCTGGCTGTTCTCTCCTCTTTTGGTTTGCTGCTTTACATCGGAGTGCCGTTTGTTATCACAGTCGCCAACTCTCCTTTCCTCATACTTGGTGAGAAAAAGCATCCTTGTCTTTTTGTTGTTGTTGTTGTTCCGGACTGTAGTTTTGGGGTGTAGTTTGGAATGCAACATCCATCAAGAAATACATCGCATTTACATAAAAGTGACAGTGAAAAAGATATCTCTGTGGTGTTTTAACTGCTTCATATATTTTAAGGACTATAAGACAATTGCGGTTCATCATGTTTTACCAGCATTTTATGTTTTACAGTAAAAAATCCTGTAAAATGTTTTAAGTCTCAAAACTGTCATTGACTTTACATCTCTACTGTATTTTGTTTCCTCCAGGAATCGGTCTGAACAACATGTTCGTAATGGTGTCCGACTGGCAGCACACCAACGTGAAAGACCCGGTGCCGGAGCGGATGGCTCACTCTTACAAAGAAGCAGTCATGTCCATCACCATCACGGCCCTGACCGACGTCTTCAAGTTCTCCATAGGCGTCGTGTCCGACTTCCCGTCGGTGCAGTCGTTCTGCCTGTACGCCAGCGTCTCCATCGTGTTCTGCTACATCTACACCATCACCTTGTTCGGCGCCTTCCTGGCTCTGAACGGGAGGCGAGAAGCCAGCAACAGGCACTGGCTGACCTGCAAGAAAGTACCATCAGACCACAGTGATCATTATTCTGCGGCGTATAACATCTGCTGTGTGGGAGGCGACTACGATAAGAACACAGGAGCGGAGAAAAAACAACCGGCGAGTAATTTCTTTAAGGATTACTACGGCCCGTTTTTGATAAAACCCTGTGTCAAGGGGGTTGTAATCTTCCTTTACGTGGTATATTTAGCTGCAAGTATTTATGGATGTTTCCACGTTCAACAGGGGATTGAACTCTATGATCTGGCAGCTGATAACTCCCACGTTACCAGATTCAATAGGAAGGATAGGCAGTATTTCTCCGATTACGGCCCATCTGTGATGGTTATTGTGAATGAGGAGTTCCCATATTGGGATAAAACCAAGAGGCACCAACTTCAGGGATGCATCGAGGATTTGAAAAAGCTCCAGTTTGTAGACGAGGACGTCTCTACGTCCTGGCTGGACTCTTATTTGTCATACGGACGAGAAACACATTTAAACCTCGACGATAAAGACGTTTTCCTCAAAAATCTATCTCGCTTTTTTGATTCATTTCCTTTTTTCCAGCAAGACGTGAACCTCACCGGGGACGCCGTCCGCGCATCCCGGTTCTTCATTCAGACCGTCGACATCGCCAACGCCAGCATGGAAATTCACATGCTCACAGGTCTGAAAACCACCGCGGGAAGATGCCGCGCCGCATCTTTATCAGTCTATAACCAGAAATTCATCTTCTACGACCAGTACGACGTGGTGGTCAGCAGCACGATTAAGAACGTGTTCGTGATCACAGCTGGGATGCTGGTCGTCTCTCTCCTGCTGATTCCAGACCCGCTGTGCGCGTTGTGGTTGACTTGTTCGATCGGCTCGGTGACCACCGGCGTCACCGGTTTCATGGCGCTTTGGGACGTCACTCTCGATTCCATATCCATGATCGTTTTCACCCTCTGCATCGGCTTCACCGTGGATTTCTCAGCTCACGTGTCTCACGCCTTCGCCTCCGGCGAGAGGACGAGTCCCGACGACAAGGCCGTGGACGCCCTCTCCAGTTTAGGCTACCCCATACTTCAAGGGGCCCTGTCCACCATTTTAGGGGTGTCGGTGTTGGCCACGTCTGAATTTCACACATTCAGAACATTTTTTAAGATCTTCTTTCTTGTCATGTTTATTGGGATGCTTCACGGCCTCGTTTTCATTCCAGTATTTCTGACACAGTTTACATGCGGATCGGATAAAAGTAAAGACGAAAGTAAAGACAAGAGTTTGCAGATCAGCAAACTATGACCACAGTTACAGCGTTGATCGTATGTTAAGAAGGTGCATTTACTTGCAGATCCCACAATAAAAAAGGAATTCCAAAACATTTGCTTTGGAAGTCATCATTAACTAAATATAAATAATGTGTTTAAGCACAACGTTCCTTTTTTATTTAGTTTTTAAAGAAAATCTGAATTCATGTGCACATGTATAAGTTAAGGTGTGCTACATTTACTATTTAAGTTATTCATTTAGTTTTTCTCAAGGAATGAGCTTAACAGATGGGGATTTATTTAGTGATTTTGTAAATAGTTGTTGTTGTATTCAATGCTATGTAATGTAGTCATAGATAATTATAGATTAGGTTTCAATAAATGGTTAGTTATTTCACTATTTTTCTTCTTGCAACAGCACACAGTCACTCTTATAAATGCATTGATTATAATTCCATGCCTCTTATTAGGCCAGATATATCAAAATGTGTAGTTAGTGGAGCACCTTTTATGTGCTGCTCAACTAGTCTCAAACAGAATAAAAAGGTTCCATTTTGTTTCACATCGGCTTTTGTTTCTCTGGCAGCAGCGTGAACAATTGATCATTGTCAGGTGTTTTTTGCACTCTTCACGGTGGTGGAATGAAACACTTCAATGACACAATGATGACAGACCCGGCTATTATAAATACGATTAGCAAAGGCTTACACGTGGGTTACAAAATAGAGGTGAATAACACTTTTTAACATTTAACATCCACAAATCTGAGTGTGTCATTACAACACATAGAGCGATGCAGAGAGGACATATTATTTAAAGCCAACAAGAAGTCAGCATCTCACTGGTTCCCTGCACAAAAAGCCAATGGGATTTTTTTTTCATTGGATTTTGGATTATTGTAGAAAATAAACGTATAAACAAACTGCACCACTGCACGAGGCTGTGAAGGCGGACTAGTCAGCAGGATGACGTTTAACCGTCTCATTTACGCTCAAAGGCTTCACAATTCACAGGAAGGGTATTTACTGACATATTTTATATCATAGAACAAAACAATAAAATAACCTTGTGTCAACCTCAGACTTCAGACATACAACCAGAAAACACTTTGACTTTGAGACGACGGGACCGGAAGTGCAAACCCACTCACTCACTGTGTTTTAGGACTCAACACTGTCACAGTGATGTAACAAACCTGTCAAGTAGAGCAAAAAAAAAGAAAAATCCTGATTTTCCCATCAGGTACTCATTCTTTTTAAATGTCACATTATTCAAAACTGCACGTAATTAAGCAGAACCACAATTTCTCAATTCCAGGAATTGGTGTTGATGACATATCATAAGTCTCCAACTGGCAGCACATTAACATTAAGAACCCACTGCTCATGCAGATGGTTCACACCTCCAGAGGAGGTGCCATGTCCACCTTTGTCACTGTCATCATCACCATGACTGATGTTTTGTGTTTCTTTCATTTCCTTCTCTGCAGCACTTTGATAGCGCCAATATCAAAATGGAAAGAGAAAGAGGAGAAATAATCCTGTTAGGTTTAGGGAAGGATTGAGGCTGATGTAAAAATATTGGGAAGTTAAATGTCCAGTGTGTAGCATTTAGGGGATCTATTTGCAGAAATGGAATATAATAGGGATGTTTAACAGACAATACAAAATGTTGACCGATGATTAATGCTTCAGTTTCCACTCAGTATAACAGTTAAAAGAAATATAAAAAGTAAAAGCAAAACTCCCTTAATAACAGCTAGTCCACCTTAAAAGGTCAGCCCACCTTAAGTGAGGGCTGTAGTTGTCGGTTAGAAGAAATAATCAAAATTAGCATCCCTAGACTATAACATTAATAGGTTTTCTTTAGTGTATAATCACCAGAATGCTTCAAGGAGCGGGCAAACGGGAGGAGTTTCAGTTGATTGCAATCTGCCGCCAAATCCTACACGCTGGCCCTTTAACAGGGACGTTGACACCTTTAATCCACGCTGTCATCTAACTAATGAGCCCAGATGCTAAAAGACCTCAATCCAACAGATATGAATGGGAGTTTCTTACATGCACAGCTCTACTACTGCAAGGACTTGAGAAAGCAGAAAGACTTTTTTCCACAGTGAGAACGTACAGCAGCCATTTTGATATCCTGACCAAAACAGCTGTGCAGGTGTCATCACGCTATTCCAATTATGTTCTGTACAGCGGTGCATTGATGGCAGCTGCTGGATTTCCGGGCCGTTCGCTTGAAAGATTTCAAGAAAGGACAAGCAAGCATCCTTGTGGATGCAGCCGTAAGTCGGCAGGTCATGAAGTCCAGGACGTCTTCGAGGTTTCCAGCATCCCCCCCCCCCCGGTGGCCCACACAGCACACAGGTCCACTCTCAGCTCTGTCACCCTCCGTCACGCCTGTCTGCCGCACCCTGCTTCCAGGACAAGATGCCTGTAGCCCACACAGCGTGACGTGACATGCCCCTACACCCAGGAGACAGAGAGAGGGGAGGGGGGGGGGGGGGAGAGAGAGAGAGAGAGAGCATCCTGCTTGGACTAATAAGAAAGAGAGACTGATAGATTGGTGAACAAGTGGTAAAATAGATTTTAAAAACCCAGATGCTTCTGTGGAGTGCGCTTGACGGAGCAACCGCTTGCATCGACTATAAATTAGTTTATTGATTATAGAAACATGTCCAGGTTGATGGGAAGGCATGACTGAATTGCCACTTTTTTGTTTTATGTCCCTATCTACGAGGACATACGGGACGTACTCTTCAGTAAAAAGATCTCCATTTATGTTCGTTTCTTTTGGCTGAATGACGATAAAAAACTTTCGTAGTGCTTCAGGAAAGGAAACCTTTAGTGGAGCAAGTTTTATGTGGCCAGCCTGGGAGGAAAGGCAGAATATTTTTGTTTAAAGTGACAACTGAGCAGTAAAATAACCTGTGGTTTTGTACAGTAATTGAATAAAATGTTTGACCACTTTATGTTATAGTGTGCTTGCTGTACTGCAGTTGGAGAAGCCCAAAGAATATATATTTACAGTATTTGACAAAGAAAGAAAAAGGCTTTTCGCAAGATTTTGGACCCTGCAGGGATTTGCTTCCATTCAACCTCGAGAGCGTTAGTGAAGTTGGCCCGGCTCACAGTCACCGCTCCAGTTCATCCCAAAGGGAGTAGGATGAGGTTAAAGGTCGGGGCTCCGTGCAGGCCATTCAAGTAACTCCACAACCATCGACTCATGCTTTGTTCATGCGCGATACGAGACAGAAGATTTGGGAGAAAAAATGCACGTGTTTGGGAAGTAGTGAGCATACGACTGTATAAACGAGACTTGGATTGTACTGCGAGGGTCATGTGAGAGTTTAAACGGATGTTTTGAGGAAGTTTTGCTGTTGTTGAACCTGGCCTCCATCTATTCATCAAGGATTCACTCTGAGTAACTGATATACAAAAGGTGAAGTGTTCCTTTAAAGGCTCTAAAAACGTATGTTTTCTCTGCTTAGAGCACTGACATCCTACAAGAGCTCACTATTTTCTGCCAGAGTTTGAACAGTTTTGGTCATTTCACAGAACAATACTTTTGCATCTCCTGTGTTTTGGGCTCTTTCTATTGGCTTGCAGTCTGCGGGTGATCATAAGAAAAAAAGTGATGTCACCTATACTTCAATGCACCAATCAGGATTTGAATCAGAATGTGATGACATTTGATGGGTTGTTTGGTCTGTCAATCAAATTACACTCAAACAGTCGTGACAAAGCCACTAGGCTTAGTTTTTGTGTGTTTTAAACTCTCAATAAATAACATCTTTCAATGTTTCTTTAACTTAGTTTGATGCTTTTTATCACAAATATTTAATGTTATAGATTAATACAGACTTTTCAGGGGATTTAATTGAATTCAAGGGGCTTGAATGCCTATTGGCCCGTTAACAACATTGGCTCCCAAAGGTGTTAAAATACATAAAGCAAACACACATATCTAAATTACATTATATTGAGTCTCTATCTTCATGAACATGTATGGGTATAGTCTCCTCTACACTATATATTTCTCAAATTGTTTTACAACTAGAAATTAAAGTGGTTGTAATTAATCCTCGTTTATTTTCTCCCACTGATCAACGGTAAACAAACGACTCCTGAATGCCAGAGTGAGAACAAAATCTCTACCTATTGATTCTAAATCAAGCGCTTCATTCTGATGAATCAACGCGACGCTGACTTCATCTGTTTTCAGCACCGGGACAGCTCCCCTCCCCGCGCTCCACCCAACCGAACACCGCGCCGTGATTGACGGAAGCGTGCGGCCACATGCGCGGATCGATGGCGCTTCTGGAGCCCCGATGAGATGACGAGGAAGACGGGCTCTCCGTGGCTTTTTTTTTTGCACACGCAGGCCTCACTTAATGCATGCCGTGGTCGGAAGAGGGCGGAGTGCGTTTGTCATCCAAGTGAGAAAGCTCCCTGACTCGGTGCCTCCTAAGAAAAATATATAAATATAACAATAACCTGCCCACTTTACCCCTCCCCTCCCTCGTTTTGATTCAGTCTGTGTAGCCTGCACGCAGAGGGAGAACGTCCGCCGCACAGCAAAGCCAAGACAGTCTGAGAGAGAGAGAGAGAGAGAGAGAGAGAGAGAGAGAGAGAGAGAGAGAGAGAGAGAGAGAGGCTGGGGGGAAACAGCTGCAAGCGGATACTCAACATCAACAAGCTGTATGAGGCATCTGTGAGGAAGAAGACGGGATTGAGCGAGGACAGCGACGGGGTTCCTCGCGCTTCCTCCTCCTCATCTGCCTTTACTGATTTCAAGATCCGACGCGCGGAGCTTGCAAGAACACCACAAGTGGTGAAGCGATGGTTTAGCGGAGCAATTCGGTAGTTTTTTTCTTTTTCTTCTCCAACACGCCCGCCCAACGACACCGTAATTCCGAGCAGCAAACGTCCCCCCGTCCCCTCCCCCTGAACATCTGCGGACGCTTTCTTTTTTTCTGGAGGGAGGATGGCTGTTTTCCGGCTGTCGCTGCTGCTGCATGTGGGATTTGTGATCGGATCGAACCGCGAATACGCGGAATGGTCAGCGCGTGGGGGAGAAGACGCCGGAGCGCGCGAGGCGATTTACGGCGCTCAGACGCACCGTCGGCAGCTGGCGCAGCTCCGCGCGCCTCAGCATCCTCCTCCCGGGGAGACCGCGAAGAAAGCGGAGGAGCACCTCCCCCGGGTGGTCACGGCTTTCCTCCACACGGGGGACTCGACCACCTTGAAGAGCGCCAACTGCTCGCGGAGGTACGAGCTCACCTCTCTGCGCGGAAGGTCACGAGGCACCCCGCATCACTCCATGGGCAGCGTGCTGGACACGGTGCTGCACGCCACGAACTTCCTCAACATGATCCTGCAAGCCAACAGGTCCAGGGAGCAGAGTCTGCGGCGAGACATTGAGTGGTACCATGCCTTAGTCAGGAGCGTGCTGGAGGGAGACGCCAAGATCCACCGGGCGGTCGTCACTTTTGGCGGGGACTCGTCCGCGGAGGGGCCCTCGGTGCTCCTCCAAGCCACCAGGGCCGGTGGGGAGATAGTCCTCCAAGACCTCTCCGGCGTGGCGCACCGCCACCTGCACAACCGCACGGTAGACACGGAGTGGTACCACGGTGTCAAAGACAGGAAGAAGCCCAGCTTCCATAAGAGGGTGCAGAGGCAAGATTTCAGGTCACTTGACAATTCTTTAAAAAGAGGGGAGAGTTTCATCCCGGACAAGACGCACGTCAAATGGTCTGCGCCCTACCTGGAGTGTGAAAATGGGAATTTTGTCCCCCGTTGGCTTCTGACCTTATCGGCTGCCTTCTATGGCCTGAAGCCCAACCTGTCTCCTGAATTCAGGTAGGCACACAGATGGTAGAAGTCTGAACAGTAATGTAGCCTAAAAGCTGGTAAACTGCAAGCTCACTTTTGCCTTCTTGTCATCAAAAGTGCTCATTTTCTTGTGTTACTCTGTATTATAAGATGTGCGTGAATGAGGATTGTGTCAAGGTAAAGGTGAGATCAGGTGGGTTAAACCACCACTACATCATCAACCCCTGCCTCTCTTCCCCCCCCCCCCCCCTGTTATACCAAGGGGCGGAGGGGGTCTCCTCTCCTCCAGTCTGGCTGCTAAAAATAACCCTGGATGTTACTGGATGTGGCAGTGGTGGAAACCTCTGGCTACAGGCCCTATAATTAATTTATCAAATACCCTCTCAGCTGCATGCTTTACTATCAGGAAATGTTGCATGCCCGTGTCTTTTTTATTTTGGGTGGGGGGGGGGCTGTGAAATGTCATCATGAGATGAGAGACACACCGTGCTCATGCTGGCACAGCAGCCAGCAGATGAAGAAATGATGAAATATGTGTCTGATGTTTGGGTGTTTCTTTTTCTCACAATCCATGTCCTGAAGCCACCCTTGCTGCAGCCTGCTCGTGTAATGTGCCACGTTTATGCCACCACCGGTCCTGATATATGCGTACAGTGAAGTGTTAAGGCTCCATATATGATCCAACATCTTCCCCGATGAATATTTAATCCAGATCACTGTGTGTACTGCCTTCGATGAATCTTTAATTGACACACTGGAGTCGCTCACATGGCAGGCACGGATTGCAAATGAGTCCAAACCTGCAGTGATTATAGGCTTCTAATAGCTACCTGGTGGAGACCAAAGCCTCTCAGAGCAGCTTCACACACAGTCTAAAGTCGACTGAAGCAATCTGATAGTAGCCGGCACACGCAGCTGATGATCAGTCAGAACTCCAGTCTGTTTGTGAAGCTAAATTCTTTCATATTTGCTTTGATTTTTCCAAGTGTTAGAGATGCTTCCATGGCCAAAGAAGCCGTTTGTTGTTGTTGTCCCCCCCCCCCCCCCCCCCCCCATCATTAGATGGAAGGTGTGACATGCGTGGGCGTTTGGTATTGTTTAATGTCCCCGGAGAGAGTGGTCTGTTCAGCCGCACCGAAAAAAACATCCCGCTGCGCTTCAAGGAGCACGAGAGCAACATCCATTCATGAATATGTTTTCTTTACACGGGGGAAAAGTCGAGTGCAGTGGCAATCAAAAAAGGGACATTTCCACATTATCACACTTTATTTATGACTCGTAGCAGCATTACTACTAATGCAGTTGGGGATTCTTGTAGATATAATGGATTGCTAGTAGAACTATAACAATTTAGACCAATGCGGAACGGAAACCATTCAACATTTGTCTCCAGGCTTCATGCTAAGCTATGCTAACAGAGCTGCTAGTTGGCGCTTCATATTTTCATTGAGTGCGGTGTCGATCTTCTCGTCTAACGCTCAGAAAGAAAAGGTATCAGAGCAAAAGGGAATCTCAACGCTTATATTGTCAAATTGTGCATGCCTTTGGTTTTTCATGCAAGTACACGTGGGGAATGAAGTTCACAATTAGAGTTCCCAAGTCATAAATATATAGGAAGCTCCACAGAAGTCAATCAGGGAAACAAAATAATAAAAATGGGGTAAAAGGGAAGGGAGCGACGCTCAAAATCGGGAAAATATTCACATAAACTGCAATATCCACACTCATCAAACACACCAGTAAACTCTACATGCTCCTATACAAAAACAACTGTTTATTATAACACTCTCATGTTAGTATGTTAGATATGAAGCAACCACCAGATGCCAGTTAGCTTAGCATACAGACTGGGGGCAGAGGGAAACAGCCAAGAAATAGTTTGTCACATAATCTCCTGTAAAACCACAATTTGTCATTTCTACACATTTGTTTATGTAGACATTACAACTGAGCCGGTCTAGCTGTTTTGCAGTCTTTTTGCTAAGTGTAGAGTACAGACATGCATTTCTTAGCTAACTCTCTCTCTCTGGAGGACAACAAAGAAGCGTATTTCCCAAAATGTCTAACTGTCCTAAAGGCCCAGTATGTAGGATCTGACGATGACATTTCTTTCTGTCATATTCATCCTCAAATTTCTACACATTTTTACAAAATTTAACAACAAACATGTAGCTGTTTTTATGGCTATTCATTGGAGTAGCCATGCAGTCGTGTTCTGAACAACCTTGCTAATCATAGCTCGATTTAAAGAGTTATTGGGGAATATTTCAGGCACACAAAAAAACTGTCTGTTGCACCTTCTCGTTTCCTTTTTGCCACGCATCATCCCTCGCTTAGTTTGCTTCTCAACAGCCATCTCTCAGACGCTCATATCAAAGTCGCGGGCGGCTCATCCTCCCTGTGCTTCAGCACAATGCCAGATAAGAAACTGGAGAGGAGGGGATGGATAATATAGCCGCCTCAGACATCAGCTCTCCTCCGCTTCCCCTCCAGATGAATACACAATCAATACAACAATGAATTAATAATGAAAGATGTAGAACACCGACCCTGCATGGGCCATCTTGATTCCAGCCTTTTTAATGCTTCAGTCACTTCCTGTTTGGAGTGACGATGAAAGAAGCATCGTGACTTGTTTTTATGTGTTCGGCATATGGAAATAGATTAAAAAAAGAACGTGGGGCCGTTTTTTTGTGTGTGTGTGTCCCGTTTGTTTGTCGAACGCGCAGGTGCTAAACAACTCGTGCAACCTTTTATTAGACCGGGAGTGTGTGGACACGTGTTTGCGATAGATCGGCCTGTTTGTTTTCCGTGGAGGTGCAAGAAATCGCACCTCTCACACTTCGACTCCTCTCTTCCCGTCTGCCTCTTCGGCTGCACTGGAGGCACAGGGGAGGCAGCTTAGACCACACACAGAGGACTGGCTGTTGTCAAGCCTGCAGCGTGTAACCCTGTGTGCGTGTGTGTGTGTGTGTGTGTGTGTGTGTGTCATTGTTGGAGGTTGAGACATTCCTCCGGATGCTACGAACCATCCTAATTGGCAGATCACTCTAAACTTCAGACGCAAACGCGTAACAGCACACAGACACACAAATGCAAAAAAAACAACAACTACAAAGTAGGAATGCACAGAAGAGGAAGAGAGGGAGGTAGTGTGTGTGTGTTAGGTGAACACACTACTTCAAACTCACTTTTCACAACACAGACCTTAATTGCTTTGAGGCTGAAGCAGCAGCAGCAATATGATCAGAGTTGAAACTATCTAAAAAGTAAAAAAACTGTACAGATATTTCTTTTTCTGCACATTTCTCCAAAGGCCAAATAGGTTTCTAATTAGATGGCAGGATAGTCTTCGTTTACGCTTGGCTTAACGCCCCCATTTAGCTGCACAAGCAGCTAAAGCCTGGACAGCCTGACTGCTGTGGGACGCCCGGCCGTCTGACAGGGTGGGGAGGCCTCGAGTTCCGGGAGGAGCCGGCAGCATCTGCTTCCATGGACACCATCCAGAGACAAATAGGAAGGAAACCCCACAATACCCGAGGCTAAACACCATAATATATG
Organism: Pholis gunnellus; assembly: GCF_910591455.1. Lineage (NCBI taxonomy): Eukaryota > Metazoa > Chordata > Actinopteri > Perciformes > Pholidae > Pholis > Pholis gunnellus. The sequence continues at coordinate 7,757,889 of NC_136547.1, forward strand.
ACGGTAAGCTGAGATGAAAGAGAGAGCAGGAGAGAGAGAGAAGAAAAAAAATTGCATCCAAGAAGGCAAATTAGTGGAGGCTCTGAGCGAAGTATTTCTCACCCGATAAAGATGTGAGAACGCTGAAATCCTGAGTGCACCACTGAGTGAAACCTGAAGCAAGCGGGGGTTAAAGATCCTAAGGTGCTCCCCCACCCTCCCCATTGCTGACGTCACTGGGACTCCGCTGCTCAGCGAGGCAGCCTGTCAATACGACGCCCTCAGCCAGTAAATGTCAACGCTACAGAAAATCCAAACCAGCGGTCCTTCTGACTCGCTGTGAGGAGATATTGTTTTCCTAATAATACTGCTAAGTACGGGATAATCTCTGTGATTTTTGACACCGTGGCGGTGATGTAATTTGGTTGCCTCTCGAAGGATTTAAGTCTGTAATATCGTTACTGCAGGTTTATCCTGAACTAATCTGGAGTGCAGATTATAAAGGACGCTTCAGAATGGACTATAAAGGGTTTAATGTTCAGTAGGAAGAGGAATTGAGCTAATTTCAGGTTTTAAAATGTTATGGAAGGGAAATACAGCAAATCTTTTTTACAGTAGATGTCTCATTATAAATATATAACAGTTATAAAGGAGGAAAAGCCCATGAGGAAAAAGGACATGTTAAACACCATTTTGCAGGTTTAAGACATTTCATATTCATTTAATTTGGCAAATGTCCCTTTTGTACATTAAGTGTCTTACTATAATATTTCCACAGAGTGGTCGTAACAGTTTCATCTAATCCTCCAGATGTCAGCATCATTGTATGATTTTGAGTTTAAAGACAGAATATAGAATTTGAATGCAACTTGTCTATGAACTCTGTTTCAGAATAATAATAATGTTGGTTAGTTGAATATTGCTTGTTGCATTATGGGGCTGATGATGCTTAAAATAACGAGGATAAAGTGCCGTTTATTAAAAGCCCTGATTAGTTTTCATTCAGAATCAAACTGTTTAATTCTGATGTGAATTGTCACCAGCTACAGTCAGACTGTCAGGTTTTCTTTTGTCAGCAGCAGCAGCGACGTGGTGTTCGGTTTTCAGAGGAGTGCTTTTAATGACAAGAGTGTCAAGAGTCCAGAAGTGCCGGCTCTCAAAATAAAAAATAAAAAAAGTCTGTTATTCCCTTTCTGTGACAGCCGCTTCACCACAGGCGCTGTGTCTTTTTTTGATTACCGGCGACAGGACTCAATGAAATGACCCAGGTCGCACTGAAACGCTGGTAGACAAGCAGCATCGTGCCCGGCGGCTACACTCACATTAGCTTCTGCTCGTCCTGTCAGCTTAATGCATTTCCATCACATAAGAGCCATTTTTCTTTCCTCGGGAGGGCTGCACGGTTCTCGCATTGTGATTGTTCCATGACATAATGCACGAACTGTGCCCTTCTAAAAGGACAGCAATGTGTTCTTGTCAAGACACTCTGGGGCAGGAGAAATGTGCATGCAAGTTCATCTGGGCGTGCAAGTCTTCCGGCTACATGGATAAGCTAAAGGATCATGTTTAAGCTTGTGTCGGTCTTCCATGTTCTCCTTTATATTATTATTTATCTGCACACAGTCGGTGTAACTGGAGACATCTGAGCTTAATTCTCCCGCTTCAGAAGAAACGTGCAGATGCTCTTCAGTCCTGTGCAAATATAGACGATATTATAGAAAAAATAATCTGTGTTCAAGATTCACAGATTAGAATACGCCACACAAAGTCTTAAAATAGCTTTTCGGACAATACTTTCATTGAAAGATGTAACATTACGAATCATCTTTTCCATACATCATACTAACTATAAACAGGATTTCAATGGTGTGCTAACATTGCAAAAGTTAGAGCATATACTTAAAGGAACAGTGTGTAGCATTGAGGGGGGTATATTAGCAGAAAGTATTTTTTCTTTAGTGTATAATCATCGGTAAATAATAATTATCGTGTCACCTGAGAATGAGCCGTTTATATCTACCTATGAAGTGGGTCGTCTTCATGGAGCCTGCCGCCAAGTTACAGTAGCCCAGAGTGGACAAACCAAACTCGTTTTGACGTCACGTTTGGCACATGGGAGAAGTTTCAGTTGGTTGCAATCTGCAACCTCACCACTAGATACCGCTAAATCCCACACACTGCACCCTTGAGCTGGTTGTTTTGATGTGTGGTTTGCTGACAGTTTTACTGCCAACTAACGTTAGGTTTACACCTACTATAAGGAATTTGTCTCGGTGATTTGGTGCCTAATGATAAATACAAAACAGTAAAAGTCAAGAGACATAATAAAGACAAGAATACAATAGAAAATATGGAAACAAATATAAGAAATGCCTATATTTGTATCTGTTTTTAAAGTGTACAGTTTTCAGCATGCTATGTTTAACCGTAATGTTTTTATTTAATAAATTAATTTTGTATGTAAAGCACTAAAGTGATTAGCTACATTGGTCACATAAGCCTCATGTTATCACACTGCAGTCCCCACTGAGAGACAGCTAATAATAGCTGCTAATAGAATAGATTCTTACGCAGCGCTTAATCTGGTATTAGTCTTTATACACTGTGCTGGTTTTACCACATCTCTGTGAAGAGCAATGGATTTACTATGAAATGAACGATGACAAGAATCGTATGAATGTGTCTTCTGCGCTCTGATCAGTTCAGACTTGAACCACGGTTCTGCACAGAGTGGCTAAAATGGGCAAAATGAATCTCAGAGTCCATTTTCTGGGCCTGAATATAGACATTCAGCTCAAAGCCGAAAGGCCTGACATTCAGTATTCATTCATGAATACATCAGAGACTGACTTGTAACAAAGGCTTGGACATGGGGGCCTTCATTGCGAGAATGTTTCGGTGAATATCCTTTTGTAGCCCGTAAGCAATTACCCAGATATATCTACAGTCAACTTCATAATGCCGGGGCTAACATTAGCACAGTCTGACTGGTGTGTCAGAAAGACCAGAGCCCCTGCTGGTGGGACGCTCCTCTCTTCACTGTCCTGGCCTTTTAGACCCACAAAGAATGGGGGATGAAAGGAGAGAGCACTCTGTTTCCTGGGGCACCACTATCTCCGGCTCTCTGTGATAATCCTGTCTTTATGCCCGAGGGCCTTGATGGCCACCATGATGCTTCTGCTTCACTCTCCCCGTTCCCGCTCTATAATTACGACCCCGTCTTTTGTGCTTTCTGAACGCATCTTCAGTGGACATTATACGCTATATGTCCACTTTGGCTGGAAGTTGTGAGAGGAAATAAAGGGATAAAACAGGCTATTTAGTCTCTCAATTTCACAAGCAAAACCCAAGCAAATGTTAATGCTTGAGCTGCCAGTGAAACATACATTTTGACAGCTCCTGCATCCTGTTCTTGTGCTGCGTGTGATTCAGTGGACTCTTTCCAACCCTTATTACGTACAGGAGAATTGAAACGGAGGTAATTTCTCAGCAAAACAACCAGCAGTGCAGCGGGGGAAAGAAGAAAAAAAAGCGAGGTCAGTTTCCCCCAAGGCAGGACCGGAGCAGCAGTTATTAATAACAGGAGTACAGGCAATGAGAGCGTTGCACTCGCCAGGTGTCCACAGGGAGCTGGTTCACCTGGAGAGCAGGCCACACCAGCACTACTCATGTGTGTGTGTGTGTGTGTTGTTTGTAAGTGAAAGCTAGACGGACAGACAGAACATTAGCCTCTCTGTGTTGCCAATGATTGTTGTGTCATGGTTTAATACGTGTGTTGTCAATATTTAAAAAGGATTGAATATATTGTTTGACATAGAGAGTCAGCGCTACTCAATAAATCAGCTATTAGTTGTGTAACCACAGATAACATATTTATTTTGGTTCACATTTGTTATCCACGTGATTGAATTTCCAGTTTTTGCTTGTTTGCACCGTAGAGCTTTTACTTACCCCGCTAAAGTGATAATACTCGAGGCTCGATCGTCAACTGGAGAAAGCAAAGCGGGCACTTTACCCGAGGCCCCTAGACTATCAGAGATTGAGTGTCTGTTGGTTTGTGGTAATTTGATTAATTGCAAATTTGTTTGGGAATATGTAATCACTAAGGCTCAATGTCAAATGAAACGATCAGGCTCTTAATCTCAGTCCTGTAATCTCACCCGTCTTGTCTACTTGTGTCAGAATTAGCTGAATACATTTGTTTAAGTAAATTACCACAAATCGCTTGGCCGTAACAACACACTCCCTCAGAGGTGTGCTTACATGTGCGAATAACAGAGTGAGATTTGAGAGACTAAATCGTTCTTTGATCACAACATGTGACATGTCGACATGTGTGCCGTTGAAACGACCTAGTGAGCAGTGAGCTTTAACTGTTCTGCCATCCCTTCTTTATAATTACAGAAATCTGGAACTCTTTCCTCCCATAAAGTGATAAAACACTGACAACATGCTCTGCCGCTTTCTGCCTCGTGTGATGTTTAGCTACGTTACCACAGGAGCTGGTTTCTAGCTGAGGCGGTAGATGGGACGAGGTGTCAACATGCCTCAGTGGAATATCAGCACTGTCCTTTTGTTGATATTTTCTGATACAGTTACGTTTGCTAAACCGAGCGGGAATAGACTAAAATATACTAGTCTAGTATATTTCAGTTTGAGTTGTGCTGTTGGTGCTGTTTTCTCTGTCTTTTCAGTTAGACCTGCTATTGCTGCTCATGCTAACTACTTTGCTGTCGCTGTTCAATGCTTTCCTCTCAAAAACAGACCACTGACACTGTAAGTAAGGTGACTAGACAGCAGATCATGACATGTTTAACTCTATAGAGACTTTTTAATCCTCATGGCACATATTGCGACATGTTTCTTTTCTTGTATTTTGATGTTTGCTTCGATGCAGCTGCAGCACAGCTCCTTATTATTTTAGAAGTGGCTGGCAGACCTACTCAGAGTATTACGATATAAAAACAAAGGATTGTATCATTCCCTGAACAGCTATTGCACAATACATGTATTCATTCATCAAAACTGCAAGGAGTGTAGAAAGTGGTGCAAAAAGGCTGTTTTAAGAACAGGTGACATTGCATTCTCCGTTTATATCTCGCTTTAACAAAATGGCACTGGGGCCAAAGTGTGTTAATAACATAGACTGGGTATAAGAAGTGGACGTGGTCGTTGTGACATCACCCATTGGTTAGTGGACTGCAGTTTGGCCGTCGCCATCTTTGCTTTTTTTGCAACCGGTGAACGGAAGTGACCATATTTGGACAGCGGAGGAGTGACGTAGAGACGGCGTATACGGCTCTGGTAGCGTAGCGGCCTGTCAGTCACAAGGTAGCCCCGCCCTAAAGCATACTCTGCTTAATCTTCTATTTTACTTTAAATGGGACAATAATGTGCTAAATGATCATCATGCTGTATTGAAGAATACTTAAAACTAGAGATTGAGACGATAAACCCATGTTTACAATGTTTACTGAGGGAATAAATCAAGAGAGAAGTAGAGTCATCTTCTCATAGACTTCTATACAATCTGCTTTTTCTTTTGCAACAAAAGGAGGCGCCCCCTGCTGGTCAGTAGAAAGACACTTCCGCATTGGCTTCACTCGGCAGAACCGGAGGTTGCCACCTGGGTAATAATACAAATCATAGCATTCTAATAAAAGCCTTATAGCCAATGATCACTGGTAGAAACACACACACACACACTTACTCTAAAGGTGAAATCAATCGTTCATCCTTTCTGTAGCTCAGGCTAGAAATAGGAAGACCAAAGTCAGTAGTGTTTGCACTCTGCTTTTATCTTTGCTATCTGTTAATCCTCTAAAAAATATAATGTGGATGTCAATGCTCACACAAGCATCACGGCAGTTAAAGGTTATTACAAAGTCACTCACTGGTTTATTGCCGGTGAGGCAGCTCCAGGTTTTGCCTGATTGAACAGATTAAAACACGGATTCAGGTGTTCGCTTTGGACGAGTTGTGTATTTTATTCATACTGATCCATTTTTTGGGGGGGATTTCAGTTAGTTTCTCTATGCAAATGCCTTGCATGTGTATGTGAAATGCCTCTTTTTTTGTTATTGGTGCACATTATCTGGGTGTCATTACACTTACCCTGCAGAGCTATAACTCTCCAGCATGTCCTCCACAAAGTTTAAAGTCAGTATAGATTTTTTTAACAACACCTTGCCCGGAGGGAAAAGCCTGTTGTCACCAAGAGACAGTTAAGAGCTTCCTGCTGAACCGCACTTGTCTGAGATGTAAAGTGTATGTGTCGAATTAAACAGGGACAAACTTGCTTGTTTTTCCTTATATACTGCATCCAGCCATTGCTCTGTCCTGTGTGCTGCAGCTGTCAGATAGAAAAGACATAATATGCCACACCAGTGAAAAGACGGTCAAAATCAGAGAGGACTGACCTCCAGCACCAGAGCTGCTGAGCTTCTCTTCATAGAGCTTTAAGCAGCTAAGTAAGTGTAAATCCTCAGCATCCCCGCTAGAAGTTCCTGCCCGGCTCAGCTGGCCGAAATCGACCAAAGACTCGAGCCTTTCAAGCAACCGTTGCTGAGTGTTTTGTTTTGTTAAGTGATCTATTGACACTTTATCGTCTCGCTGTCAATATGAGTTTCAGCTGAGCAGAGAGGGGATTCAAATGTGGGGCTTCTCTTTTTTGTCTGATTCCCAAAAGCACATTTGTTTTACAGTTTTTTTTACAGTCGACGAGTAGTACGTATTCTTTTCTCAATTTGCATTATAGCCTAATATGTTTTGTGTGTGGTTTGAAAAATGCTATCCATAATTAACTCTACATGTATGTACATGAAAAGTTAAGAGTTTTCAAAGTGTGACACAACCCCCCCCAAAAATCCCCATCCTCTATACAAACAGTAAGTGCAATGTAGCCATCGAGTCAGTTAGTTAGCTGTTATTTTGACAAATTGGCCTCATAATAAGTGTGCTGAATAATCTATTAGCAGTTGTTGTCTGCAGTTTAAATCATGGATGTACAGACATCAACCACTGGATTACTTTGATACTGAAGAACAGTTCAAAACGTGATGATTCTCCAGCTAGTTCTGTGGATGAACTATCTAGCTTAATTTCTGTATTTAAATGCTCGCACATGTTCCAGTAGTAATTCTACTAATTGCTAATGCTAGGAGTCGTAGAAGGGGATATTATTGTTGAATTGATGATGTTATACAGTTTCTTTTATCACAAAATACCAGGGCCAGGATCACCAGTATCAAGAGCAGCTAATGTACTATTATTATGTAAGGGAGAGAAATACTTTGTGATTCATAAGGTGAATGCATTATTAATAGGCTATTTTATATACTTACCATCTTATGATTTGATAAATATGAGGATTTGTTTTTTTCACTATTCTCTGTTAACTACGTAATCTCATGCATGTTTGAACACGAGACATTTTTTAATGGTAAATAATAAATGTGAATTCTGTGAATTCTCAACATTAACAATGTATTCACTGCAGAAATGCAAACACTGCAGCACTAAGAGGTGTTCTTGTGCTCCCGGGCTGAGATCTAACATCTTACTGAACCTGGAACATTTTTAAATGTTCCTAAACTTTCAGGGGACCCGACCTGTAATAGTGCAGTCTTCCTCACTGTGCACTGACACTGCTAATCCTTCAACAGCCGGGTTAATGGTGTCCTCCTGTCTTGCAGGGGCGTGGTGCGAGTGGACATTAATCTGCAGGATGTTGATATCGACCAGTGCTCCACTGACGGATGGTTTGCTGGAACCCATCGATGCAACCTGACCACTATGGAGGTGAGTGTGCCGAACAGGCGGATCAGACAGAAGATTGATTCGCTCTGGAAAACTGAACACACATTCAGTCACATCTCAACGAGGCCATAAATGGAAAAGCGCTAAATCTGTACATCACGTGATGGATCGTAATCTAATTCCTCTTTAATGATACTGTTACAACCACCTAACTAAACACTATAGGTTGTTTTACAATTCTGTGCATAAAGATGTCTATTTGAAACATCTCCTTTAAGATAAGAAAAGCGTGTATGGGGGATTAGTTTGACTTTTCTCCAAAGCAGATCAATGTTCTGCAGTTAGCACTTTGCTTGCTTGTTGTGTTTACACAAAACACAGTATACTATACAATATTTAAAACTGTTACTGTGCAAACCATCCCTTGATTATCCATCCTTATAGATGTATCCGTCAGTGTGTCATGATTACAGTGAGATAAATGTGTTTTGTCACACCTGAAGCTTTGTTAAACGCACCTGCACCTCCTAATCTCTGTCAAGGTTGTTATGCAGTATGATGTGTCTGTCTGTTGAAACTCAATGCACAGCTTTGCGTGACACTACGTGGACAGATGGGCCCAGTATGACAAGTATTATTTTTGCACAACTAACAGAGATGAGGACTTTGTTCCAAATCGTAAGAGTCAGTTTACATGGACAAGAAGAAATATATTTAATTTAAAAGTTAAGTGATGATGGAGATGGAGAGTTTTGGAAACATGCTCAGCCTTGGCAGAGGAAAAAATAGCCCGGCCATTTTTATGCTGATGAAAAATAGCCCGTCTCAAGGCCGTGGAACATGTGGGCAGAGCTCTTGGACAAGATGAAAAAACTCTCTGTGCTCTGCTATTTTTAAGAGGATGTCATCTATCCACATCCTCCATTTCAAATCGGAGAACTGTCATTCATTTTCTTAATTTTCATCAATGCGAGCTAGAATAGATAGTAACCGATGAGCAAGTTATTCAAGGATTCAAGGATAATGTATTGTCATTATGCAACACAGGGTTACAGAATGAAATGCAGCTGTAGCTCATTTGCTACCCGAAGCAAAAAACAAAAAGACATTAGTGCTTTAGTGCGTGTTATTAGTTTGCATCAGGAGGAATGCAAACAGCAGCAACTAAACATTAATTAAGAGAAAATAGTCAAAATATTTCTGCATTTATAGTTGGCTTTTGTTTACTTGGGGGGCAGCTGAAACAAAGGGCTAATGAGTACAACACTGATTTAGTTAGCAAACAACCAGCAGTGAGGGAGCAACATTATCATTCATTTAGAGTCATGCTTTTGGTCATGAATTTGAGTCCAATATTGTCTCTTTTAGCTCTATTTTTGGTCTCCACCGACCCCTGAGAGAAACCTCGGCTCTTTAACTGCTAAATGTACCGCTATGTTCATCAGTGAGTAGCTCACTTTGTTTATTTTGCTGCTCCTTACCGGCCAGTTTAGTGTGAGAGCGGCTACAGTGAATCAAAACAGTAACATTGCAGAGCGTAAAAACCACACGACTTTGTAAAAGATGCTAAAACACTTAAGGGAAGCTGCAGCCGGTGACCACTTTCATATACAAGTAGTCATTTGTTCCATTGTTAATGCATACATATTCCTCACAGCCGCTTTTATATGTATTCCTAGAAAATATACTTTAATTCAGTGTAAACAGCAGAGAGGAACCAAGCTTTTCAACTTACGCCAGCAGTTAGCATCGCAACCAATAATGTCTTTTTACATTCCAGTTGACAGCATGCATGATTAAAACGGTATGTTTTAATCACAGTTCATTAATTCTTTCTGCCTGCTTTCATAGTAACCTTTGGTTTGCAGAGAGCTTGCTGTCTAGGTAGCGGCTAGCCTTCTGGTCGATGCCTCTTACCTGCCGGTTCAGTCTCATCATTAAGAGCAATAGATCTCCACGAGATGCTGCAGATCGGACTCCTTCATAATGCATGTGATGTAATGGATTGCAGTGAGCGTCTTTGAATAATTCATCACTCTCTTTGTCTGAGTACTTCCACCTTTCCGTGGACAGTCAATGCCAGAGACATTTGACATAGTGTGTGTGTGTGTGTGTGTGTGTGTGTGTGTGTGTGTGTTGGGTGGCTGCTAGGAGAAAAATACATTGTTGCTGGTATAGATTTTAGCTGGGTTTGCAAAATAATGATCTCTGCGTGCTTACAGTGCAGAAGTGTAGAAGTGTGTCAGGAGTATGATTACTTACAGCCGAATAATGAAAGCTGTTGTGGTCATTGCTTGTTGTTGCAGGATGTGACTTGTGTTGCTCGTTAGCGTCATATCTGCTCTAGATACAACACGGATACAGAGCGGTATAGAAGAAGGAAGATATGGACGTGAATACCACGAGAGCAGCAGTGATTTTAACCACCTTGTTATCACTTCGCGCCACTTGTTTGTGTCCTAATAGTGTAGGAATTACAACAAGCTATCTGTAGGTGCACGGCCAGGTAAATCAGAGGTGACGTGGGAGGCTGATGTCTTTCTAACTATGAAGAGAAAGCACGACTGCAGTGTAATCAAGTCTTGTAGGGCAGTGTGTGTGTGTGTGTGTGGTAATGTGATTTAAAAAAAAAAAAATACAGCTTTGTGAGGGATGCCCCAGTATTTGCAAACAGGGATTCGTTTTGTGTTATTGCTGTGTTTTTCTCCTTATGCAGGTATTCCCTCTATATGTGCAGCATTAATGGGTTTCTTTGGGGCCATTTGAATAAAACAGACAATCACTTCAGGCGGCTATAGATCCACGTTAGGAGTATTTTCTTTGCTTTATTGGAAACAAGGCAGTTGGTTTAGTTGGTGTTGGAGCGGTTCATTTACCTAAGTGTTTCATTGACGTAGTCACATTTTCAACCCCCCCCCCTCTCGGATGCTCTTTACTTCCCCTCATAATGTGGACTCCACGTTCTGTTTTGCATGCACGACTCTGACAGGATTTGTCCTTTAACGTCTATGAGATCCTTTCATCACGTATCGACTGTTGTTCTCCTGCTTGCGTTTTTAAGTGCCACCATTCCAGCAATTGGATTTGACAAAATGCAGCGGTTTGCAGCCGGCCGGCTCCCTGGCCTCGCCTCGCATCCTGCCTCTCAAGCTGCTGTTTGCCCAGCCAAGCATGCACGGCGGCCCAAACTCAGAAGGAGGCAGATGCTACGGATGACTGATTCACCAGGCGAGCAGAGGGAGGAAAAACAAAATGAGGCTCGGACTGTTGACAAGAAAAATACAATAACCCAACGGTGTCAGAAGCCTGTGGTTATTTGAAGGCAATGCTGTTTTAAAATCAAACAGTTGTCCTCGTTTCTTTCTGCACTGATGGATTTCACCCTACTTATTTTCACCAATGGTGCCCCAATTGAGCTATAAAAAAATATCCCAACCAAACCCATAGGATGTCAGAGTTAACGGTGCTCCGGTCAGGATTAACTATTACAACATTGTATATTAAGTATTTATTAAATGATGAGAAAGATAAAGTATCGTGAGTTGACGACTGTTTATTCGGCTGATAACGATTGGTTGGGGGATCGATCGGAGAGTTGTACCACAGTGTGTATCAGTTAGTGCTTACAAGCTTGAAAGGGAGATAGATGGATAGATAGATAGACGGGCAGACAGACAGACAGACAGACAGACGGACAAACATGACTTGATAAAATGTTGCAGTGTAGATAACGTAACTTTATAGTAAAAACAAACTATATACCATTTCCATTTTGCTGTAAACCAGTTGTTTTTTAAAATAGGCACCTCATTTATCGCCATCAAATTACAGGAACTTGCACACAATGTAGACAATCAAGCAGAGTATGCCAACGCTGCTGTCAAAGGACAATAAAGTATATTTACAAAGCAATCAATTTTATCATAAACTGACTGCAGACCACTCGCCGCTTATATTAAGCCAAGAGCAAACCTTATATTTTCTTTGATTAACGACACAGTACAGCTCTGATGTGCCAATCATGGTGAAGCTATGAATCATTACATAGCCAAGCATGGAGCCCATAGATTTTTCAAACTACAATCTCTACTTAATTTCCTGTTGAAAAGGTGTGTATATGCTGTTATGAGGCTGACGTGTTGCCATCTTTTTTCCCCCCCCTTACCTCTCATCTCTCACTAATGGCACTTCCATTAGTGTGTTTCACCGTTCTGCAAAAGTCCAGGACTTTGCCGCCCTGGGGGCACCTTTCATACGAGAACGCGGCTGTGGACGATGATGAATGTTTCAATCAATTAGCTTATTGCTCAGAACAAGTGGTGGGGCCCTCGGGGGACCGTGACACATAACCTGAATGATTACTTCAGCCGTCACGGCGAGGACTCCTGACTCTGCACTGTTTCCTGTTGAGGGATGCTGAGCGAGAGGAGTGAGGACCGCTGGTTAGAAATAAACATTTATAAACTGAGAGCGAGGACAAAGCTTCAGGAGTTTGACCATAAATACATCGTGATTGGGATTATTTATGGGATGTTTCTAGAGGTAAACAATGTGTCTTGTAGTGACAGAATATCTGGATTTTGAGTTTCCAATCTAAAAACTCAATACATAGATTTTTTTTTTTTATCAGTCACAGTAACCAGGTTTGCCAGAGTTGATTTGTAGACCGCTGCTGCTCTGAGGTCTGGCTCGTACCTGTTTTCAGTAATGGTACCAGTGAGGCTCGGGGGATGGTAATTTCAGTCCACCACTTTGGTCCTCACTGAAATATCTCAGCAGCTGTTTGATGGATTGCCATGGAATTGTGTGCAAACATTCATGGTCCCCAGAGGATGAATCCGTGGATGAGCCTCTGACTTTTCCTCTAGCGCCACCGTGAGGTTGAGGTTTTTGTGGTTTTTAAATGAAACAATTTGCTACACACATTCCTGTACACGTTAAGAGGAATTATAATAACTTGCATGACTTTTATCTAGAGACATTATTAGGTTAACATTTCAGTTTGGGCAAATATCTGCTCAACTCATAATATGCTCACCAGCCCCAGCTGTTCTTTTTGTTTCGTGCAGACACACACACGGTAAACTATGTTGGCACACATTACACCTGCTAAACATCAGCATGGTAACCTCGTTATTTTGGGTTAGTATTCAGCCTCATTTTGCCACAGAGAGCCGCTGTTATGGCTGTAAACTCTTAGTCGTGTTAGTTAAACATTTTGCCATTAAGTTCACATTATCTGGAATCCTGTAACTTAATGTCCTCTTCTTCATATTCGTCTTCATTCTCTGCCTCTTCTTTTAGCCGTTCATAACTTTGAAGTACATATTCACTTCCCAGAATGCATTTGACATTTTGGATTCAAACTCTCCTGCCAAGAATTACTTTTGAAACTTCACTCATTCTCGCACCAAGACTTGCGACCCATGTGGCTGAAAACCACCGCGTGGCCGGGGACTTTTCATGGCCGTGGTATTTTGTACACTCAACAGCATGCGTGGTTTATTTTTGCTCTCTCTGTTGTTGGAAAGCTGAAGTGGATCTTCGCGCTCCGTCTGTTAAATCACTGTTACATCTTGACCTTGGTTCACAAGGTTGCCCCGGCCCAGCCGGCTATCATCTCAATCACACGCTGATTTCTCCGCTGCGTACCTTGTGCTGCTGAATTAATAACACCATCCGTGTTAACGCAACTGCTGCTACCCTCCTGCTTTGTCTGCTCTCACCTTCTGTCTCTCTCTCTCTCGCTCTCTCTCATACATTTTTGCAAACAGAAAAGTGAACACAACACATGCAGTTGTCACTTGTAAGGACATTATATTGACCTACATTCTTTCCCTAGAGGCTTTCCCAAGTCCCAACCATGACCACTATATAATATATAATAGAGAGCGATGCACCGGTTGCAATTTCTTAATGATTTTTTAAAAGTCTGACCTGATTTACTTGGTAAGAACTAAGACAGCAAGGCTCGAGACAAACCTTTTTACAACCCTCCCGGAACCGTCCTGAAAAATCATTTCTACAGTCAGATAAAAAAGTTTATTGGCATTGTTAGTTTTAATTATGTATTATAAGCTGCTTAGAGCTAGTGTTAGGAAGTTATACAGGTCATCATTCTCTCTCTAATATCTATTTTATATTGCTGTGAAAACATCTCCTTCATACAACTCTGTTTATTATTTTCCTCTCCGAAAACTAGATTTTACGTCATGATAGCGCTGTAGTTTAGCTAATCCCAATACTCATCTGTGCTGATTGAATGCGTCATAATGCAAACCAATGCATAGCCTCTGTTAGCATTAGCTGTTAGCTCCGTTAAGAGCAGGACTGTGCAATTTCTCTAAGCGAAGTGGGATTTGAACCTTAACCACAAACCTCTCTCAATTCCAGCTGAGTTGTTGTCGTTGTAGACGGATTTAAAACGCAGGTGGTGACCCACAACACAAGTCGTGCGCGTCATCTATTGTTTCTGTGATTTACATCTGTCTCATGTCCTGTAATCTTTACTTACAGCTGTCTGTAACTTACAAAGACGTGACAAAGGCCACGCATTGTATTGGCAGCTATTGTAACAAGTCCTTTATCTGCACTGGAACGGCGACGGAAGAACAATCATTTCCGGGATCACAGCACAAGAGTGTAATGGACACTTTTGAATTACTCGAGTGCACAAGAGCCAGTCTCATTGGTCGGGTTCATGCTTGTTGCTTCAGAGGCACATATGGCAGGTTGAATTGATGAGATTCATTTAAAATACTTTGAAAACTGATTGCCGACTGAAATTCATTCATCAGTGAGTGTCCAAAAACAAGATTGATTTGCCAATCAAAAATGTTGCTTCATTTGCATGCAAAGGTTTTAGGCCCCGTTCTGTCCCATAATGAGTTGTCTTTTGTGTCAGCAATCATTTCTTACGAGAAATTCCAAATGGCGGATGTGCTGTAAATGAAACTGCAGGGTTTATCCAGTATTCGACTGCTGAAATGAACTCAATGGCATGTGCAATTAAAGCTTTGTTTTCTTATTAACCTTACCTTTTGTTAGCCAGTCGATCATTTAGGAGTAGCAGTGTTTCCCAGAACGCAGTAATACAATCCGTTATAAATGTGCTTTTGAAGGTTTAAGACTAAATGAGTTTCCTGCCGTTGGAAACGTTAGAAAACCTTCTACGATACAATGATTTCTGGTTTGAAGTTACCTCTGAAACCTTTGCTTACTAAAAGGAGAATCAACTTGTATCCTTGACGAATGATAATCAATACCAGCAGTTTATTTGCTTGAAATGAAACAGCTCACTTGGTCATATTTTCCCCGAAAGCCATACACAAATTCCTGAGATAGCACGTAGTTTTACATCACATCCAAATATGTCACTCTTCGCTGGCCCTTGATTGCTCATTCGACATGCCGTGTGCTCCGTTAAACTCCCCAAACCCCTTTGAGAATGTGCTTCACGCTGGTTGAGTAACGTTTAGCTGCTTGTTTCTCCGACAGCTTCCCCGTCCTGGTGTTCCCTCTACACTCGTTCAACTAAAGTGCTTACCCCTTCATCTGCACGCCCAGCCGCATATTGTAAGACAGAAATAGACTTTTGGCATCTTGGGAATACCCCTGCTGTTAGAAACACGGCATCGTAGTGGGGCAGGGATTCCCACGAGGGAGCTATATTAAGAGTAGTTTCACACCAGGCCACGGCCTTTTTTAACCTGCTGATCTCGTTTCGGCAATTTGAGTGGAAAAAAAGGGCACGAAGCATCTTAATTAACTACAGTACTTGCTAGGTTGCCTATTACAGTATCTGTTCGGGAGCCTATAAATAGGGTAATTGGTAATTAGCTACAGTGATCTCACCAAAGCTGTGATTAAGCTTCAGAGTTGATAAGGGGGCTTGATAAGAAGGAAATAGAATAATGCTGTGCACCAGCAGGTTTATGTTCACCCTTCAATTTGAGCAAATCCTGTTTTTTTGCTGGGTGAATTGTGCAGCATTGTAGTAAAGTAAGTAAGTCAACTTGTATTTAGCAACTATAAAAACCCAGGTAACAGGTAAACCTTACAAGAGGATGGCGAGGCGAGGATCCACTTGCGGCTTTGTCGTGTCGCTTCAGCTGCATTCACTCAAAATACAGCAGTATGGCACCTTCGTGCAGGGTTGGGCGGAGGTGTGGGTCGTGTTTGTAGAATGTAACCGCCAAGATACAATCAGTAAATAACGTTTTAGTTCTCTCATTTGCTGATTTGTTCCCGGTAACGCCGCTCGCTCTCTTCATTCACTCTCTAGGAGAAGTAACCTCTGTCTATAAATCAACGCAACGTGTCAGTACCACGGACAGCGACGCAAACTACACGCACACACACACACACACACAATAAACAGACAGCTGTCCAATATTCTGAAACACAGCTAGCATGTATCTCAGCCAATAATGTTGTTGTTTTTACTATTTTTCTATATAATGCGATACCAAGACTTGACCAATCAGATTACTATCAAAATTATTAGTCAAGGACACTTTGGAAAAAAAGTTAAGTCTTGAGTCTGCTGACCTGAACCCAGGACAGCAACGCACAGTCAGCTCGTGTCTTCAGTCTTGGATGAAGAACAACTACAGGCCCAGAAGTGTACGGCATTAGTATTCAAAGCCTTATAGATGAGGAGGAGGATCTTGAATTGGATTTTTGGTTTAATCGGAAGCCAGTGACGTGATGCGAGAGCGATATGAGGTCTCATTGATGAATAGATTTTTTTGGTCCGACTTTAACCGGGTGACAGCGTCTTGGCTTCTTGGCAACAAAGATAAATACAGTAGTCTAAGCGAGAGGAGACAAAATCAGGAAAAAACATTTCCAACTGCTGGAAAGATAACAGTGGTTGTATTTTTGCAACACTGTCTTGACGTGTTTATCAAATTTCAGCTGGTAGTCAAAATTGAAGCCCAGGTTTTTTGGAGGAGGTTTGTAGAGACCTGGTCCGGAGCGAATCCCAGAACTTCAGTTTTGCTCTGATTTAATTAAAGAAAGTCGTAAAGAGAGATCAGGACATTAAGTTCTACTCGAGACTAGGGAAGAGAAAAGGGCAATAAATGTGAGTTTCTTTCCACTGTAGAAAGAAAGATTAAGGAGTTTAAGGATGAGCAGAGATCTGCAGCTTGGCAGATGGATGGAGTGCTACATCTTGGAAACACTTTTTAGAAGTTTTCCGCGCTGCAGAAAGAAAAACAAGTCTTTTTGAATGTTTTTTTATAGCGCCACGGAAATGAAACATCCAATGGCATGTCCTGCCAACACAGTCTGGTACAGAATACTTGAGTTTACTTTGAATATTTTCTTTAACATTGCCAAGATTTCATCACTCAATATCCCTAAAAAAATATAGAAGGTTCAGTTTGTAAATGTGCTATCTTGTCATCCAAGGACATTTTTATCGTTCCCAATAAAGAGGAACCACTGATATACCAAATTCAAGTCCCACATGGGACAGCAGTGAGATGTGTCCTGCGGTTCTGTCTCTGGGGTACTGGAGATGAAAACGTCCAGGTTGAGGGCTGTTGGCCGTAACGCAGTGGGACGAGAGATCACAGGACACTTCTGGTTTTAACTGTGGCCCCGGGCCCTCGGCAGTGCAGCCCTTCCTTAACCACTGTCCCTCTAATTGGCTCTGTGGATAATGCTGGAACTCTGAATTTACATGGAAACACTTTGAAGACTTGAGTACACTCGCCCCCGGGCACAGTCTTACATTCGCTGTGCCCAGCCTCGGCAGCACACCGCAAACCGAGACAGAAAGCAAACACTCGGTCCGGGGAGGATTGAAAAAAAAAAAAGAGTGGAATGTAGAGGTAACATTTGTCTAGGGACCCATGAGATTGGATGTGAAATGAGTACAGCTGTATGCTTACAGAAGATGGAAATAGACTGAGAAAGAGTGGGGAATACAGACAACAACATATAGAGTGACGGTATCTTATTTTACAAATACAAAAGTAACCTGGCTCTTGCCTTTCCTGCAGTTTCAGTCTGATTAAGCTGTTTATATAACCCTAACTCGCCACAGATATAAAATCCAACACATTTATTTCTGCATAGAATTTTGGACCATTGATCCATTTTCCATCACTTTTCCTTTTCCATGAAAGGCGAAGCAAGAAAACCCGGATGTCCCTCTCCTCCGCAGCATCCCGAGTACCTCCTGAGGTGTTCCCACACCAGTAGGGATATATAATAAGGATAAGGATATATAATCCCCCCCCAGTGTGTTCTGGGTCTGCCACGGGGTCTCCTCCCAGTTGGACCAACAGAGGAATACCTCCACAGGGAGGCATCAAGGAGGATCAGATACTCTTGACATTTGGGTCCTTTCAAAGTGAAAGATCAGGGGTTCTAGTCCAACAATTCTTGCTGATATTGAAGCTGCTCATTGTGTCTCTAAAGGGTGATTCCAGACACCCTTGTGATTGACTCAATGGTAATCTGCTTTAGTAAAATATGTGGGACAAAAGCTGCAATTAACAAGGTCAGAAAACGGCTTCTTTACCCAGAATCTTTCCATCTGTAGTAAGCACAGATAGTTTGGTGTCATGATTATTTGTTGAGCACAACCATTTTGCATTGACGAAGATCAATGGCGCGGTAGCAGGTCAGATCTACAGATGTTCTCTATGTTTATTCTCTATGATGTGATTTCTGATCTTTGGCAACTTTAAAACAGAAACATTTCTTGAATCACTTTCAAGTTACAAATTAGGATGACAGGGAGTTCAAGTGAGGAAGAACTTTTGCGGTTACTGTATGAGGAGAGTTGAAGTGTCGGTTGAGTGGACAACAGCGATTTGTGCCCGTTGTCCCCGGAGGCTGCTTTGAGGATGTCAGAAAACTTTGTGATTGCCTGATCCCTTGGTACTCACTGTCCTTGTTTTTTTGCGCTCATGTACCCGAGTGTGTGTACGTGTGGTACGTCTGTTTGCGTGACTGTCCGTTGCAAGTTGCAAGAGTCAACATTACTGTGCATTTTACCGCGCGAACGTGGAATAAATATGCGCCCGGTTCACTTTGACACTTGCGTAAGCTGTGAATGTGATTATGACGGCAATATCCCAGCGGTGTCTGTTGTGTGTTTACCCGTCTCAGTCTGATGGCAGTGCTAAGCTCCCTCCAGGCCAGAGTGTTTATCTCGCTGGTGTTAAAGGCTCACGGTCTTTGGACTGCACCCAAAAAACGAGGCCTCGCTGCCCGGGCAGCTCGGCCCCGGCTAACTTGTGCTAGTTGACCTCGTTTAAAGGCCTGGCTGTCTGTCTGTCCCCCTGAGCACGGAGCCACAGCCATCCAGCTCTCAGCAGTGTCTCTTTGTGTGTCTCAGTTAGAATAATGCTCAGGCTTGAAATTGTGGTCTGAGCCAGATCCAGCGCCAATTTATTTAGCCCAGTCCATGCCCAACAGCTAAACGCTTCTTTTTTTAGGATGAAGCCGGCCAGAAGCAAAGATATTGACGTCAAAACTCATTCTTCTCTCCTTTCTGTATCCTTTGCTCTCTCATGTCCAGAGCTACACACAGCCACCAGTTCACTTCTTAGGCTTGCTGCTGCAACGTAATGTGGACCAGTTCATCATGAGCATTAAGAAAACAATTAGAAGAAATAAAAGATTGTTGAAAAGAATGCTCTCTCCTTGCTGTGGACTAGAAATTAAGCTAAATTAGGTACATGTTTCTAATTTAGCGGCTGGCTAAGACGTTAGCTTGCAAATTCCACGACTGCACAGACCCCAACCCTTGGAAATGCAACACACCCAAAAAGTATACAGCACACTGCACATACAAGCAAACTCAGTAGCAACTGTACTGTATGAGCAGAGTAAATTGCCCTGCAGTCAAGTATTCTCCTTCTCACCTCCTTTCTGTGCATTTGATAGTTCGGTCTGTAATTATTGGACGATGAGCTTTCCTCAGGGTTTACGTTGTATTCTGTAGGGTCATTACAAATATCTACAGAGGCCTATTAGTGGTTGATTAGGCACTGTGCTGGACCGGAAGAGCGTGGGCTTATTTCAAAGAGAAGGAGAGTCCTCGGCAGGCCTTAATTAGCCGGCAGAATTGAGCTAGTTCCTGGTTTTCTGGTCAGGTGGAAGACAACCGGCCTCCGCATTAATTAGTGCTATACTCTGAGAGTTGGTTCTTATTCCCCCGCTTCATGTTACAGAAAGGTGATGGAAGATAACTGCTGTGTTTGATGTCAGGAGGAAGGGTATGTAGTGTGTGTGTGTGTGTGTGTGTACATTTGTATGCAGGGAGTGGAATGCAGTGATGCACAGAGGATATGCAATTATAGTGAATTTATAGTCCGAGTTTATTTTGAAAGTTACTCAGGCCTTCACTGTCTTGTGAGCACCAGTATTTATGATGCTGAAAACAATACACACTTTCCTCTTATTTTAGAAAATGTAATTTGTGTATCTGATCTGAACACATCATTCACAAATGTTCGCACAAATCTGTGCTTAAACCGTGTATACGAACATTTTAGACACAAATACAGGATTCATCAACATCATATATACTCGATAATGTAGGGTGAATATTCCTGTATTTATTTCTTTTTTGCAATATATATTGAATAAAAATAAAATATTGCAATATCATTTTTTCCAATGTCCTGCAGCCCTAATTGGTTATCATGCGTCTAAACTATGATTTGATGCTTTAGCATTAATATTTCCCTTAACTGGAACTAAGGGTCCAGCTCAAATCATGAGAAATAGCCCCAGACCAGCAGTGAACTACGGGACTGAGGAGTCCACATACTTTTGGCCACTTAGTATTCAAGTCTACTTCCCTCGGGTCAGAGCTGAGATGGAGTTGTGGTTTCTGTTTATTGCCTCTGTTTAATTGATTTTAGATTGTTATCAATTGATTCCAACCACGTTACAAACACCACTGATTGTAAGAAAGGGAGAAATAAAAAAGGAGGCAGAGTGTGTGTGTGTGTGTGTTGCGTCTGTTTCTGAGCCCTTTTATAAGCGCTCCGTCACAAGGCAGACCACGCTGGCATGACAGCGTGACGCACGCCGATAAAAAAGGCTCTCGCTTGCGGTCACACACATGTCACCATGGCAATTAGTATGTCAGGGTGCGTGTGATTGACAGCTGCCACAGCTGGCATGTCACCAGCGAGCGGTGCTGGTGGGGGAACCATGGTGCACGGAAGGACAACACAAGCTCTTAGTGTGTCTCTCACATCATATTTACAGTTCTCAAGATTTAATATTTCAAATATTTCTTACATCCATGTCAGATGTTATCAGAAACAACAGTTTCGCATTATTCTCAATCATATGGACGTATATATATATATATATATAGAGAGATTTATTATCAGCTGATGTGATTTCTGCTGTCTTCTGCTCACTATGGAAAGAGCAGTATGGCTGCCTGAGTTGCTCGCTTTCAATAGAACATCATCAAACATAATTAATAGCAACTGTCGTGCATATAAAAGTAGGTCAGTGCTACGTGTGCTCTGTTTGAAATACTAGAACAGGATGTTGCCTTGTAATAGCTGTAGGGCTGCAGCTGTGGATTGTTTCTACAGATTTATTCCATCGATTAATCGAGTAGTTGGATGAAAAATATTTTGCTTTTTATAAAGGATCTATAGAAAAAATGCTACATTTTGATTGCTTAAATTTAATACAATAATATTATTATAATATTATAATATTTATTGCATCAACGAGTTTCTCAAGGAATCCTTTAAGCCCTAAATATCTGAATATATTGTGTATTTGACAATAATGGAATCATATAAGATGTGGAAAAGTGATTTTAACTGATAAATTGATTTTGAAAATTAGGTCGCCTGTTCACGTTTGTATGCGTTTGTGTGCCACTAGTGGTGAAAAACATACACATTGGTACCTTTAAGTTGCCTACTTATATTATCAAAGATTTTCATTTGATTTCTTAAATCTATATTTTTGAGAAAACAGCCAATTCTTTTCAAATGGTGGAATAGAAATCACCTGAATATAACTTCACCCTAGACCTTGACATCCGTCCCTGGTGTCTCCTCAGCTCCTCATCCCTGTGTGGAGACCTTTACACATCTGGTTCAAAAGCTCCTTCTTACGGCCCCTTGATATGAGTCTGGCTCCTCGGATCCCATGTGACTGATGGCAGGTCGCTGGGAGCCAGACTGCGTTGTCTGGGCCGCTTCCCTCGTTCAACTTACTCCACATCCGAGTCCCCGCATCAATCACCGCAGCAGGCAGGAGTGGGATGCACTGTCAGGGCTATTCCTGGCCCTCCCTGTCTCTCACACACACACACACACACACACACCTGTCTCTGGCTGTTTCTTCTGGTGCCTTTCTGAGGTGGGCATATTAGCAGTGGCAGGCAGTAGCTGCAGCACGCTCCACCTGTCCTGAGGAGACGACTGTGGGGAATCAGAGAGGAAATCACGCTGCACCACAGACCTCGTTTAAAGCTGCACCAGTTTTATGAAGGAATACACGACTCAGCAGCCTGAATCAAAAAAGAGAGGCACCAACATAAAGCACCATCTAACCTGGAGATTTGTCAAATTTACCCAAACAAAATGCACACTTTGACTCTGTATGTGCTGAATAAAAACTGCTGTCCATATTCAAATAGAGGCCGATTTACGAACGTCAGATTTGACTCTTGAACGTCTCTCAGTCTTGCCGGGTTGGTCAATATGACCATTGAGTGAGCAGTTACCTCCAGCTGTCATTAAGAGACATGAACATGCACATTTGTTGCAGGTTTTAAATACAAGAACACACATTAAAACATGCAAAGCATAAGCTTGGATAGCTGAAACAATCTAAATAAGATAAGATAAGACAATCCTTTGTTAGTCCCACAGTGGGGGAAATCATCTATTGCTCACAATTGCTTCTGCTTACTAGTTATTGGTAAATTCTTGGTGGTTGCCATGTTGGCTCCCTTTTCCCCTCTTTAATCGCAACAAACACAAGATTGACATACAGTATTAACAAAGTGTTATATGACAATGTGTAAGCAGAGAAACAGTTTACTCATCCAGCAAACACAAAGCAACATTTGCATCAATTTGAAGTCAAGTTTCTGGCAACTTGTTGTAAGTTGACCAGCTTTTTGTTCACTTTCCTTTCTGCCGTTTTCACAACTTTTTGCTGAAAACAGCTGAACCAATATAGTAAAAAATTTTATGTACACACAGTCATTTGCCCCAGAGTACATTTTAAATTATTTAAAGGGCAGCTTTAAGTTCAGTTGAAAACACAAACCAAAAACATTGCCTCTATGCAAGTTCACTTTTGAACTTTTTGAAAAATGTATCCGTGTTGTACTGGATGTATTAAATATGACAGAACCCTTCTTTTTGCTTCTAGTATGAATGAATTTGGATCAAAAAAAGAAAGCTACCTTGTGTCTGGGACCTTTTATCTCCCATTAAAATTCACTAGTGAGCCGCAATGCATGATGGTGACGTGCATTCATAGCATCTAATGTTCAAACACGTGTAAGAAGTCTTGAAATAAGCAAATATTTCCTGTATTGTGGGTGTGACATGGTGTCTGAATGCGTAGAGGCAAAGGTTTACCATTTTAACATCAAACGGACCCATTTCAAGACTGTCACCACATCGGTGTAGTGCCACTTTAAATGCTTTGGTCTCTTCAGTGGAGTTTGTTTGAGGAACTATTTCGCTGAATTGTAACCCGGTAATTACCTTGTGCTGCTGAGCGCTGGCCGGGCCTCTCCGAGGCTTTGACGGAGGGCCCGCACTCTCAGCATTCGTACCTCGAGAGACGGGTCAGAAATAGCCGCTTCTCAAGACCTGCAGATTCCAGTCCGCTGTGAAGAGCGTCGCCGGCGTGACTGACGCTTCATTTAGACGCTGGTCCGGCCTCTGGATCTCGCTGTCGGGGCCAAAAACACTTCATAGCGTGTCAAGTCCCGTCGCTATTCTGGGCTCCTCGTCGTTTCTTGGGACTCATAAGTCATTATCATCTCTGCTTAGTGTGAAAATAAGATGTAATGTAGTTTTAGGGAGAGAGAGAGAGAGAGAGAGAGAGAGAGAGAGAGAAAATAATTTTGCTTTGTTTTTTACATCAATGACCCAAATGTGTTCACACAGAAGAGAGGATGAAAATCGCATTCCCACAAGAAGTAGAATTACTGGTTCTCCTTTTAATCAAGCCTGTTCTTAATTTAGATATTAATGATATCTCGTAATTTGGCCAACAGCACACAAAGTCTGCCAAGGATGCCCCCTGACGCCCCGCTCGTGTTTTTTCTCAGCAGCCCTCCGTCTGTTTCCTATCAGACTTTCAATCGAATGGAAGACGCTTTACTAATTTATTATTGAGTGGCGAGACGGCACAGTTAGACTTAAATAATTAGACATTTGATCCCATGTTCTCTTCTCTGATTCCCGGCTACAGGCTTTACTTTTGGTCTCGTGTTGACATATTGTAATTGCTTCTATATTGGTGTCTCATAAGTCTGTATAACAAGAAGACTAATTACTCATTTATTATCAAGGAAAGTCCAGTTCAAACTGCATCCACTGTCTCCTCTGTGTGGCTGATGTTCATGTTTTTTGCCTCTTCGCAGTGTTCGCCGATCCACGGCCACGGGTTCATCTTGGACAAGTACACGTGCCGCTGCAAGACGGGATTCTACCACCCCAACAGAGTGGCTGTCAACGGCTTCACCAGTAAGTCAGTGACGAGTCAATCGCCTGTTCACACGTACTCTTATAAAGGATGGCCGGCCCCTGTAAGGTGACTTAAGAGGTCACTTTTAACCCATCAGAGGAATCTGTTTTGGCAGATTACAGCATGCTAAACTTAAGACAATCTGTATCGTAATCCTTTTTAATAAAAGGTACAGTTAAGAAAGAGAAGTTTGACAAAACAATTCACTTCAGTCACATCTTTTTATGGAAATGTGTTCACTGATTTAAGAACATGAGATGTGGTTGAAAGCTCAAGAAAAAGCTAAAGTGCACCTTCAGTTGAGATTATTGTGTTAAACTATCTAAACTATCTCAGTACTTCTGAAGTGAAGGTACTGTCACGTAAATACTGTCATCAAAAACTAATCATTTAGTCTTTTACAGAATTGAATTTGACTTCCCTGCGTGGATTTAAAACATGTTGTCCTTTGTCATAATGAACATTTTAGACCCAAAAATGGTGGCATGGGTCAGAAAAGGTAAAGAAATTACCTTTAAATTATATCTCACAGTTCTGGTACAGTAAGTGCCACTGTTTTCCATTTATATTATTAAATGTTTCCACTTTATTAAAGTTTCTGATTGAAGAATTGTGCGTGAAACATACTGCTAAAATCAATGGAACTTACTGTTTGCAGTGATTCCAGTTTTTATTTGTTCTATTGAGGTTAAACAAATCCACTAATATCCTTAAAAAATCATTTTCACACTTGGTGCGATCATGACTCTGCTTTTAACCAAGACAGAGAGGGAAAGCTGGTAAAAGGGTGTTAACGGTAATAAAACAAAGACGTTTGCTTCCTCTGTTGTTAATTATCAGCTATTGGACACCCTGTTCTGTGTCCTTCATGCAGCACAACCTTAAGATGTTTTATGAGATCACATTTATTTGAAGTGATTTGCCAGCAAAGGTTAAAAAAACAACACGGCAGCCAGTTTGGAGGAGACAAGTCTTTTCATGTAAACAGCAGGTGAGCTCATTTCATCAGTTCTGTATAGATGTTGCCCAGCAGCTGTTATCAAAAGAACCACAAGTTCACCTTTAATAAAACATGTTATAACTATGCTGATGAAAGAGGCACGTGTCACTGCCCTGGCTGACAATGGACGTAGCCCCGGTACCTGGGGAGGCTAATCAGGTTCAAGGTGGGAAATATCTTTTTAATGGTAGTTACTTTTCCCAGTTTATTCTGTCTGCTGTGAGTTAATTAAAAACAGCTTTTGCAGACACAGAACCCCAGTGGTTTTCACCTGCCCTCCATCACTCTCCTACTTTCATTTCGATCCACTTTCCCTCCTGTCTCATCCCACACAAACCTCGTACAGCATGTTCCTCTGTGCCCGTCTCAATTTTACCCCTTTTCTCACCCATTTCCACCGTCTTATTGCACCCATTTTTTACCCTGAAACATTTTCCCTTCATGCACACACACAATTTCTTTTCTCAGAGAGCCGGATGTCTGTGCTGTCTGCTTCTGCCCGTTTGTGCTGTTTGCCGTGTACACAAACGTACGTGTTTATGTGTGCACGTCTGCATGAAAGCTGTGTGTGTGAGAACACAATAATAGAGAGGAGAGGCATGCCTGTTAGTGAGGCGTAGTGCTGCAGTCTGGCCCACCATGGGGCCAATAACAAGCCTGGTTAATCCACGAGGGGACATCCTTGACACTCCTTTGCGGAGGAAACCAGAGCAACTCACTTTCCTTTGTCTCCCAGTGATCTTCCACTGTGGATCTTGCACATTAATATGTGGGAGAAGCCGAGACTTAGCTTCCTCTGACCGTCAGTCGGCTGTAGGAGCGACACACCGATGAGAGCGAGCTGAAGGATGTGACTCATTTCTACGGAGATAAGTAGTCCTTTTGAAGGGATCAATGATGTGCAGAGTCATAGCTTTGAAAAATAGGCCGGTTTTCTTTTTAAAGGCAAAATCCCTGCAAATCTCTGAGACAATGGCTGTTTCCAATAAAGCCTCCATAAAAGCTCTATATAAGTCCACCATTCGTTATCTATCCAACCATATGGGCATCTCTTAGGAGATTTACCAATAACAAGTCCACTCGCTTCTTGTTGTCCCTGTTTGGTTTTTACCTTAGTTTACCCTGGGAGGTTTTTAGCATTCGCTGCTGTCCGGTTTTGGCAACAGAGCAGCTCTATTTTAAGCATTTAGTGGTTTAGTGGTTGGTTTATACCTCAAACTCTGTGGAAATTCTTGAATATGTGTACTTTCCCCACCCAGATCTTGCGCCTAGCTTAAATACACATATTTTTCTTATGGTTTGAGCCAATCTGTCCTGTCTTTAGACGCCCCAATCATCCCCGTCCTTGTCAGGATTAAACAAATGACTCGGTTCCTGCGCGTCTCTGTGGGCTTTTTCTAAGGAAGCCGCAGTTATCAGCCTTGAAGGATATGCCAGTGACTGAACAAGGTGCTGCGGTGTTGACTTTTCATGTTCACACATATAGATCCATCTCCCTTGTGTTGACACAATGTCGATGAATCCTTGTAAGGTCAGAGAGGGATAGGAATATATACTCAGGGCGCTTCAGTCCGTCGGAGAAGCACTTCATCTCCTTTATCCTTCAATACCGGCCTCATATCCAGAGGAAAGTACAATGACCAAGGAAACGTAAGAAAATGGTTGTTGCGACACAATCTGCTTCTTTTCCAAAAGATTTTGGAAACATGATGAACAAATTCTGATTTACCGCCATGTAAATAACAACTGTATAAGACCATTTGATATGTATTAGGTTCAAATCAAGGGATGCCCAGATTGATCTGCCTCTGATCATAATATTAATCGACCAATTATTATTGAATATGTTAATAAAAAACAATCATGTATTTACTACCCATTTGAATTGTGTGTTTTTACGCCAGAATTACCACTATATGAGTAAGATAATAACATTACATCACATTTTAAACTATTATCACTCATTGAACTATTATTGGCGTATATTATTATTATTTATCCGTTCCTTTTAGCTTACTTACTTAGCAGTTTTCTAGGCACGGTCAATTGCAACACATGGTTCTCAGGTTTTACATCAATAGGTGAACACATTTTTACTATCAAATCATAATTCCAAGAATCGAGCTGCCCTGCAAAGGTAAAGGACTCGCTGTCTTGGAGACGACAGCTGACGGTTGATAGCGTGATCAAATCCGATGACGGTAAGATAACATGGGACAGTTGCTGATCTTTTTGCTGTGGAATTAAACTCCTCTACTTCTCCATCTTGTTTTGTGACAGGGAGGGGGAGAAAGGGCAAAGCTGCAGACAGCGGTCCCAATGCGGACGAGGGGTCTTCCAGCGACTGCCTGCCGTGTCAGCAGGGCTGCGCCTACTGCAAGGACGAAACCCCCTGTGTGGCGCGAGAGGACGGAGCTCTGCGCTTGGCCGTGGTCTCCTTCCAGTGCCTCTGCATGCTAATCGTCTTCGTTAGCATGGTGCTTGTCTACTACTTTCGCAGGAACAAGGTGTGTATCCTCGCACGACAGAGACGCTGAAGCTCTGTTTTCCTTTATTATTATTTAAATCTTTAAGATCGGTCACCGCACAATGATCTCCTTCAGCTTTTAGGGAATTTGTTCAGTCACCATTAAGAGTGAAAGTTTAAAAGACACAGATTCAATTCACAATTACAACTTCAGTCAGTCGTTTGATGTTTTCTGGGCCGTGTGGTCATCAAAGCCCTTTGGATCAATAAACCAGTGAATCTGTTTGTGGGCGGTCACCACAAAGCTTTGAAATCATTTCAAACAGGCGAGGCACCGCGGATCAACTCCACATCAGCCACTCCGACAGCGACCAGTGTGTCTAAACGAGAGCACTGAATTCAGACGTGACTCTGATTGATACCCGGGGCCACTGGCCGCTTCACGTTTCTCATTTTGAGTGATAATATGTCGGAATATAACTTTCCAAAGATGAAATATATGCTGGTGTTTCGTTCACATCATATGTTGTCATCAAATCTACCTCTGTTGTAAAATGTGTCAGTGGGAAATATTCGGTTTTGTGTGTTCGCACCTGGCTGACAATGTCATCGTCGTCTAATTCAATCACTTTAGCAAATAATATATTCTCTACATCAACTTGAAAGGTGTTGAGTGACATTTTCATTGCATCATCAAACTGTGAATCTACTTGACAAACACAAAACTTCCTGTATGGAAAGTGAAGATAATATTGGAGGGTTTTCTTCATAGTTTGGCCGTAGCTGTGTTTCTGTGCTTCCTAGAAATCAAAGTGAGATAACAGCGTGGACAGGAGTTAAACGTTCAGTGAATGAACAACAACTCATCATTCAATTCTCACCAGTGTTTTCTGAGCCGGGTCTTTCTAGGGCTGTTTAAATCCTTAACAGATTTAATTGTCACTTTGCCATCGAGGAATCTGAAGCAACAGCCTCATTGCATCATTGTGAGCCGCTACTCGTCTCCACGTACTACTGTAGCTACGACAAAGCTGGATAAAAGGTGTGCAGAAAGCTCTAAATGAGGGGAACATGTATACACATACTAAACTAGCGAAGCAACGTATTTACATATAGTTTATACAACTTTTGATAAATATCTCATCATTCAAATCCTCTTAGAGGAAATGGCCATGGTGCTTTATTTCATTTTTCACAAATTGCTGCAGTTTCTACCAAAAACTGCCAGATTTCACCCTGCAAATACAAAGAAGGCCTTTTAATTTAGTTGTATCTGTTTGCCCCATTGCCACATTTCTCATTGTCGTGTTGGCAAAAGCCTCGTGTTGTGTTACAGAACTGCTGAGCTCAACTTAAATACAAGTTTTCTTTTTAGATGTGGCGATTTACTTTCTCCCAAAGTAAACTTTTGACCAAACTTATGAAATCCTCTGAGCCTCTGGTTGCTACTCTCAATTAATTGTCTTAATTAAAGGCTTTGTTTTGAGCATTAGACGTGTGGGGATTAGCCTGAAGACCTCACTGCTGACAGGGGAACACCTAGCGGCTCTATCTCCCTCACACCTGAAGACTCCTGGCATTATATCAACCAGAGTTCAACAAAGCATCGCTCCCATTAATAATGCAGATAAAAGTTTGAGATACTCCAGGGCTTTGTCATCATTTAAACACCACTTATGTAATCCCCACTCATCTTATCAAACTAAGTTTAAGAGCTTAGCTTCTAAGCTGCTCACAGACTTTGCAATAAATTAAAAGTTTTTCATAAACAAATCAGTTAATTTGGCTTGTAGATTTTAATTTATCTCAAACAAGATAAACACTCATCTGCTCTAGATAGCTGTGAGTGGTGTTTTGTTGTCTTTTGCATGTATTCTTAAATGAGTGGCTCAGTTGTCCCATGCTCTTTGAAAGCCCCCTCAGGCGTCTCTTCAGTTTGAGGACGATATTTAACAAAATATCGTCCACAATAGGAGCACAGAAAGAGCATGAAATGGTGAACCCTTCTATAAAAAGTCCCTGAGGCAGGAGCTCTCGATGGGCTTTGTTCTCTTTCAACCAACGAAGAAGAAAGCTCCAATCCGCTTTTAAGTCCTGCTGGAATATTGTAATCTCCTGCTGTTTTAGACTTGTTTAGACCTGCTGCAATGTGAGAGTTGTATTCCAAACTGTCCTGTATCCATTTTGTAGAAAATAAAAAAAAAACATTTTCATTGTAAACATTGTAATTTAGTGATTTGGGACATAAAAATTAAGAAGATTTCTTGCAATTTCAAATTAAAGCTGCTGTAATCAATATTTTTAGTCAACAATGGATTAAATTACTTCGCATAATGTAAAAGCGCTGTTCATAGTGACAAACCCTCAAGAGGTTCCACAATGGTAGCTTCTTGTTTCGGTTCGACTGTAGGGCAACTTTCATCACTTTTTTGTACACCACCTTTTCCAGCATCAAAGAACAGACGGCGACCATTTGCAAAAAGCTGGTGAACGTACAGTACTTTAGCATTTAGCTGCGGAAGAGAGAGACCAAAACAGAGCTAAAAGATGAGTGAATAGGAGACAAAAACACATCTCCAAAAAGCTTGTTGCCCCATGTAGCTAAAACCCTGTTAATGTAGGTTGAAGTATATCATGCATAAACGATAAGTGTAATAATAGGTGTGTCTTTCTTCTTCTGCAGAGTATCCGAGCATCAGGTTTAGTCCTGCTGGAGGCCATCCTGTGTGGAGCTCTGCTTCTCTACTTTCCGGTAAGCCTGAAACACTCGCTTGTGTGTGTGTGTGTGTGTGTGTGTGTGTGTGCAGGCCGGTATCCTTTCATGTGCTCATTTCTCGACATGTTTGTTGATAATCCTCATGCCCAGCTCCTTTGAGCTGAAAACAAAAATCTTCTCCTTGACTGAAGGTTGGCATTCAGTTTGACCTTTGGTTCACGCTGTCACTCATTCATCTAAACCAGAACAAAGCTTCGTATCTGCATCAGCGGCACCGAGCGGGATTGTTTGCCTTGTCAGATAGTGCATACCTCAGTCCATAAATCATACCTGGCGTGTTTTCTTTTTCACGGCCGCATGGAGCTGTGATGAGCAGCGTTTCCACAGCCACAGTGTGATAAAACGGGACTGGCAGAGACAAATATCCCAGGGCTTTTTTTGTGACCCCCTGCTAAATGCACACAGAGCAGGCCAATGAACCCAGCAGCCTGTCAACACCACCATCTGTTGACTTCATTCAGACCTTCACACGGAATAAACTCCCATTACGTTTTATGTGATCTTAACCTTTTAAAGTCCCAGAGAAATGGATGTTTCTCAGTGAAACAGAATATCTGAGTGGTGGACAGTTACAAGAGGGATTTAAATCAAACCCGTCGCATTCGATTGGACCGCTAAAAAGTGGGCGGTACCTCACCTGTTGTTAGATCAGGAGGACGAGGGAGAAACGAACGGGATAATTTGGCGATTGTTAACCGTCACTGCAGCGCGGGGCAGTACATGCAGATGAACGGCGCCCGGCCTTTCTCCATGCTGGAGCTCCCCGCCCACCCGCTGGCAAAACTCCTCCGATGACCCGTTCGGCTAGCTGGTCGCCTAAGGTCTCATTTGATTGGTGGATTTTTTTGTTAATGCCCCTGCTTTTTTCTTCTTTCTTCTTATATTTGCATATATTTATATTCGCTCTGATATGTGCTTACGATCTGGCTCTTGGTGGCTGTGTTTTTTGTTTTTGCATTGGTTTTCGATTGTTTTTTTTGGCCCCATATGACTCCTTGGTATTGTCTTGGTACTGAAAATGGCTTTTTGTGAGATTGAGAAAACTTTGGATGAATATACAGTGTAAAAGAGCTTAAACATGTGGAGATAATAACAGTTACTATTATTGTAATCTGCATCAGCAAAAAATCTATCGAATTCTGTTAAAAATAATCAACAGTGGCATCGTTTGCTTCTGAAGCACCTCGTTATTCATCCAGATTTATTCCTGCACATGACCAGACTCTGTCCAACACCCACGTACCGTTGATTTACACAAATCTACCATTACGTCCTCCTCTTGGGTGCTCGGGGCATCGGCTAATTGCAATTTAGTTGCAATCATGTGGAGCTATATGCTTACCGAAGCAATGCCGGGTAAATGTAATTAACGGCAACTGATTTAAAGCCGGCTAATCAATGCAATTTGCTGCGACAAGGTCCTGGGAAGTAATAATGTTTGAAATTTGCAGACTGAAAGCAAACTTGGGAGTCAGGTTATTGGTGAGTGAATGGATGATAATCCTGTATCCAGCTGGTGTAGTGATGCCACCAAATGCTAAGAATAGACTGCTTGTAAAAAGGTAGTACAAAGGGTAACTTCACTCTGTAGCTATGAATCCTACCTTGTTCAGAGATTAGATTATTCTATCAGGCTATTCTGTACCGTTAAAAACGGTCACTGTGCACACGGCAGATGTTTTTATTTTAATATAAAATATCTCAGCCCGATCATGTGAGAACAGCGTCTCTCTGCATGACTCTGTGCAGCACGCTAGATTGATCTCCACCCTGATGCATTTCCATGTCTCCCCGTGCGAATCCCACATGAGCTGCGAGCGTGAGACGCATCACTCCCAATCTAAATATAGATTCAGAAATATTCCGCCGCTGCTGCTGCTGCTGCTGCTGCTGCTGCTGCTTCAATTTTAAATAATTCCTCTGTTATTAAGCAGCAGGAGATACATCTCATCCTGCTCTCATGGCATTCGGCTTTGTGGGGTAATGCAACCCACCACCCAAAACCCCCTTTCTCTCCTGAGTGTGTCACATGCAATAACTTCATACTCCCCCACCCCCCTGCTTTGAAATGAGAAGGGAGGAGGGAGGAACAGGGAGTGCAAGAAGGAGAGAGGCAAAAGTATAGCGGTGCCAAAGCCGGCTATTTTCGTCTGGCTGTGGAGAGGGGGGGGGGGGGGGGGACACACATTTGTGATTCACAATGTGATCCCTGGATTAGCTTGCCAGCCCTGCGTTTGTCTCTTTGCAGCTTCTTATTGACGCTGCTGGGGAGGCTTAGATGGCAGCAAAGTGACGGAGTTTGGTTTGCTTGTTTTATTTTTTCCTCCTTCAGCCGAGACAGGAATACACACACACACACACACACACACACACACACAGCCTACTGAATCAGAGGAGTTGCATTGTAGTGCGACATGGCCTCAACTCGTCAGAAGATAGGTGCTTCTATAATAGGGGCAAATGCAAAAAAGGCAGATCATTTCAACATGATTTCACTTGTCGCAACAATATTTGCAGTTCACGTGTCACACAATAGCTTGTCGAAGGGATAATACATTTGAGTATGCATGTAGGAAATGGGAGAACACACTGTAGTAGAACAACAATAACAGTATAAGAAGTAAACACAATGTATGACATTTATTTTCCTTTTGCTACTTCCTGCCCATCTATGTCGGCTGCCCCAGAGATAACGCCGGTTGTCGCTCCCTGCATGTTCTCCCCCGTGAGGCGTGTCACGCCTCCTGCTCTGCCGCTTATACATTCAGAAATGTTAACTCACATGTAAAAGTGGTAGTCTGCAGGTTTCTATTTTTACTTTTCACGACACCTTTCTTGTTAAGCATTGAACGCCGGTGTTTTTGCAGTGCACTTCCCAGAGATTTGCTACTTGTCTTGTTAGTCAGGTTTTTACCTTGAATTCTACTTTGATATGATCATTGTGTATCTCAAGGATATTAAATTAAGCGGAACTACTTCAACCTCAAGGTATTTGGCAACGAGTCGTCCAACAAATACATAGTTTAGCGACTTTCTGAAAACCATTAGAGCATCTTCTAAACTAGTGCTACTGTTGGCAAGATGACATCGTTTTAAGTGTTGACCACTTGACCAACACAGTTTCTGAGGAGGACAATATCTATGGAAAAGCACTAATCTGGAAATGTTGGGATCTGCCTAACATGATGAAAATACTCTGAGAAGGATTACATCACTCTGCTTTCCCATGTTGATACAACCCTTGGGGTTAGGGGCAGAGTAGAGAGCGTCATGTCCTGCTCAATAAATCCTTTGCAGTTTTGAAACCAGCGACCTTTGAGTACGACCCCCCCCCCCCCAGGTCCTTTGTTCCTTGTCTTTCCACCTGTCCAATCTCAGCATTGTCTTGGTGCCAAGCTGGGCCGAGGTGCCACCTCGACCCAACTCAGGGCTCCGCCGTGCATGGCAGGCAGGCAGGCAGGCAGGGCCTCACAGCACATCAGGGGGCTAATGAGAAACGGTACGGCCAGGGGATAATGTATCCTGACCTGACAGGCCATGAAACACAGGCTGCCAGCCAGTTCCCTCCTGTGCTCTCTGCTCGGCCTGCCATCCAAGCTGTTCTGACACTTTCAATCTGACTAAAGTGGATTTGGAGGGTTGCTGTTCCCTTCTCCCCCTCTCTGCAAAGAAGGGGGAGAAGCTGTGGAGTCCCCCCCCCCCCCCAAAAAAAAGTTGAAGTTGAGGATACACAGCTGCAGCTGGAGTGTTCCTTTTATCTACATGTCCAGACACACAGAAATGATGAGAGACTGGAAAGAGAAAGATAGCATCTCCACATCTAGGCAGGCTATTCCCGCTCTGATATGTCCCTTAGTGCCCAAGCAAGATGGGAATATCTCAGCATCTGACTGGTGATGAGGAGGGAAGGGATTTGTGGGAGGCGAGCACCAGCCAGCCCCGGGCTCGACTGCGCAGAGTGTGAGCTGGATGTAATTTACACTCGGCCCACCTCAGGGAGCAGCGGGAGCAGAAGAAAGCATCACCTGCCTCCAGAAAAATGCCCTTCCCATGTGGCAGTGGGTGTCGGCTTTCATATATAAATGGATCCATTGCTATTACAAAACCCCACCTCTCCTCCGCTGCCTCCTCCCACTCTCTCATATTGAAGGTGTTTTGAGACGGGGAATGAGCAGGAGATGCTGACCAGAAAAAGCAGGCCATGGGCGGACCGGGTGTCGGTCCTTATTTCATGTCAAAGCAGTAAAAGTAGCACAAGAGCTTTGTTGTGACAGAATGATTCCCGAGGCTGCACCATCCCATCCTCTGCTCACATGGAGGCAGACACACTAAATGGCTCAAAGTCATTTTTCTCCCCGTTAGCTCGGAGCAGATTCATGAGACACTGTGATAACAAAAGGCTGCATTTCAGCGCCGTCTGTTCTTTTGACTGGAAACGGTTTTATATTTAGTCATATTAAAAATCGACGAACTGATATGTTTATACTGCGTCATTGACAGATGACTAATGTATGATATTTTATTTTGGCATTTTCATTTCAGTAAGTGCTCCATTAGTATGAGGTTGCTCTTCGAGTCGTTGTAGCTGCCAACTATAATAACAATAATTCATCATTCAAACCATCATTTAAAATTCCTACTAAGTCTAACAGAGGTACGGTTTAGAGGCATTAAAACCATTTGGGTTGCACCATCAGCGTCTTAATTTTCTAAAGTTCTGACCACATTCATTGTTAGATATTAACAAATTAATATAAACACGTTTGAGAGGATTGGCAGCCACAATTCACCAGTCTAGACTGCAGCTTCCTGCTGTCTTTGAGGTCTGTTAAGTCAGCACAAAGGAAAATTGCTTAATGGCACCAAACAGGGAGATGTAGCTATATTGTAAAAATATGATCTAAATTACTATCTTTTAGCTCTTTGTTTTGGTTTTATGAGCCAACTTAACTGTTCTAGTTCACTCTTACTACTCTCATCAACCTCATTTCTAGCTGTAGCAGGCAGTAGTTTTTGTCAACAACATGTCAAAATGAATGCTAATGTTGCCCTGCGTCTGCTGCATTAAATTGTTGTCTCTTCTCTTTTAAAGGGTCAGAAGGTTTTGAATGTTTGATGACTCATTGTGCACTCGGGGCATTTACAACAAAGCATACAATCAAATGAGACTTTGGGCGGCTAGTTAGCCACACCGGTCGAATAAAACCTCACATATTCAAAACAATGTATTCAAAACCAGAAGTACTGTCAGTCATTCACAGTGCAACAAGAGTTACGCTGTAGTTCAATGACTCCCGGATGTAGTAAGTATGTAATATTTATTTGAGGACAAAGTCAGTCAAAAGGGCAGTTCTTTTTTCTTTTTTACATTTGATAGGATGATCAAATGTATTTAGATGTGTCACAAAAAAAGTGTTACATGTACAAGTACATTGTGTAACTGTTTAGGTATAATCTCCGTACTAAAACCTACGTAAGGAGTGAGCATTTCATCTGTAGATTGTCAATGTCTGCAGAACACCTAAAAACAAAACCTACGCAGGTCAACAGCCGACTCAGAGTGTGTATGAAAACAGACCACAGGTATTGTCACTCTCTACTGGGTGCGGTAAACTCATTTCACGGCATTGAGGGAGAGGTCTGACATCCTAGGTGATCGATACGCTGTGGGACACTGACCTTCACGCGAAAGAGGATCAATCCCTGAAGCTTTCCCCCTCTTCATCGACCCCCTGTGCGCACACACATATTTGCATTTTTATTGTCTTCACACTACAAGCTAATTACAAACTGCTGCTTTTCGATCCTCTTTTTTTCTAACTGCATTCGTCTAAAACAAGAATCAACCCGCATGGTTTTTTTTAAGCGTTATTTGCTGAATATCTCCTGTCTGCCCTAGAGCGAAAGCTAATTCTCTAAAGCGGTCTAGCACAAAATGATTTGTGTATGCTCTGTGGTGCATCCAGTCGGGCGTCATATTTTGTTTGTGGGTGTGCTACCATTCTTACATGAAGCCTTCGGCGACTGCAGAGGTCCAGAGTTTGTGTTTTCATGACATTTAGCGCTAACACTAGCTGTAAACCTTGCTATTATCTAAACTCCAGTTAAGGTCATATCTTAGGTCTCATGTATGCTTCAAACTAACTAGGTTGTACAACGTCTTGTACCTTGTTTTGAGCGGCCATTATCAAAGGCAGGGCAAAAAGCATCATAGCCACAAGGAGAGGTGAGACACAGTGAATTGTGCAACATCACAACAGCTCCCTGGAAAGCTGCTGCTCGCACCACAGCTGGCTGTCTTGCGTCACCGCCGTGTCAACAGGGACACTCACTAGCGGATAACCAACCCGCTGAATCTGAGTGTGTGTGGAGCCAGCTGGTGGGTGCTGAAATGGGAGATGATTAGGAATAAAATATAACTGCAAATTAAGTGACTGAGTGTTGATTGAATGAGTAAGTGGGTGAGCGTGTGAATCTTGCTCTTGTTGTGTTTGTCTGTTCTTTTAGAGTTCCATCACTCCAAATTCAACCAGTGATCATTGTTAAATAGATAGATGGAACAATGAATGGATGCATCCTGTATGTAAATCTGCTGGGATGTCTGTGTACTACGTATGCTATCTTTCTGTGACAGTCTTGATTTGTCTTAAATATCTGAGCAAAGAAACAACATCTCAGTGGAACATGTAGTTTATCGCAGGAATTGTCTTCTTGCTGCAGCAACCTCCGGTTCTGACGAGTGAAGCCAATGCGGAAGTGTCTTAAACTTGCATTCCCTCTACTGGCCAGCAGGGGGCGACTCCTCTGGTTGCAAAAAGAAGTCTGATTGTATAGAAGTCCCTGAGAAAATGACTCTACTCTCTCTACTTCTCACTTCATTTATTACCTCTGTAAACATGAGTTTATGGTCTCAATCTCTAGTTTCAAGTTTTCTTCAACACAGCATGATATTCATTTAGTAAATTATGGTTCATTTAGAGTCAAATAGACCATAAAGAGGAGTATGCTTTAGGGCGGGCTTACTGTGATTGACACGTTGCTGCTGCTACCAGAGACGTATACGGCATCTCTACGTCACTCCTCCGCAGTCCAAATATGATAACATGCGTTCACTGGTTGCAAAAACCCAAAATGGCGACAGCTGTAATCCAAGATGGCGACGGCCAAATCGCCGAACTTGAGGCTTCAGAACGTCAGCCCACAAACCAATGGGTGACTTCACAATGACTACCTCCACTTCTAATAAACAGTTTATGACAATACCACAGGTTCAAACCCCCAACAACAGCTAATTTTCCCATCAACAGCCATTATGTCATCGTCCAAAAACAAAACACCTGCTTAGTCACTGCCCTACGAGTCATTGTTGACAAGAGCATTAGAAACATCTGCTGTCATGTTAATGTCTCTTTCACAGAAGGCCATGTGCGTACCAATAAATGACGTCAACTAATGCGTTGTGTAATGCCAGTTCATAGAACTTCCAATAGGATGGAGAGAACTTTCATTGTTGTTGATTCAACTGTATGGCTTTTTTGTTTGAAGATATAGTTTGTCCTGCTGTGAATTGGATTGCATTATACTGACAGGTGTTTCTATTATTTTGTCAACCCCATTTACGTCAATGAGAGTAGGCAAAATAATAGAAACATGTACTTAGGACAGAGCGCCCCTTAGTACAGGGCTCATTATAAAACTGTGGCGGGATAATTACCTGGTTTTCTTTGTTACCCGATCAACACAAAAGGCTTATTGATTGAACACACCTAATACATATTCACAGTGCTGTTGGAAAAGGTGTGTGAATTGTTGAATTCAATATCTGGTTGAAACTCTTTTGCAGCCAAGACCTCAATGAAGCCGCAGATCAAACCTGCTCACTCCTCAAATGGAATTTGGCCAATTCCTTCTTACGGAACAGTTCCAGTTCCACCCGGTTCTTTGTGTGTCTGCGGTGAATGGCTCACTTGAGGTCTGTCCACAGCATTTCTATT
Source organism: Pholis gunnellus (assembly GCF_910591455.1). Taxonomy (NCBI): domain Eukaryota; kingdom Metazoa; phylum Chordata; class Actinopteri; order Perciformes; family Pholidae; genus Pholis; species Pholis gunnellus. Next base: position 7,796,588 of record NC_136547.1, read on the forward strand.
GGGTTGAGGATTTGGCTTAGACTGGGCCACTACAAAAGGTGGATTTTCTTTTTATAGAGCCATTCTTAGGTATTTTGGGTCATTGCCCTGTTGCATAATCCAACCTCTCGTGAGCTTTAGCTTGCGGGCTGATACCCTGACATTTTCCAAGATATCTTGGTGAACTTGCAAATTCATCCTCCGCACAATGATTGCAAGTTGTCCATTCCCTGAGGCAGCAGAGCAGCCCCAAATCATTACGCTCCCTCCACCGTACTTTACCGTTTGGGGGATGATTCCATGACATTATGCCGTGCCTTTCTGAAGCCATGTGTAGTGCTGTGTTTTCTTGCCAAAAAAACTCCACCTCAGACTCATCCGTCCACAATGTTTTTTTCCCAGTTGTGTTTCCGGATGCTGGGGGGTCTTTCCTTTGAGGCATGTTTCACATCAAGCATCTTGTGAATAGTAAAAAGTTTGAGTGTTTTTTATAAGTCATAGGAGCTCTGATCCACACCTGCAAACTAGTTATAATGTATGCAATATGGAATGGTCCAACACAATAATGTGTGGGTTATTCCTTACAACAGATTGTGTTTGTTCATTTTCAAAACTTAGAGAAAGATCAGGCCATATTTTATGACAACTGCATAAATAAATGCAAGTAATTCCAAGTAGTACACTCAGTATTTGTCAGTTTCAAATGCTCCGGATGGGTGTGTCATGAAGCATGTTTTGATGCCAAACTATTTCGGGAAGTTGCACTTGTTTATGTGACTAGCTCAACTAGCTCGTTGTCATTTTTTGGAGCTGAGGTTCTCTTACTTTAGCTATCACGCTTGACTGCGAACGGGGCTGTTGTCACTTTAACATACAATTCTGCTCTAAACTTCTCATGAATGGAATATTATATAGAAGAGGTGTACATGAACACAGGATTTTAACAGCGGTTGGAATGTAACCAAGTAGTCTACATTTACACAAGTACTATAAATGCAATATCGAGGTACTTGTACTTTACTGGAGTATTTCAATTTCATGCTTGGCCTACTTCTCCTCCACTACATCTCAGAGGGAAATATTGTATACGTGTTTTTATAACCATGGAGGTATTAAGGGTAAAATAAACCAGATCATTTAGTATCAATAGTATTAATGACTAATGTATAAGACAAAGATGGTACAACATCGTTATAGAAGGGTTTATTTTTTAGAAATGGCAAAAAAGTGAATGGAAAAACTAATTAGAATGAAAGTAAGAATCATCCACATTTATTATGTGTTCAGATGTCCTGTGTGGACAAAGTCATAGAACTGTATATAACAATCAGATTAAATGCTACACTCAAATAGAGCAGAACAGCTTCAAATATAACATGAAAAGTAATTTAAAAGATTAAGACAGAAGCAAAAAAGACACAGTGGAAAATACAGTAATATATGGTCATACATGAGCATAAATGCAGAAAGAATATGTGTCTCCAAAGTGTATGAACTCAGACTAACAACTATTTCACAAGTGTTTCACTGGGCAAACATTGATATATGTACATGATATATGTCATTTCATATCTTGATAACAATATATAACACGATTTACCATGTTTTCTGGGAGTTCAATAAAAAAGTAGTCTGTATGAAATAATCATATTTGTTTGTATACTTCTGTGTGAATGAAATACTTGACTAATTAAAATCACTGAGTATTAAATGAATACCTTTCCAGCTAAATGAACATAAGTTTCAAGTGAAATTCCAGTAAAAACAAAACAAAATATTTCCTCCCATATCCTGACTTTGTTTTCATGCCTGCACACAAATACAGAGAAATCAGATTTCATTATCAATTTAGACAAAGTAGTTGTGTAATACGATATCCCGATACATGATTTCGTCACACCTATTCGTCTATCACATGCACCTTCATGATAGGTTTGAAGCAGTCAGACATTGTGGCCATGATGGTAACATTTTCACTTTCATGGGACAGAGCGGGGCCTTTTGCTTTGCCACTGACAAATGTCGCGTTTGTATTTTTGGACATCTCGTTGTAAAGATCTATATTACACTCTTTGCTGATGCCAAAGATTCCCACTGCGTACTTGTTTGACTTCACGTTTTGGTCAAATGGAACCCGGAACAGCACAGCTATTTTCTTAGAGGGGTCTTTTGTAGAAATATTGAGGAGATCGTAGGTGAAGATCCCGACACATCCTCTCGCTGCGATTAGAGGCTTGCCAAACAACGCCTCTCCAGATGAGGACGGTTGAATGCTATCGGGCAGAGCTTCGATGCAGCGTCCAATATGGAGGTACATTCTAGAAATAATAGAAACATATATGGGTTCTGATTTTAAAATAAGAAAGAATATAATGAGAAAAAAAGTTGCATTTACCTGGGGTTACAAAGACTGTAGTTAGAACAATCATTTGTAAGCATGACTCTGCACTGGCGTTGTGTTGGTATCTGTTTACCAAATGTTTTTCCAACTTCAAATGCGTCAGTCACCAGCGATACTATGTTGTCAGCCTTTTCAAGTTCCTCCATTTCTGCAGTGTGATCACCTGCTCAGACAGAGATTTTAATAAAATAAGATGTGGCTGTAAAATCATTTCCACAAATGTTAACGGAATAACATTCCTGTCATGAACTCGTCCATTGTGATAAGAAGCTCATAGTACAGAGTTATTTCCTTAGACCTACCTGGTTATTCTTACCTGGGATGAAGACCTCTGAAGAACAGCTGAAAGCTCTGGCTGTCAGCCTTAAAACTTGCCTTGTTATACAAGTGATGGAGGTTAAAACCTGGTTCTCCAGGAAGTTGGATAGAGATTTACAGTAACTGTAAACACACCCACATACCTGACGGTATCATGTTGTCAGAGGAATGTGACTCCACCTCTCTAGAAGACAAAAGATATAGAGGCCTGAAGGGTATTACTTTATTAAAAGCTCTGCTAATAGATGAATCAGGAAGGTCCCGTTGTTCTCATTCCATAACGTCTGATAGCCGGCATGGATACATGCCAGACAATAAAACCATTTTTGGAGATTAGAGAGGAAACTAATTTGAATGAGTACGACTACAATAGAACATGTAAACTCAACAAACTCTTCTTTAAGAGGGAATACGGTTTTGACAAATGAACTAATGGTGATAAAAGTAGAGAACTTGCCTTCCTGCTGTACTATACATCATGAACGTCTGTATCAAATTTCTTGGGAAACTTGTCCAATAGTCGTTGAGACATTTCAATGAAACCCAACAAATAGAGTAGATGCTGAGATACTCCACAAGGTGTGTGAAAACTGTGAACCTGATCACCAAACTCCAAAGACCCAGCACGGCTACAAGTCTACGGCTTAATCACCTGAACATTTCATTTTGTGTTGTTGACATCAAGCAGAATGCAGCAGCTCAGGTTGTGTTTTGGCAGGTTTTGATAAGAGAGACAAGAAAACCAGGTGATGCTCATCGTTCAACATGCCAATCAAATCTAAGGTATTTAGCTCTCATGTCTCATGTTATGAAAACAAAGGTTATATAACTTGGTATAGTGACAGAAACCTCTGTGGGAGACGGCCGAGTCCAGTTTATTTCATCCATGAGCCTAACTGAGGTTTAACTTTAATCAAGTAAACTTAAACAAACAAACCCTCCATGGTAAAGAGAAGATACAGTGAGTCATATTGGTCTTTTTTTTGCAAATCAAAAGATACAAGTTTAAAAGGACAACAAGAGGAAAACAAAACAATGAACACAGGACACTTAACAAAAGTTTATCCAGAGAACAAGATAATGAGGTGAAGTTAGTTGTATTTTATTAGCTCAGACTTTAACCACAAACCTAAAATATATCAAAAGAAGTCACATCTATTGGTGGAAACAACAATTTCACAAGTTTTTCACCGTGGTCGTTAGGTTCTGGGCGATATGCGCAAAAATCTTCTTTCCTGATATGGATCATTAAATATCTTGATAGCGATATATATAACGACACAGTATGTTTTCTGGTAGTTCAATAAATAGTCTACATGCAATAACCACATGGTAAAGCCCAGTTTTGTATACTTCTGTGTGAATTCAATACTTGACAAATTATAAGTAATGAGTATTTTCTCATTTAGGTTTTACCATAAGTACTAAATGAACCTAAGTTTCAAGTGAAATTACAGTGAATAATTGATGTTTCCATGCATGCACACAAATACAGAGACATCTGATATTTTTATATATACTTCGGTATAACCATGAGCAGAATTCTTAGCAATTCAGATTTCCTGAGAAAGTTGATTTAGTGTCTGCTCGTTATTATCTTTTTCGACGACGTAGTTATGTAATACGATACCCCGATACCTGATTTGATCACAATACGATTCCATTGAAAGACAATAAATCATCAAATTGAATATCGCCTATTCGTCGCTCACATGCACCTTCATGACAGGTTTGTAGCAGTCAGACATTGTGGCCGTGATGGTAACATTTTCACTTTCATGGGACAGAGCGGGGCCTTTTGCTTTGCCACTGACAAATGTCGTGTTTGTATTTTTGGACATCTCGTTGTAAAGATCTATATTACACTCTTTGTTGACGTCAAAGATTCCCACTGCGTACTTGTTTGACTTCACGTTTTGGTCAAATGGCACCCGGAACAGCACAGCTATTTTCTTAGAGGGGTCTTTTGTAGAAATATTGAGGAGATCGTAGGTGAAGATCCCGACACATCCTCTCGCTGCACCGGGAGGTTTGCCAAACAACGCCTCTCCAGATGAGGACGGTCGAATGCGAGGGGGCAGGGGTTCGATGCAGCGTCCAATATGGAGGTACATTCTAGAAATAATAGAAACATGTTAATGATATGAGAGTGGATTTCAAAATAAGAAAGAACATACTGAGAAAAAAAGTTGCATTTACTTGGAGTTACAAAGACTGTAGTTAGAACTCTCATTTGTGAGCACGACGCTGCACTGGCGTTGTGTTGGTATTAGTTCAGCAATTTGTGATCCAGTTGAAAGTCCTCCAGTTGTCAGCGAAGCTAGACTGCTAACTGTTTCGAGAATGCTCATATCTGCAGTGTCACCTCCTGCTCAGACAGACGTAACAATAAAATATTTTTAAAATCACGTACAAATACATGTACCACTCACTGCCACTTAAAGCCGCCAAATGTGGCTTTAAAATCACTTCCACAAATATGATCAAGTTAATTGCAGTTAAACAATTTAACCAACAAACTGAATTGCTGCAACATTTTGACTAAATGACAATGATACGTTTGTAGATGTCAAGTTAAGTAATTCCTGGTGTTGCCTCAAGAGCCTTTTAGTGCACAACAGGTCAGCTGAACATGCAGAAATACTAAAGTAGCAATAGATGAACGTTTACCTGGCTTAAATTGAGCATTTCATTTATTCTAAATCATATCTCCATATAATTAGTGACAGATTATATTGTATCTATTATTTGTTAACATAAAGCAGCAGCATGGAGACTACCAGTTTGCATAAACTCTTCCTAACATCAGAAGTCATAACCTGCTCCGTGTGTCAGCAAACAGGCTGAGCGACGTGCCGCTTGTTTGAAAAGCCGCTCGCCGTGGCTCTATTTTGACCAAGTTGCGAGCACCTGCTTCACCTCCAACCTGTTGTCGAAATCAACGCTGACAGTTATCAATAACAATATCTTCCTCTATTTCATAGAGACATCGCTCGTTGTATATCAGGGCAATTTTTCGCGCTCCCTTCGCTTACCTGGGATGAAGACCTCTGAAGAACAGCTGAAAGCTCTGGCTGTCACTTGCCTTTTTATACAGGTGATGGAGGTTAAAACCTGGTTCTCCAGGAAGTTGGATAGAGATTTACAGTAACTGTAAACACCCACACATACCTGATGGTATAATGTTGTCAGAGGAATATGACTCCACCTCTCCAGAAGACATAAGAGATAGTAGAGGCCTGAAGGGTATTACTTTATTAAAAGCTGTTTATGGATGTCTGTCACACATTTCTTGGGAAACTTATCCAATAGTTGTTGAGACATTTCAATGAAACCCAACAAATAGAGTAGATGCTGAGATACTCCACAAGGTGTGTGAAAACTGTGAACCTGATCACCAAACTCCAAAGACCCAGCACGGCTACAAGTCTACGGCTTAATCAACTGAACATTTCATTTTGTGTTGTTTGCATCAAGCAGAATGCAGCAGCTCAGGTTGTGTTTTGGCAGGTTTTGATAAGAGAGACAAGAAAACCAGGTGATGCTCATCGTTCAACATGCCAGTCAAATCTAAGGTATTTAGCTCTCATGTTGCCAAGTGAGTTATGAAACAAAGGTTATATAACTTGGTATAGTGACAGAAACCTCTGTGGGAGACGGCCGAGTCCAGTTTATTTCATCAATGAGCCTAACTGAGGTTTAACTTTAATCAAGTAAACTTAAACAAACAAACCCTCCATGGTAAAGAGAAGATACAGTGAGTCATATTGGTCCTTTTTTGTTTACCACATGGTAAAACCCGGTTTTGTATAACTGTGTGAAGTTTCAAGTGAAATTTCACCAAAAATAAATACATTTACTGACTTCGTTGACATGCATGAACACAAATACAGAGAAATCAGATTTTTGATGCGCACCTGAGTGTAACCATGAGTCAAATTCTTAACAATTAAGATTTTCTGAGAAAGCTGCAGTGCTCGTTATTATCAATTTAAGCAAAGTAATTGTGTATCACGATATCTTGACAAATCATCCAGTTGAATATCGGCTATCCGTCTATCACGGATAGGCCTTCTGCTCTGCCTCTAACAAATGTTGGGTCTGTATTTTTGAAGTGTGCAGACAACAAGAGGGAAAAAAAGACAGTTGACACAAGTTTCGTCAAGAGAATAAGGTGTTGTTAGTTGTCGTGTTTTTCTGTGTGTGTGTGTGTGTGTGTGTGTGTGTTCCACACTGTCTGCCCTTGAAAGACGAAGTAGCCTCTTCCAAATGTGCCATTGTGCACTTCCACAACTTAAAATATCTTTTCATCTGCCTGTGGAAGCTAAATGTTTCTCTTCTCAGGTGTGCGTCTGTAGAACACACTGTTCTGTTATAGTTTCCACCTGACAAAGCTCTGTTTTGGAGGGCAGATGCAGAACCGGGTTGTATTAAGTCGGGTGTCTGGGGAGCCTGGAGACCAGGCCGGCGGGCGAACATGATGGTCGGGGCCGACATCCAGCTGCGTGTTCACCTGCCTAGAAAACCCGAGATATTCTATTAAAATATGGCCTCAGTACCAGTTATGAAACCTGTGCTATTGGAGCCGAGAGAAACTGAACCGTACTTTGGTGTTTCATTGTTACCTTTTTACTTAAGATCATTAAACTTGTTTTTATTTTCTTTCTACAAAATGTACCAAAACACTGGCAATGAGGGAGATCTTGATAATAATGAGAATAAATAGTAAGCAAAACTCAAACCCTCTATACTACAGAGAAATCTGGTTTCAATTGAAATCAAACACCATTACTAAGCTTGTTTACAAGATATTTAGTCAGCTGATCTATAGGGGGAACCATAAAGTGCATCTTTGGAGGGAAGGGAAACACAACACTGCATTGAAATGCTATTGACTCTGAATTCCCCCCAAAAAATCAGAAACAGTTGCTGTTACACTGATCTGATATTGTTGAAATGTAGAATAATGAACCAATTTTAAATGTTGGGTGCTGAGAGGGCTGCTAGACGTTGGCAACGACGCTCACTCAGCATTTCCAGGAGCCTTTACTCATGCTGTAAGTGAGACGAGTCAAAGAGGGGGAGGCAGGCAGAAGAGTAGTAAGTGTGTTGATAATTGTCTCCTCGATATTGATGTCCATTAGATAGGTATAAAGCACCCTGCTCCTCTCAATCCCCCCACATGCACATAGCACCAGCTCCTCTTCCCTTCCCACAGCGCTGAATCTAAGATTCCCAGCACTTAGCATTGATTATTAATGGAAGGTTTGAAAAGAAAAGGGGGGCAGAAACTGATCTCTCTCTTTATGCACACTGGCGTTAAGAGAAACACGTCGGGGGGGTTCGCAGCCGATCGCTTCCCAGAAACCCGACTGATGGAAAGTGCATGTCTTGTGTAAAGAATTTCTGCTGAGAATTGTTTGGTCTGAGGGGTCACGGCGATGTTTGAGGACAATGATTACGCATACTTTCGCCCTAGAATATGTGTATTGACATTAGTCTGAGCAGCACTGGGGGGACGGGACACACCTTGTTGTATCAGATGAACTGGGGAGAGCTGAGAGTCCTCAGGAATGGATTGATGGCTTTGTTACAGTGAGCTGTTACGAGAATTTGAGCCTCATCATATTCTGTAATATTTTCTGAATATCCTCAAACCTGCTGCTCAACATCAGTAAAATCAAGGAGCTGATTGTTGATTTTTAGAAGAAAAAAAAAGGAGGCAAAGACACACCCCCCTGTCTACATAAATGCATCTGAGGTGGAGCAAGTTAACAGCTTTAGGTTCAAGCGAATGAGCATCACAAACAACCTGACGTGGTCCTCACACATCCTGGTGAAGAAAGCTCATGAATGGCGGTATTTCTTAAGGAAACTTAAAAAGGCAAAATTCCCAGGTCAAGTTCTTGTTAACTTTTACAGAGGAGCAATAGAAAGCATCCTGACTGGAAACTTTACAAACTGGCATGGGATGTGCACGGCTCAGGGCAGGAGGGCTCTATAGCGGGTGATTGAAACCACCTAGAACATCACTGGTAAGGGTTAACCAAGCCTCAGTGATATTGGTGACAAGAGGTGCATGCGAAAGGTTAAAAGAATATTTAAAGACAAAAACCCACCCCAGACACAACCTGTTCACCCTGCTGCCGCCTGGAAAGAGATACAGAAGTATCAGCTGCCGAACTAGCAGACTTCAAAACATAAAAAACTTCCTCCACATATAATATAGTTTTGTGAGTGTGTGTTTTTGTGTGTTGTTGTGTCGCAAAATGGGACTGCAATCTGCATCCCGTTGTGCAACCCTGTTGCACGATGACAATAGAATAACCTTGTAACCTTCATGGACAAAAAGTGAAAAGAAAACTAAATCTCCAACCAAGACGGACAGCAGGTGAGATCGCATCATTAGCCAAATGTGTTAACAACTCTCTATGACGACTCTTTCAGATGGTTTGGAGTCGAGGGGAGGGAGCAGATAACGCCTCCACCTCCACCAGTCTTTAACTGGCATGTGAAAGAGATCCAGATGTTGTTTTCTAGTTTATCTAAAAAGGAGCCATGAGCAGTGTTTTCCCTCGCTGCGTTTTTTACTCATCTTCTGGTGCCCTCTTCCGTCCCTGCAGAGTTAAATGTGCGTCAGCAAGTTGCTCAGCGCCGGCTGGGCCCTGCTATCTCTTTATCGGCTCCTGGTCCTCTTCCTCCATTAAATAAATAAATAAAAGAAAGCACTGAGGACAAGTTACGCATTGTTATTTAGATATTTTCTTTGAGCTCACGAGTCTCGATGTCCATGGAAACTCTAAAATGTAGTTTTAGAAGCTTTTCCATCAGCATGAAACACCCTGTATGCATTTAAGATTAACAACTGAGCACTCATCTATTCATTATTTGCTCTGTGCCACATTCCCTTTGCAAAGCTGAGTCAACTGGAGCGCGCTTTCTTTGGACTCAGAAGTTTCGTGAGCGGACGAGGATGTGGGCCACCCTTCCTCCCGTGGGGGTCCTCCGCGTCCCTCGACTGAACTCGAACCTAGTGTGCAAAAATATCCACATGCCTGCGTCTTCTCCGCAGCCTGGGGGGAACGTAATAATGCCTCGGCTAATCCGATTAACATGAACAATCCCAAAGGGTAAATCGCTGCACATCTGCAATGGACCGATAATTATGTTGCCTCAGATGTTTCTTTCTTTTTTTCTTCATTTTATGTCTTTGGAAGACCATCAGTGTTTCGTTTTTGGGTTGTTGTTTTTTGTCGGCTTGGATGGGCACCATGTCAGAGTGTTTCTAGGTCTTTGTAGCAGACATGGGTGGATACTCTCCTCCTTGTCTCAAGGGCAAGCTTTGTATGATGTTAGCAGGCTCAGGCTCTGTTGTTTGACTGACGCTGAGGACGGTTATGAAGCGACGCTGCACTTCACTGATCTGTCTGGTTTTACTGTTATGGCCAAAGCAGTTCATGAATTTTCTCTGTAATACGTCAGGTGTGAATGTTACCGCTATTAAGATTAGCAATAATTGTAGTAATATAGCGAGATCGGTAGTATTATTAGTTGTACTACTCATAGTAACTATATTAAATGTTGTGAAAGTAGAAGAGGTGCGAGTAATATTCATGCTAATGTTGCAATCGCTTTCATTTCAGTCTCTCTTATCCATTAAATCTTACATCTGAGGCGACTTACTGAACACAGAATGGCTAAATGCTTAATTGCTGTATTATGCAATGATTGCACTTGTTTACTCGGGCGACATGAAAGGATATCGCAGCACTGGCTGCACCATTGCTACGTATTTGGGGCAGTTTAGCAGACGAACAGTAGGGTGGAGTAAGTTATCGTGAGGGTGGAACTCACACTGTCCTGGGAAGTCCTGGAAAAAAAGCCAATAAGTCGACCACATATTGTCAAAAATACTGTTTCAAGTTGAAGAAGAAACTTGTATGCTTGATTTCATAACATTTAAAATTCCCTTTGATAGTTTGATGGTGGCACAGGAAGTGGAGAAAGTTGATCTTTTGAGGAGGAGTTGAAATATGAGCATGTAACTGTGAGTTAATGAGTGATACAGTAACTAAACTATATGAGATCACTTATGCACTTGCTATGTGTTACAAACCACCATTTAAATAAGTTTACTCCGCACAATCAGGCAGCAACTTCCCAATACTTAAGGCTTCTTCTGTCCTCTTGCAGGTCGGGATTCTCTATTTCCAGCCGAGTGTTTTCCGCTGCATCCTGCTGCGATGGGTTCGACTGCTGGGCTTCGCCACCGTCTACGGGACACTGACTCTTAAGTTGTACAGGTAACACACACATCCACACAAGACCATTTGTCCAACGTCATTATCCATCCGAGGAAATCGGATCACATTGACCTCTTTAAGTGCAATTACTCTGTGTCTTACGCGTTAGCTCTTTGTAAAAGTAGGAGCCTCGTGAAGTGTGGAGGGCAGCATGTTCCTCTGCTAATTCATCACCAGACTACACCGCCGCACATGTTTAGAGGCAAATTCACTGCCTCATTAAGTGGAAGAGGGAAATGCCAAGTGAAAGTAATTAAGACAACACGGGGTGCTTTGGCCCCAAATGATCCCCCATACATAACGTATTATTGAATGATGGCTGGCAAGAAACAAACTAAGAGGCAAATGTGTGAGATCAGAGGAAGCGAAAGGACAGCTGGAGGATACAGTGAGGGAGGGGGAGGGGGTTTATCCAGCCCGGAATAGTATATATAGTCCGCTGTATTTAAAGTAATGCACTTAAAATAGTTCATCTGAGGGTTTTTCTGTCAGGTGAACCTGTCAAAAAGGCCGAATGAAGATGCTGATGAAGGGGATGTGGCTAATGCGAGCGGGAGTCGAGTAAACCCTCAGAGATGCAAGTTAACATATTGCACAGATCAATTTTTGATGGGGGGCTCATTAGCAGTGGACACTTCATCAATGTGCGTGAAGGGCACAGCCTAAGAATAGCGATGGCTGGTCATGTGTTTGAGTTTAATTCCTGTTTCACGGTCTTTGTGTTTGTGTCTGTGGAGTCAAAGCTGCATACTGTCGCGCAGAAACGCTCAGAATAACTGCGGTGAATAATGATGCTTTTCAGAGCTGGACAAACATCAAACCTGAAGGAGAAATAATACATTCTTAAGTACTTCAGCTCATTGCTATATGACATTAATCGAGTATCATTAATCTATTAAGATATTTGCATTTTTAACATTTTAAAATGTCACATTTTCTTCCAAACTAAACCACAGTTTGGGTAATTTGTCAATCATAAGAACCTGTCTGATCTGGTCACCCTATTGGCCCAACATTTGTCAATCATTCCAGGTGACTATTTTCTGATGTGCCTCACTCATATTTATATTTAAGCTTTTATTAGGGCAAAGAAAACTACTTGTTTAAGGGTTAGAGAAAGGTTATGGTTAGAATGAGGGATCCAAAACAACATGAAGTGACTGATCCTCATGAAATACAGTGTCTATATATTTTAAATATATATTTTAAATATATATATAAATTCCTTGCCTTGTGATAATAACTTGCATATAAATGATTCCACTTAGCTTCCCACAGGGAAGTTAACAGATTTCAAATTTCAGAAAAAGCACTGATGTTGAATTGGTACCTGAGTTGTGATACTTCAATCAGGAGAGACAAGTCAGATAAATAAAAAGATAATTGTTTATTATGAACAAATGAGTCTTTGGCTCTTGGACTCTACAGGGAGTAATCGAGGAGTCCAGACACTGGTGGCGATGGTGGCTGATGAATCTGCACAGATTGGGCGGAGATGGGGAGGTGGAGGGTTGCGCAACAGCAGCATGAACATATACTGAAGGTAGAGAGACAATCATATTTAAGAGAGACAGCAACAAGATGATAGGCCAACGATGTAACGGTGTCGTTGTGCTATTGGATATAGAGAGACCAGCTGATCTAGACAGCTGATATCATGATTGACAGCCCCGAACAATAAGAGCAAGGAAATAATGAGTGTGCATGCGTGAGGAGTGATTGGCAGATGTATGAGAATTAAACTACGGGCTTAGGCATGCGAGAGTATAGTCTTCCTGTCTGAACTTATGCTAGAGCTTCATTTGGCTTGGCTCGGAGGAATGGCTTGTCACCAAAATACATCACATCAATCATCATCAGCATCATAGAAAGCAGAGCATCTGTATTTATGACGGTAATTAAAATCATACTGTCTGGCTTTCAAAGAAACCAACGTCGCAGTACCTGCTCCGTTACTTCTGAGACACAAATCATTATTTGCGAAGCCACAAGAGGTCCATGTCATATTAATGGGTTTGGACAAGTTAAGAAAAGGAATAGTCTCAACGTTTTTGAGAGTCACGGATAACAACCTGCTGTAGAGAGCGCATTTCATATTATAGGCAAGGCGAGTTCATTTTTATTGCACATTTCAGCAAAAAGGCAATTCAAAGAGCTTTAAATAAAACATCAAAAGACAAAAAAGAGGACTGCAAAAGAAACACATTCATGTAAATACAATTTAAAAGCTTTTCATTTAAGAGCCAAGAAAATAAAAACAAGTTCAAATAGATTAAGACAGTTATGGAATAGAGGAAAACAGTGCATTATATAATAAAAGGCAGCAGCAAACATTAGGATAAGAGATAGTTCGGTAAAGTAGCATCAGTAGGTCATAATGCATTGAATCTCTAGCTCTTGTCTTTTGCTGTCATCTCTTATATCTTCACATATAAGGGTTGCTAAAGGGCATTCTGGGAAATGTAGGAACTTGATTAGAAAAGTAGGCCTCAGGAGAGTTCATGTGAGGGGGATGAAAGGGTGAACGTTCACCCTTCTTTGTGTGGTCTTTACAGTTGGAATTATCCCAGCCTTAATCTACAAAGATTTTTTATTGTGATGGTCTCAAAGTGAGCTTCTCATCCCCCCCCCCCCCCCCCGCAGGGTGCTGAAGGTGTTCCTGTCCCGCACCGCCCAGAGGATCCCCTACATGACCAGCTGGCGAGTGCTGCGTCTGCTGGGCATCATCCTGCTCATCGTCTGCTGGTTCCTGGTGGCCTGGACATCTGCCGTCTGTCAGAACCCGGACAGGAAGTTGGCTCTCATCGACGTGGGCTACACGCCCGACGGGCTGCAGTTCAGCATGTGCCTGCTGGATCGCTGGGACTACATGATGGCTGTCGGTAAGCCCTCGGCCTTGACTTACACACACTGAACTCTCTGCGTGCGAGTACCGCAGCGGGTGGGTTATCTGAGGTTACTCGTGGCATCAAATCAAGAAGTAATTTGTTCGGCGTGGAAAGCATTTTGAGTTCAAACAGAGTGAGAGAGACAAGAAAAGAGAAGCTGGATGAGTGAAACAGTTTTGCCTCCATCTACATTTGGTGATGATCTCCCGTTTCCCAAAAGTAGACGTTAATCCCCTCCACCGGGTGCTACACTTTTTTGGGATATTTCCCTGTGCGGTGTGAGGCGGAGAGGGCAGACGAGAAATCAAAGATGCTCGGAGGAAAGCAGCAACTCGCAGTGAGGAAATCCGCATGCTGTTTTTAAGTCTGCTGACTCAGGCTTAAACGAGAGACAACCGAGGTCCTTTTGTACTTCTGGGAAAACAGATGGACCCCCAGCAGAGCCGTCATGCTGCGATACTGTATACCGAAGGCACATTTTCATTCTGTTCATTAGGAGGTGAAAATCGGTCGGTAATTGGGTAGTGCAAGTCAGCTCCGACGTCACTTCATGCAGCTCATAAATTTCCAAAAAACACCAAGACGCAATAAATCTTTCTGATTTAGAAATCCGCACCTGCAAACACTCGCAGTGAGGGGTGTAGTTGTAATACATTTGACTTTTCTTTGCTTTACATAACATTAGAAAAAGCTAGTTCCAAACCAGAAATGATTTATTATTTAGCACGCTTTATTAAGTATGCACAACAAAACTGCAGCTTCAGCGTTGCAATGATGTGTTGATTTAATCTAAAACATTATTTTGCATTTAATTACATTTGTCTCATGTTCTTGCAGACCCTCCAGCATTTGTATGGTTCATGCTGTGTAAAAACAGCCTTTTGAAGTCATTATGTTGGATTTTTCCCTAATATTTAAGGCACCTTTTAAAAAGGGTTTATAAATTGTTAAAATCTTGTTTAGAATTTGAATGTCAACGTCGTGAATGAAGCTTTGATCTATTCGGTCCAGCCAAACTAAGACACGGATCTCAATTGTAAATTGAAAGCTGTGGATGTTTCTTTTGCTTTCATTCATTTTAGATATTTTGATCTTCACATGCCCTCACACAACCTTGACAAATATCTCTTCTATGAGTGGTCAATTGCACCAAAATGCTCACAGTTGCTCCTGTTGTGAGGAATACATGCGATTCACTCCCTACAGTTCAAGCAGAGGACACAATATATATGTGAAAATAAGGGCAGCGTGTTTATTGCTGTGGAGTTGGCTGCCTAGGAGACATTACATGGAGGTGCACAGGGACTCATTTATTGTCCAGAGAATACAACCACAGCTGTTACAAATGAGGGCATTCTCCTGTAAACCTGTGTTGTTGCACTGCAGTACAAATGTTCACCGTGTTCACCACCTCTCTCTCCTTCTCGCGTCGCAGCTGAGTTCCTCTTCCTGCTGTGGGCGGTGTACCTGTGTTACGCGGTGAGGACGGTGCCGTCGGCGTTCCACGAGCCGCGCTACATGGCCATCGCTGTTCACAACGA
Source organism: Pholis gunnellus (assembly GCF_910591455.1). NCBI lineage: Eukaryota > Metazoa > Chordata > Actinopteri > Perciformes > Pholidae > Pholis > Pholis gunnellus. The sequence continues at coordinate 7,812,018 of NC_136547.1, forward strand.
ACTGGTCCTCACGGCGATATTCTACGTCATCAGGTAGGTGATTTCTAAGTCTGATCTAAATTTTTGTTTTCACTTCTGTGTTTATAACAACAGATAAAAAAGGTTTTGCCAAAATAATCTTTTTTAGTTCCTTAAAATATATTTTTCATCTCTAAAAACAAGCGGGGGAAAAACATTTTTGGCAGGTGAATTATATTTTATTTATTTTATTTATTGTATTTATTTTATTTATTTTTTTTATTTAAATGTTTGTTGTTGTAATACTAATTCTGACCACAAGAGACTGAAGTTCACCGCTACCCCATGTTTTAAATAGGATTAAAAGCAAGCTAAACACAAAGTACATATTTTGTGTGTTAGCAAATTATATAAATTAAAACAGCACCTGTTTCACAGATGAAAAATAAGTAAGTAACTGGTAAAGATTATCCTGTCAAAACCTGTTTTTAGCACATAAAAGAAGGAGAAAATACAATATAGATTAGACTTTTCTTCCCCTAATGGCCTCTCTGGGCTTCCGTAGTATCTGAAAACCTCAGCAAAAAAAAAATTATGTAAATTGTTCCTTTAAACTTAGACGTCAGGCTCCATCTTAATAGTCCTGCTGCAGTAACCCCCACCCATCTGGGGCTCCACGGAAGATAAAACAAACATAATTACCACCAAAAGCATCTTCTTTATCATCCAGATGCTGTCACTTGCACGTTCCCCATACACTCCATATTTAATATCATAGACTTTGATTGCCCTCCGCTGTTGTCATGTTGATGTTTCTGTCCTCCGGTAGCGTGTCTCATTTCCATCACATACAGGCTACCTACCGCTCAACCCTTCTGTTCATCTGGGAGTTGTGTTTTTTTATTGGAGTGAAATCGTCCTTCTCCCTCAAGTGTACGTGTCAAATAGCTGCAGCGTGCACTTTATAAATGAGGCGTTTTCAGCTGACACCGCCGCAGCCATTCCTAGCTGGAGTCCCCCTAATTGAGAGCTCAGCTCCATCACATTATTTACTAATGAACCGTGTCAGAATGATTTATATTGGTTTTTTTCAAGATGGAAAATAATAGCTTGAATTATTGGCAGCCGTATTTCAGTTATAAATTAACCTCCATTATACCAGAGAAAAAAGAGTCAGGGTTTTTCACCTTTTTGATGGTATTTGAACATCTGGCTCTTTGTGATTACCGCGCCGACCCTTTAAATCTGCCTCGTCAGCCTTGTTGTGAGGCTTTTCTCTCTGCAGAAAAACGGCCAAACGAGACTCTTAATAAATTGGAAAGTAGCCTGGTGTGGCTAGTTATCTCTGCTGGCTGCCTCCAGAGACCACAGCGCACACCGGCGCTTGTTAGAGGCATCTGGCGTCCATTTGTGTTCACTTACAGAACCCGCTGTTTGATCCCACTGTGACCAGTTAAGACTTCCCCCGTTTGCCGTGATGGTCATCGGGGTTTTAGCCGGGTCCAGGTGTGAGTGTGACGCTAAGAGAAAGTGAACGGGAGCGTTACAGCTGGAGCTGGAGGCGTGAGTGATGGGGAAGTGTTTCAGTGAGACGCTGCAGGCTGAGAGGAGACAGCATGCCAGCGTTATTAAATCCTCATCTGCACTGAAACCCCTCGCAGAACATGAATGAGGGAAGACTTCAAAGCTTTGGGACATTTCATGCGATGGACCTCTGCCTTCGTTCATATCTCCAAAGCTATTACCGCATAACCGTTCGTTAATTAGCCATTTGCCAACTTCAACAACGTAATGAGCCAGCGAGATGACATTTGCTTTCGATAGAGGCTCTCTGGTGGTTGAATTAGCATCTGACGGGTCATACCTTCACATCTTTAGTGCGCACGAGGTCTCGCTGTGCTGGAAGCCTGTCCGTGCATTTCAAATAAAAAAGGCTGCAGCACTGCTATTGTTTCCGCCAGTGATTTTCTCATTTTCGAAACAACTGCTGCACCGCGGTGTATTATTGTGTGATGTATAAATAGGACGAATCTTGTGACCAGATCAAGGTCAGTCTCCTTCATTGTGAATCCAATTGAAAGAACGAGGGAAAATATTGTGTCCTTGCCGGTCGAAAAGGATCATCCAAGTGGAACATTGTATGTGGCGGTGGAGTTGACGCCTCGACAGACAGTGTATAAATCTACTTTGGCTGAAAACCCATTTAGTCTGCTGGTCGCTGTCTCTCCCGGCTCCATCTGTATCTAAGAGGTTCACTGCAGACGGAGCAACGTCTATGAATATCGCAGCATAATTTAGTCGTACTTCACTGCATTTACTGTACGGACGTTTGGAGTTTGACAATCCGCTATCATAAAGATGTTTACGATGTATTTATTAACAAAACTGTTGAACCGGGGGGGAAAAAAAGATGTGAGCACAGATACTGATGAACACGGTGAGGTTGAACAGCTTGATAAATGACTGCATTATTATTATTATTATTATACCAGCTGTAGTATAACCAATAGGAAAGCTATCTGAAGCGTCAATCTTTAAGATTTCAGTCCTGGTTGATTGAAAATTTCTATTTGAGTCAAAGCAAAGGAATTGTGCTTAAAACCTAAAAGCATTGCAGGCCTCAGATTTGAAGTGCCAACACCCTTGACACGCCTCACCCTTGACACGCCTCATTTTTTGGTGCGTTTTTGGCCATTTAAAACAAGTAAGGTGAACTTCAAAACCTGCAGAGTTTAACAGTCTGGAGTCTCACTGGAGCTTCAAGTTTTCAGAATTAGGTGCAGACTTTTTATGTTGTTTGTTTTTACAGAAAAACTGCATTTCTTTTTCTGGGAATGTCACCACAGACATCCTGGTTGTAATACTGAAAATACTTTCATCGGTAGGCCATAAGCTCAATCATCATTGCGTTACCTCCTTCAACGATAGAAAGTGACACTTTATTTAAATTAAAATCTTTGCTGTCATTACTCTAACACGGGGTAAACATCTGGATATCCCTGCTCTACAATATATTTATCTCTCTTTCCTGTTTCTCATGTCCTGCATATCTTTCCTCTTTGTTTCCTCTTCACGTCCTGACAGGTTCACTCTCGCTCCGGAGCTCCATCCAGACTGGATGCTGCTGCTGTTCTTCACCCACACCCACTTAACTGTCACAGTAACACTGGGTCTACTACTCATCCCGAAGGTAAACATCCGCAACAAAAGTGTGGCTTTTCTTTGTTAACAAAGCCCTACAAATTTAACAAATGCTAAATTAAATCAATATTATATTATTCTCGATAAATCCCATGAAAAGACCAAAACACACAATGTAAGTAATGTCTATGTTTAGTTTCTCTGTGCCAGAGAACTCCATTGCTGTCCAGAAACTATTAAAACAAATCAATGAGCTGCACCTTTTCTTTGGGTGACATGTTGTTTCTAAAGCAACACATGTATTTGTGTGCAGCTGAAAATAGTCCCGAACAAATACACTATTTACTCCTGTTTGAGTGGCGTTCGTTAAGCGCTTCAGCGCACAGCTGCTGTAGGAAATAACGTTGCCTTTTTTATGCCTCTTCACCAGTTCCTGTTTGCTGGCGCCCACATGAGAGAAGATATAGCCTCCGAGGCCTACGAGGACGAGCTGGACATGGGTCGCTCCGGGTCGTATCTCAACAGCAGCATCACGTCAGCGTGGAGCGAACACAGTCTGGATCCCGAGGACATTCGGGTGAGCCGCGTTCCCTTTTGACCTTTCACTCTCCATTGCATAACCTGGTGATATCTTTTGAATCCTCTAAAAATACTGAGCCATGGCAGTTTTTTATTGCAGACACCAGAGGAAACGGGCCATCTCAGTTCTATTAATGGCTGTGGCGTAAGGTCTTGCAACAGTCTTTGGGAAAAACGTACCAACGTGAGCAGAGATTTCCGTTTGTCTGTTAGAGCCGAAGAAGTCTCAAAGGATTTGGGCCTATTTACCAGAAGTTATTCACTGTACCAGATGTGCATAGAGACAGAAATACGAGAATTTAAAGACCTGAGCTTCGAGGCTGTTTCAGACCTAACATTAAAACGCTCTCCGTTTCCTTATTTGATGCTGTCCAAGACTGTCCTGTCTTTTTTTATTTCAGCACGCATGTGATATTCCGTCGTTCATCATTTAACAACCGTTTCTAGTCACGTGTCATGAATTTGTACTGCATGTTCTCTGTGCAGTAGAATGTCTGCTTTTTTCTGTTTTCATTAGAAAATCCCTTTTTTAAGCTGTATAAATGTTATTATTTGCTCTAAACAGACCACTGATCACTTTGCTTCTTTCTTCCCCCTCGCTTCTCTCATGAATACATAGGAGGAGCTGAAGAAACTCTACTCCCAGCTGGAGATTTACAAGAGGAAGAAGATGCTGGCAAACAACCCTCACCTCCAGAAGAAGCGGAGCTCCAAGAAAGGGTTGGGTCGCTCGCTGATGAGGCGCATAACTGAGATTCCAGAGTCGGTGCACCGGCAGTGCAGCCGCGAAGACAAGGATGCCGGCGAACACGGGAGCAACCGCAACAGCATCTGCATGTTGAAGAAGAACCCCTTCGATCCGACTCACCAGTCAAAGCCGGCGAAGGAGGAGACGCTCAAGAACAAGGTCTTCTCCCTCAAGAAGTCCCACAGCAGCTACGACCACGTCCGGGACCAGAGTGAAGACAGCTCAGCGACGGACAAGATGGAGGTGACCCCAGCTGAAGGCTCCCTCCTCGATACGCTTATGGGCAAGCAGCTGGTCAAGAAGCAGTCCAGTGAGAATATGAGTGCCCCCAGTGAGTCCACGGAATCAGTTCCTTTGGTCTGCAAGTCAGCCAGCGCTCATAACCTCAGCGCAGACAAGAAACCAGTTCACCCTCGAGCCTCCATGCTGCAGAAGTCCCTCAGTGTCATCGCCTGTGCCAAAGAGAAGACTTTGGGCTTGACAGGAAAGACCCAGAGCACGGAGGACAGCAATAAGAAGAGTCAGCCAAAGAGCAAAGACACGAGGGTCAACGCGGAGCCGGAAAACGAGTGCCAGCCCAAGATGATTATCAGCCAGTCGGTTGAGTACAAACAGACCGCGCCAATGGGCCGGATCATGAAACAGCCGGTGAGCAGCAGCCAGCCTTCAATCTGCTCCGATCCCGTCAAGGGAAAAGACCTCTACGATCTCTCTGAGGTGTGTCCCTGGGAAGTGGAGGATCTCCCGACTCCGTCCGAAAACAAGGTCCAAAAGCATGTTTCCATCGCGCCGAATGAAACCACGACGGTTCACGGAGGTAGCAGCACCAAGGGAGGCAAATCTCAGAAGCAAAAAGCTTCCGATCAATCTCCGTCGAGTGGCAGGCTTTCAAAGGAAAGTCAGAGGACGACCGCCGTCCGGGCGGATGTATGTCCGTGGGAAGATGGAGGGGAAAGTCAGGGCAGCCAAGAGGAAGGCTCCAAGCTAAAAACATACAGTCAGGCTAGCAAACCCGCTAAGACCCAGCAACCTCATTCTACAACAGAGAGCTCCAAAACACATCGAGTAGAAGTTTGTCCGTGGGACTTAGAAGAGCCCCAAAAGACAACAGAGTTGGCCCGTTCACCGGATGTGACGACACAAAGAAAAGGCCCCTCTCCTGTGGATGGGAAAGGGAGAAGTATCCTTTCAGATCCGTCCAAAACAGGAGGCTCACTCCAGCCGCCATCTTCAAAAGCCGACGTGTGCCCCTGGGACCACGACAGCGCCGCCGTATCTCCGAGTTCAGAGAGGACACCGAGTCCCTCTCGAGCGTCCCTAACCAAGGACTCCCCGTCAAAAAAGAAGGATACCTCTTCCCCGAGAACAGTTGAGAAAGAGAAATCAAAAGACGCTGATGATGAGAAAAGTAGAACAAAAGCTAAGGACAAGAGTAAATCTTCAGAGAAACCCGTGAGCCAACAGAAAATGGCCGAGGTGTGCCCGTGGGATGTGGAGAGTCATCAGGAAGTGCCGGTGGTGGAAAAAAGGAAAAGCGCAAACGTCGGAGCAGCCAAAGCAAAGCCGGTTGACGTCTGTCCGTGGGATTTTGAGGATACGTCAGATAAAAAAGGTACAGACAAAAGTGGTTCTGTGGTGAAACAGAGCAACCTGAATCCTAAAGGCGGAGATGCAAGCGCCGGAAAAAAGGCCGACGTTTGTCCCTGGGACTTTGACGATAGCACATCGAGCAAGAAGGCATGACACTCGAACCTTAATGGACCACTGAAATTATAGTTATTGATGTATACTTGTTTTTCCACTTTGAAATCGTTAAATATTACCTTTTACTAATAGTGCGGTGACTTGGAAGAAAAGTTGATCAAGTTCCACAAGTTGCCTTCCTTTCCGAGGTTTTGTTCCTGTTTTACCTATTTTGAAAATAAGTAAAATGTACAAAACAAAAAAAAAACAAAGTGATGACGAGCATTCCAGATTATTACAGGAAAATCCTGAAGATAAATCTTTAGACTAATTATGCAACTTTTGATTCAGCCTTTTCACTTCATGAGCAAAGTCAAAAATCTGCATTTGTCATGTTCTGTATTCAGTCAACAATTCATACGTCTTTCTTTTTTTGTGCATTAATCATCACTTAATGGACTTAAGATATGACACGACGATTGGATTCAGAGGGAAAAAGAAGTAGGACGTTAAAGTTGTACAAAACAGCTAAAGTGAAAGCCAAAGATTAAGGGAACATCTGAAGTAGAGGGATGTTGATCTTAAGGCAGTAACATTAATTTGTTAGTTTGTGTCTAACTCTTGGCACGAAGGGAAGGACTCAGTGAGGAAATCAGTCTATAGCACTTTAGCCAACACCATAAACTCAGACCAGGCTCTGTTCTTCTTGAGCATTTCGTCCTCTTATTTCCAACTTCATGGCATGACACCACACAGGACATCACACTCCGACCAAACATGGACATGTTTCTTTCTTTTTGTTTAGATCTATTTAATTGTAGTTCTCTGCAGATTTAAAAATGCTTCCGAGTCTGCAGAGATGTACTGTATGTGCCTAACTAACTAGCATTGTGTTGTATCAGTCTGAGGGGAAGCGAGTGGCTTCTCCTTCGGCCCTTTGTGACGGTGAATTATATAAACAGCATGCACAGCCAGGTGTCGAGAGGAGTTGCACCCTAACGGTTTGTCAACTAAAGCAGTTAATGTCTTGATGAATATATAACTTTTCTTTTTAATACCAGAGGCACTCCTTTTTTCCTGCTTTCATATTTCCAGAAGCTCATTCAGGGTGGTTACGAGTATATGAGAGCAGCATTAACATGAATGTGTGTCAAGATGTCTCATATGTACACTGTAAAAAGTAGGAATAGAAAATAACAGGAGCAGCTTTTTTCATGAATCCAGCATGGCTCTCTGTGTTGGCTTGCACCAAGTGTGTGTGTGTGTGTGGACAACAATATATCAAGAATCTAAAGTGAAAATGTCTCATACAGGATCAAGTCCTGGCAGCGCTTTCTGTCCTCTCACTCGCTCCGTCTCAAACACCAAAACTAACCTTTAACTGAAGAAAAAAAAGCAGCTGATAGAAGCTAAAAGGATAACATTGGTTTATCATAACTTGTGTTTTATTTGTATAACATTGTACTTGCTGAGACCTGGAACTCCACTAGAACAAAGTCTAATGGCACGAGCAAAAAAAGTACAAAAAAAAGGCAAACAGCAGAACTAGAATAAGAACTAGAACTAGTTGAGGATTGTAACTGGCCTTTTAGATGCACTCATTTTATATTTCAATGTAAAATAAAGCAGGCTGTTCTCATTCACTGTTTGTAGTTTTACCCACGAAAAAGTTGCCGTTGCAATTAATTTGTTTGTAACCCACGTAATCCTGAGCCAGGACAAGAGATGTGGTTTGAAGAGCGATAGGGAGGAGGTCAGGGTGGATTTGCAGGTCTAAAAACAAAGGACTTTCACCCAGGAGACCGCTGTTTGTGTCCCGTGTGAGGAACATACGTCCTTAAGTGAGTAGTCTTTTTAACCCAAATCACGATCTTTTCATAAACCCAATCAAGTAGTTTTGTTGCTTAAACACTGCCGGGTTTGTCCAGGATGTTGCAGAAACTATGCAGGAAAACACACGAAAGATAAAGATATTATACGTAAGGTATTAGGGTTTAGGTAATAACTGTTAGCTTGTTATCAACCTGTGTGATCATGTGACCAGTCGTGTTTCCTGTCAGACTTTGTCTTAGCGATGTCGCCTTGTTTCCAGATCTCAGCAAATCACTTTGGTGAGTGCATTGTTATCACAACTATTGGAAACAATGAGAATAACTACAAAATTAAAACCCACATTTTTATATAGCGAAATCCTTTCATATTTTTAAATAATAATATTCCTACTAGCACTACACTGCCATCAGTTATTTCTCTCTGTTTCTGTATTGAAAGTATTCACGAGTAGCGTAACGCATGTTGTTGCCAGTTTAACGCACTAAAGCCCCGTTGAGTTATGAAGACGATTATTTTAGAATTAGGCTTAGCAATGTGGTCATCAATTAACAACCCGACTGAACCTTTTAAAGGGTTTTGATTTGTTCAGTGTTTTGTATCAAAATGTCTAAACATTAATCATGAACTGTCAAAGTGGGGAAACAAAGGAAATCTCCCACTTTTATTTAAAACAACAACTGCAGTCATGAGGAAAACTATGTTATCGATTTAGCATCTACGGTACTTTATTGTATCTTGTGAGATTTACTGAATGTTGTCACTGATTGTAATTATCTATGATTGCTGTCAAATTCCTCAATATCCAAGATCGGTAAGAGTCTTTACTAACTGTGGTAAAATTACAAAAAAAGTCCTATTTAAACACAGTTCTTCAATTTCTAATTTGTATTGGCATAAAACCGAATACAATCCAGTGACAGATACTTGTAACCTTTTTGTTTAACTCTACAGCTAGCCTCCATAAACATGATTCAAACGCCGCGTCTTGTATCTCTGACAAATTACACCTCCGCCGCTGACCTGTCGGGATCTCGTCTGAAATATCTCAGGCGTGGAGCGTTTCGCCTCGCGGCGCGTGATTTGTCATCACCTCCTGCTTCATGAGCTCCTTTAGGAGGCGGCGTCCGGGAAGAGCCGTCGACGTGCATGGATTGATTGTAATGATTTGATGGATCTGTGTGATATTTATCAACCACGTGTTAGGCGTCATCCATCATGTGCACCGTGGTAGCGGATGAAGGAGCCAACAACAACGACATTTCAAAGGCCCTTTTCCCTCTCTTTCCCTATATAATCACTGCCGCATTGATTTTCTTTTACTGCCCTGGATGATGAATAATATGCTGTCTTATTTTATTTCTTTTGTCCTTGTCTGCAAGCTATTGTAAATGAGGAGATGTGTTTAATTCATGGTGATTATTTAGAAAATCTACACGACCTTAGATTGAGCTCATACAGACTCTGACTCTGGTGAAATACAAACAAACTTTATTTATTTTATTTGTATATTTTTACACACAGGGCCCAGATCAGAGTTAGCTGGAGCACAAATAGAACACGATTATATAATAATAATAATAATAATAATAGTAACAATAATGCAATATTCCACCGTCACACTATGGAATACGTCACATTCTCGGTTCGGTCTGCTATTGCTGTTTAAATTTGCATATTTTCAGATAGTTAGCTCGCCCTAGCGTCCCTCGGTTCAGTCAGTCCATAGCCGTCTGTGTGCTAACTCGTGTGAACATAACCGGTGTCTGTTTTCCTCGGAGATCATCATCGTGCTTTAGTCATATCATCGATGAATCGGTGAATCGGTGACAGTTTGTTCTCGAACCATCTCGACATAGACGACACATAGTGTCCTGTAGCTTCTTCGTCCACCGATCGGATCTTTGCGTTCGTGGTGCGTTCTGTCAGCTAGCCGCCTTTTTTTTTTTCATTTGAACTTCTCTTCTCTCGTGACCAAACCAAACACAACTACTACTATTGCTACTACTATTCAACGCTGTAACGTCGTAAATCTTGCTCCTGTGGCTTCTGCATGAATTCAAGAAAAAAACAAATGGTAATAATAATAATAATAATAATAGGACCGATGTTTCACTGCCCTTGATAGAACAAAAAAGAAAAAAAATTGATCTTTTATGGACTGTTACAAGTTGTATAGTGAGTGATACTGTCCCTAACCCACTGTATTATGTGCTTGTTATGACTATTGCTCTATGACAAGCTTATAGCATCAATATATGGGAATATTTGGTAGATTTATATTGTGTTATATTGTGATAGCATGTACATAAAAGATACCTCCTCTGCAATAAATATTTATATGAAAATGAAGCGCGAGCTCAGTGTGTTTCTGAACGTTTTGCTACAGTCCGAGTATATTTTTAATCTACCGCTTCCCTTAATCCCACGGGAACTTGACTCAAGACACTCCCATGATGCATTTGTGCTCAGCAATCATCCCTGTCTCAGGTCTGTGTGCTTCTTCCTCATGCGGACGTGCAGTTGGAGAAACCCCGGCCTTTTAAAAGCCTCGTGCATCATGACCACTCCAGGATGTGCGCGTCTTGGCGACCGTCCTGAAATGCTTTCATGGCTTGATGTGGTCTTTTGGACGGAGATCAATGGAGGCTCTGCAGGAAGCGAGAGATACAAGATGCTATCAAACGCTGACTCCAGACCCCTGCAGAAAAACCCAGCGCTGCTATTTTCTGATCCCAAAATAATTATTGGCCAAGCTGAAATTATTTATTCCCTGAGCCAAAAAGGAGGAAATAATTTCTTGCTCTATAAATACTTTTTCCATCCCTATAAATTCTGCATAATGACGCATAACGCATGAAACTGTTTCACACGTGCTTATGTCTCTATGAATATATCGGAGGGCTGCAGCCAAATGACATTGCAAAAGAGTATTGTGTAAAACATGTTAGCATTGATTCCTGTTTGCAGGAGCACTTTCTGAGCCTTCTCTTATAAATAGAAGATCAATACAGGCTGCTGCAAATAGAGAAACGTCAGAGAAGAAGACAGTTAACTGTGAGAAATAACTTGATGCTGACGTACGCTATTGATGTTCTGTTTGATATTCATTATGGTGAGATAGCAGTCTGTCCATAAAGAAACCTTTTAAAGCAGCTATAGATATTTATATAATAATAGATCCATGGATCATGAGACAATGAGCCTCTGGGTACAGACACATTTCACTCTTAGTAGTTGTTTTGGTGATTTTGTTCTTATTCTCGTCTGTGGTTGATTTGTGTCTCTTTGTATCCATTTTGCATCTTTTTGTAGTTGATCTATGTCTCTGTGGTTGTTTTTCCCCTTTTCATAGTAATTATTAGTCTCGCTATTTCTCTTTGCAGCTGTTTTGTATCTCTTTGTAGTTGCTTTTCGTCTCTTTTTATTCATTCTGCATCTTTTTGTAGTTGATCTGTGTCTCTTTGTGGGTTTTCTGCCTCTTTTCATAGTCATTATTAGTCTCTTTGCAGCTCTTTTGTATCTCTGCGTTGTTTTGGTCTCTTTGTATGATTTTGAGTGTCTCCCTGGTTGGTACATGTCTCTTTGGGGCCTCTTTGTAGGTGAAGTCCTGAAACTTTGGGCCCCTGGATCCTGTGACTGGTACACCAGTTCAATAATCCATCCATGACAGTATCAAATGTGAAAGGTGTCGCTCATAAACCTATAAAGAGAATTATCTTCTGAATTTGCAGCAGTAAAAACTCTCTGCTCACCACAGTATCAGCACCAAACAGCAGACACAGTTAGACCAGCTGGTGAACATAGTGGAGCATTTAGCAGATAAAGAGACAAATATGTCCCTCAGTATTTCATCAAAGCCCTTAAAATTGTGGTTTAAAATCAAATGGTTTTCTCTGTAACATGAAATGTAAATAAGCAACATTCAAAGTTAAGCTAAAAATATATTTCCTAATTAGGCTTTTTGTGGATTAACCACATGTGGGACCACGCCGCTACTTTGCTGCTAGAAGATTAATTGATCCAACACGTGCTGGAGATCAAAAATGTCCATTAGGCATAGTTTTAAATCGGTGATCGGTGCATGAATCAAAGCCTTTTGAGACAGGAGGAGGAGGAGGAGGAGGAGGAGGAGGAGGAGGACGGACAGGAGAGAGATGAGAGGAAGCTGATCAGTTCGGCACCAGCCAGCATCGCTCCGTCGCTGACTCATCATGTCTTTCAGATGAAGGGACGGTCAGGAGGGAGAGGGTGGTGGTGGTGGTGGTGGTGGTGGGATGTTGAGGACATGGCATGTGTCGTGTAGGACTCATGACTCACAAATGAGGGTGGTGCGGGGTGCCACACAACATAACTACAAGTATAGAAGTTTTTTCTTTTTCTTGTATTGCACCTAACAACTCCGAGGACTTCAATACCCAGAAATCATGTAGTTTGTTTTGCACCAAAGTTTGAATCAGGACTTTAGGTGAACTAGTCCTTTATTACATCCCAGAATTGTTTTAACTTCTCCCCTCCTGTGATGCGTGATGCACTGTAGTACCTCATCTCGTAACGTTTGACCTCAGCCTCACTCTGGTCCGGACTACCCACGCGTTGCCCCACCCCCTCTATAGCTGCTGCGTCGTTAGCGGAGCCCCTGGTGATGTGAGCATCCGTGACTCACAGACAGCCACCACCTCCCACCTCCACCACTGGCAGATAATTCACACATTAACACACGTACGTGTTTACGCTCACAGTTCAGTTACTTACGCATGAGCAGGTTCTGTCGATGAGCAATTCGTTGCCCCCCCGTTGCTAAAATGTCCTTGTTTGACTGCTGCAGAGACGAACATCTGGAAACACAGCTCATGAAAACCTTGAAGCAAACTCTGCTGCCTTGTCATGTAGGTGGATCAGCTGATCTATGGAGGGCTGATGTCATGTGAAAACCTCCATAAAAAAGACTAATTTATTTTATTCAATAATGAAAAGCCATAAAGGATCATTGTTCTGAATGTGATATTCTCAACCGTAACGGTTTTCATTTGGATTGAGGGTGAAAATGTGAAATAATTGATGTACCGGTGTCTGATTTTTTGACCTTTCTGTAAATTGTATTTCCCAGTATGAAAGTCCAAATGTTGTTTCAAAGCCTCCTCCACAATGCCAGGAGCAAAATTCAAGTCAAATTTTAATAAATTGCATCCAATCATGTGGCAATCAGCCCACAGAATACCCACCATGTGTAAGTTTCTACTTATAGAGCTCCTCCCAGGTTGCTAAAAATCCCAATATTCCCATTAAATAACACATGAGCTGCACTGGTCGGGTTCCCACTAAGGGGAGACAGCATCATGTCACAGAACATGGTGTAACACTGGTAAATACATAATGATGAATTTATTCACAGCAAATACAAAAGAAAAGCAATCTGAAGATGTCACTTTGTGTAAAAACTGTGAGAACTACAAGGATGAAAAGTCTAAAAAATAGGAAGTTACACATTTTCTTTTTACCTTTGCTACTTACTGGAGCTGCTCTTACAAAGTACTGTTGCATCCAGTATGCATTCAATTGGGACAAACTACTTCCTCAGAACTTTGACCCTCTCTCGCAAAGGATTGTGGGTCAGAACAGCCAGAAAAGCATGCTTCAAGATGTAACCGGATACAGTTGGACATCCTGGTATTTTGTGGCATACTGCATGTACTATGACTTTGGGACGCACTACATCTTTTTCTGGCAGACTAAATATTATGGTATTATAGGTGTTGGACACACAGTAAATTGTGAATTATGAATACAGTTGCAGCCCAATACAAATACTAATAATTGAACAACTGCGACCCATTTTTGTTTTTTTACAGAAATAGACCTTTTGTAATTCTGAAATAACACGAGCCATTGTTTCCTACAAAGGTGATTGATTGCACAAAACGATGATAAACTCAAAAGGCTAATAGTGTAATCTATCAGCCGGGTGGACAGGATGAGGTCAGCTGTGGCTCCTCTCTGATATTGAATGACCATCTTCGGTTAATGGCTTTGGCCTCAGAACCCATGTGCAGTATTTCTGGAGATGAACTCTGTGAATATTGGCAATCGATGTTGTTATTAGTGGGACTGAAAGTGGAGAAGTCATTAGTCGCTGGGCTCCTCCTTTACAAACTCGTTAGATATTTATGAGCCAAGTTATATCTAAACTGCTTATAAGAGTCACAAAATGCCAGTTTTACAGTCTTTATCTGTGATTACAATTATTTGTTAATTACGGTAACGTAAACGTTCCCGGTGTGCAAACACTGGTGTTCCTTTGTTGGACTAAAAAGTAAAGCCTCTCCCCCACACATGGCTGGGTTTGAATTTCACTTTCACCCCTTTCACGGTACGAATATCACGGTATTACACTATTATTATTATTAGTTGCAATGACCTTTAACAGAATAATAACAGGATTATAATAATAAACTGAATTATGCTGGTTTATAATACATCATTACAGCATGTTTAATTAACTGCTAAATGAAAAATAAGTGATCAAGTGACTTTCATTCATCACATTTTGACTTTTTTATTTTTCAATAATGTTATCAACATAAACACTCATTTAACCACCAACTTTTCTTTCTCTACCAACTTTAATAAAGGCAGGATAACTTTACAAAAATGTACAAATGTAAAAAAAAAAAAAATGAAACTTTAAACTTAATTTAAATTCAAATAAAACAAATTCATTTATAATTTGAACATTTCCAAATGTAAATCATTGTCCATAATATTCTTGAGTTACCACACTCGGCAGGAAAATAACTAATTATTGATATAACTTTTTTTATTGGACAAAATGAGTCAAACTGATGACAAACAACAAAACTTAATCTGAACTCAAACTGTTCCAGAACAGCTGTCAGTCACAGCTGTTGTCGCACTCTGATTGGTCCAGAGACACAGAGCAGGAATCTGATTGGTGGATTCACTTCCTGAAAGGTTTCAAACAACATTTTAAGTTCTGAATCGTGTACAGGTGTTCTGGGGCAGTCTGGATCCGATTCTGGATCAGACTCTGGATCATCTGGATCAGGCTGGATCGGTTTCTGGGTGGTCTGGTTGGAGCTGGATCAGATTCTGGATCAGTTTCTGGATGCGGTCCAGGATGATCTGGTTGGAGCTGCAGCAGTCTTCGGGTCCGTACGGGGCCGTGATGGTCAGGACCCCCGCCACCTTCAGCTCGTCCCCCTCCTCCTCCACCGGGAACCGGTTCTTCTCCAGCCACCTCCGGACGCCCCCTCTCCTCCTCCTCAGCTCCGCCGGGTCCAGGGTGCGGGTCTCCGGTGGGAGGAAGGAGGTCTGGAGACGCTCCATGGTCTCCTCGTCCGCTTCCTGCAGGACCTCCACCTCCTCCACGGCGTGACCCATCACCACCTGCACCGACGCCCTGCCCTCCTCCTCCCCGAAGTTCACCAGGACCAGACTGGCGGAGACCGGGTCCACTGTGAGCAGCCAGCCGCGGCGCTCCTCATCTTTTCCCGCCTTCACTTTCACCTGTTTGTTGACGTAACGCATCCACTGCAGCGGACCCAACAGAGGCCAACCGCACTGCATCACGGTCCACCTGTCAGCTATGAAGTATGAGAATTATAACGACCGTTCTCTTTAAACATCCATGTACCGTCCTCTCGGAATACTGCACGACCTTTAAAATCCTCCGGAGGAAACACGAATCCGGAATAAAGGTTCCGCTTCAGCTCAGCTGCCCCTGAAACATACAACTGTGTTTAAAATATCACAAAACTTCACAAATAAATGAAACTATTGATGAAAGTATCAGCAGCAGAAGAGGAAAAATGACAACAATTTGTATCATAATGTCAAAAGGTTAGATAAAGCGGAAGTTAAAAACATAACATTAAAATAAATGTAATTTTTTTACAAATATAATCCCACAAACAGAAAAACTATACATTTATTTAATGTAACTTTTTTAAATAGATGAATTGAAAAACAATTTGTCCAGCGATTTACAAACAGGGGGAGGTGACGCGCGGCTCTGTCCCGCCCCCTAGCGGCGGGAGAACATTACGTCATGACGTCCTGAGATGTTGACGTAAATCGTCATAAATTCTGCTGATTTTTAAAACTGAATTCTGCTCAAGTCTGCCTCACTTGTGTTACCGGTTTCAACTCAAACCATCACATCAACGGTATTTATGTCACACCACCAGTTAAATACAACATGTTGTGTTGTTGTGCGTGTTTTGGGCTCATTTAGCCCTAAAATCTAAATCTGTTTGTAAATGTAATGTTTATTTTCGGGGGTTGTCAGTCATGTGCTGCATGAAAACATAACAATAACCCCAAAGATGGGCTTAAAATGCATGGAACTGTTAGCAAAGGTTGCATTAATTAACCAATTAAATGTACTGTGTTGACCTGTAACTATCTATCTCAGGAAAACCATGGACAGTAATGGGAAGTCACCATCACATTGTCCTCAGTGCCCAGCTGCATCAGCAATGGTTTGTAGCTATTGCATCTGCATTCATATACAATAGGATATACTGGGAAGAACAAACAAAATAAAATATACACTCTGAGATATTAGGCTTTTAATAGCTTTTAATACTGTGTTTAATTGCTGAAGCTGCAAAAATCCCATTGTAAATCAATTACATTTATTGTGAATTATATAATCCATGTGATCTCCACAGGGCAGGAGGACGGTGGCCAATGAGGAGTCCATCGACGAGAGGGTTGAGCTGACGATGGGGGTTAAAACAGCCAAACCCAAAGTGTCGCGAAAGCTTGAGGACCGTGAAGCCAGCGTGTGAGTGTCGCACAGTGACAAAAGTTATCCAGCGCTAAAGATGCACTTGAATAGACTACATTGATTATTTCAGGGCTCATCACAGCGATGATGAACATGAGGGTGATTACCCAGCAGCACCGTGTTTTTGCAAACGCAGGAGCACAAAGGCAGGTCCACTCATCTAATAATCCAATTTGTTTTGACTTTTAGCAGCAGAAGTGGCGTTTCTGATTCACCAGCGACTGCTGCAGCACAAACACAAACGCCAAGCACAAAGCCCAAGGCCGGCGCGCCGGTGAGTCACAGCCACACCGACGTGTGTGAATGAAGGCTAAGTGAACGTTCATTCATTCAGAAAGAAAAAGCAAGCTTTCATTTGACGTCATCGGTCTTAATCACCCAATTACAGCAATTTCCAGAAGGTAGCTGTGCTTTATCTTCCCCGTTTCTGCCTCCAGGTAGCATGCAGGCAGCTGACTGATGGGAGCGAGGCGGCCTCTCTCAGGGACCCATGTGAGATCATTCGCACACTGTTACTCATTCACTCGCAATCATTTGTGCTGGAAATGTATGAATCACCCTCTCTGCGTGTGCGTGCGTGCATTCGCGATGTTTCACAACACTCAAATGAAAAGATTCCTCGAGGACGAACAAGATTAGAATGAAACTTTATTGCATGCGAGAGGCCCCGGAAGGCGGTAAAACCGGTGGGATGTGTGCGAGCAAATGTGGCCAAAAGTATGTGGACACGACATGAAGAAGAAGTTGTTTTTACCAGTTTGGTTTAAAAAGAACTTGACGGGTCCGGACCTGAACCAGTGGTGGTTCTGGGTACCTGAGGTGACAACATGAAACCAGAACACTGGACGATGTTACGGCAGCAAATTAAAGCCCATTGTTTGTAATTAAATGTAATGTAAAATAGTGTACCGTGTAAAGGGTGGTTTGCTCAACAGCCGTGGCTTCACATGACATATAATGAGAGAACAAGGTTAATTTAGTAGCCTCTTCTGGTGCTTTTGGTCGTATCGCATGATCTTCATCAGCAGATGGAGTTTGCCCGATTGTTGTGAAATTGTAGACGTGCAAATTTCAATTCTTCATTTCAATTTTTCTAATACTTTTTTTTCTGAAGAAGATCATGTTATATGACCGAGAGCCACTCATGATGAAACTCTTCTTGAGATAATTCAAGAATAAACTTTAAAACTCAACGTGTGAATTAATTT
Organism: Pholis gunnellus; assembly: GCF_910591455.1. Classification (NCBI taxonomy): domain Eukaryota; kingdom Metazoa; phylum Chordata; class Actinopteri; order Perciformes; family Pholidae; genus Pholis; species Pholis gunnellus. Next base: position 7,829,977 of record NC_136547.1, read on the forward strand.
GAGCCGACATTACATGTAACGGATGCAATTGCTTCAATTAAGGACTAGAAATATGCACAATGATGAAGAATACAATCCCGGTGTGGATAAAACCGTGAGAACATAATGATTACACAGTCAGTATTCTGAAGGATATATGAGAAAGAATTATTCTTTTCTGTTTTAATTTGCAATACAGAGATGGGATTAAATCCACAGTACAGAAGCAGCTCATGAGGCTGAGGCTCCTTATTGTTGAAATGACTTTCCTTTATGACAGTACAACCCTACCACACGCACACACACACACACTCACAACATGAGTCAGTCTGATAGTACAACTTATTATGAGTGGGCTTCACTCCAGTGGGAGCTCAATGGATGAGTCATAGAGAGGCTTTGTGGAGGAGACCGTCTGGGTTGCCGAATAGATTTATTGATTCGTGTTACGTGAGTCTCCGCTCACTCCGGGCCGAACCATTAAGAGCTGGAATTTGAAACATATTTCACCAAAAAGGAATTTAGGTTCGATTCATGTCTGTTCAGAAAGGGCTTAAATTTCACAATATACCAAACAAAGAGAAAGAATCATGAAATAAAATGAAATATTGGCAATGCATGGTTCAAATATGACACTGTATTTACACAAGATACTATTATGACACTTATTTTGATTATCAGATGAATCTTCAGGTCTATAAAGTGTTGGAGAGCCAAAAATGACAACTTCAAATTGCTTGTTTTGTCCGACCAACAGTCAAAACACCCCAAAAATATTTAATTCACAAGGAAAAAAGGCCGCAAATTCTCACATTTGACGAAAATAATGAATTTATTGATCGTCAAAATTGTCACCATTTCGTTGTACGTTCTCAAACATACAAGGGTATATACTATGTCGATATATATATATATATAACACCTAATGTTTTCGTTTAATTTAACCGTTTCTTCTTTCTCCTCAGCTCCTCTGCCGTTACTGACACTCAAAGGGAGTGTGAGTTTGTCGAGCTCTGACCCCAGGAGGAGCTTTTCACTTCACACATCCATCACCGTATGTTTTACAGCAGAGGCACCAAACTGCTGCCGTGATTCTTTTTTTTTCTTGGCTTAAAGGGTTGAAAGGTTGTCGTTAACAAATCCCACAAAAAGCCAAAACCACAACGTGTTCGCCTGTCTCTCAATACTTTCCCCGGCCAGTCGCTCAACCCCAAACACATCGGTTCCTACTGAAGACGGATAAAACAGATAAATAGTTTCCAATTTTGTTCCAACTGTAGTTTTTTGAAAATATTCCTCAAACAGGAGTAAATCGTGCAGAGGATTAGTGCAACAATGTGGCTTATTGATGTGTTTTTAATCATTTTTGGAGGTACTATACCTGGCACAGAGGAATACAATATATGAGGTTATACAGGCATAGTTGGATCAATTCATTGTTGGTTTTGTCTTTTCATTGGATTTGTTGACAATGTTAAAAACACAGGATCTTTCCAGAAGGTGTATTTAAACTGTAGTTAGTACATATGACCACTAGGTGGAGGTGGTGATCCATGTTCAGGTTGTGCTGAGAGTCTGTTTCTTCCAGGGAGAAGCTTCAGTGTCGGCTGCTCCACAGCATGAAGCTCAAGGGTTGAAGAGGAAGCGTACCATCACCAGAAAGGTCTTACTTTATCTTCTGCCCTCTGCATACAGATTAATAAAATATATTTGATGCAGGACGTTGTAACAGAAAGTTTATGTCTTTCTTTAGGGAAACAAAAGTCAGTATAACAGAGACCTTGGCCAGCAGGTAGAGGAGAAGAAACAACGGATGGAAAGGGAGAGAAGTAGAAATGCTGTTGATGAGCAAAAGGTGAGTTACATAGTAAGAAGAATGTAATAAAGTATGAATTAGGACCCTGTACTTCCATGGTAAGATTGATAGTAGATTACTTATGTTTATTAAAGTTGTCATAAATCTCCTATCATCTGCAGCACAACGACACCGAGCAGCACACCATCTGGGGGAGGCCGGGAAGCGGCGCCCCAAACTACCACCTGGGCACAATGAAGCGGACCAGGTGCCTCCACGCCGCCGGGATCCTACCACAGGAGCAGGTGAACAAAGCACCGTCTATCAGCCGAGCATTGTTCCATGCAACAAAAGCCCAGTGTACTCAGAAGGTCTCCTGATCGGCCTTGACAGAAAAGAAACGGAGAGAGAGAGAGAGAGTCTGCAGCCAAAGCTTCCCCTTACAAATGAGGATTGTGTGTCGTGCAGTGTACCTACTGCAGTATTGACAACAAGAAAGTTAGAAGTAAAAAAACAACAACCTTGAGCCTCCTGCAGAGCTTTGCCGCCTCAAAAATGTTTACAAGTAAAACTCCATCCTGACCTCCTTTCCACACGTTGCAGTCGTTTTGTAGCGGCTGAAACTCAAACCTGTCTGTGGTTCTTCACAGTAGGAGCTGGTCAGACTCCAAACAAGTTGTGTTTGAGGTCTAAACTTGAGTCGGGGGTCCTTGGCCCGCTTCACATTACAGGCTGTCTCTTTCATGGCCGCTGCTTCTCAATGCTGTCTTTGTTCCCAGATCCGTGATAAAAGCTTCAGCGGGACCCCCTTCCGCCGCCAGTGAAACGAAGACCATAACATCCCCAAACTGAGCCCGCTGAGAGCAGCCAGGCAAACAGTCCTCCCTCACTTTTGTCTTCTAGTGATGTTAGTTTTGCAGACCGTCGAGGGTATTTCGGCTTTTACAAGCAGCAAGTTCTGATGGTGGCAAAAGAAACACAGACTGTCAATAAACTTAGAGAGTATGAACAACTGGAGAACACTAAACAAGTGAGTCTTCTCTTTACAGCTGCATGTGTTGCTGCATGAACAGGTGCCTGCAACAGCAACGTTTCCCACTTTGCATATCAAGAATGGACTCGTGTTTGTGTAATTTAGGGCACGTCATGGTTTCATGAAGGGCCACGCAGTGATTAAGTTAAGTATTGTACTTTTATAAAGCCAAACTCGAAGCAGCAGGAGAGGCTGAAATATCCTGACTTTTTAGTCTCTGGTATTGATACTACAACTCCCACAATGCAGCTCAAACAGTCAAGTTCAAACAAGTCTTAAAAGAATCATCTGACAATAGGGGAAATATACTATTTGCTTTCTTCTGAAATTGTTAATTACGTTTACACATCAACTCTTGAACTTTCATCTGTCGCTAAAGTTTTCATAACAGTTTGTTTTTTCTGCTTTTTATTTAATATGTTTGCCTCCGTCCGAGTAGTTTGACCAATCAGAGCCACCGTAAAGGCAAATGTTATCATCCATAAATGGTATATGTTAAGCTGATGCTCATTTGTTCGCAAATCAAAGGATGAGCAAAAGATTAGACGGTTGTGATTGTGCTCTAGGCAGCTAAACGATAGCTTCTTGCTAACGTCGTTCATTCATTAGCGTCCGTTTGGGACTTTAGCGCTATCCGCTCAAACCACGTAAAGATTAAAAAGCACATTCAAAAAATAAGGACTTGCCTTTTTAGATGAGATGAATGATACGCATTTCACATTTCCAGAGTAAATATGTAGCTGGAGCCAGCACAAGGTTAGCTTAGCTTAGCATAAAGGCTGGAAACAGCCCGCCTAAACCAAGGTACCAGCTGCATATTTAATCTACAACCAAGAGAGTGCTTTGCTAGAAAGTTTGTGATCACATCGTCCTACACCGATATAGAAATGTTGTCTTCCTGCTGATTTGAATCCTACTGAAATACGTTTTTACTGTGAGTCACATCTTGGCATTAGATACTGCTAAAGAAACGTCTACTAACTTACTTTGACCAAAAAAGTTTCCCCGATTGATCCTCCAGGTAATTTCCAGATAATGACACAGTGAAGGGAGATGAATCATCCTCGTCTAATTGCACGTCTTTGTTAGTGCGAGCTCCTAATTGGAACAGTTTACTCAGACACAGAGTGTGCATGTATTTAGTTCTCATAGGCTAAAGGGGCCTCGGTGTGGAGGGCAGCAGCTCTCCTCCTCAGTGGGTGGGTAATTATCATGTAGGGACAGTGAAATACCAATGCTTAGAGCGTAGGCTGGTAATTACACTGTAGAACACGAGGTTTGTAGCTTTCGGGTCATTGTTGTCAGATGCAAATGCTGTACACTAAAAGCAGAGAAACTGTTCAACAAGTTAGAACGTCCTCTGTGTGAATTAATGTCGTTTAATTTGATGAAAGAAGAGTTTATGTGTTTCCTCGTCTGTGTTGTGGAGGATCTGGAGTGTGTGACTTAATTCACAGAATTACAAACATGGGAAACTTGGTTTGAACAGCGGGAGAAATAAGAGCAGGAGCAGTTACCCCATATCCAGGAAGGTCTACACTTTGCTCTACACTTTGCTTACACATATATTTATGACTCGGACACATTTACACACCCTTGCACAACTCTTCTCTATTAATATACACTTGACAATTTAATAACCTACTTGTGTTAACATACTCTCACTCGTTTGTTTACCATATGTTTTTGTACATTTTCATATTTTTAAATGATGTCTTATACTATTGCACTGTGTTTATTGTTATGCATCAATCGCCTATAGCCAAATTCCTCGTATGTGTAACGTACTTGGCAATAAACTGCTTCTGATTCTAATTTAAGTAAGATTTTGAATGCAGGACTTTTATAATAACAACTTTATTTATAGAGCACCTTTTATAAACAATTTACGAAGTGCTTTGACAGACATAGCAGCAAAAGCAAAGCAATAAAACAGAAAGCTCAACAGTGAGGCAACAACAAAGCGAGACGAACTAAAACCTGATAAAACAGCACAATAGATGAAACAATAAAACCAATTAATATGATGAAAATAAAAAATAAAATAAAATAATTTAGCAAAATAAAATAATAAAATATAGCAGTTTAACAGAGTATTTCTAGACTGAGGCACTAGTACTTTTATTACTAGTACTACTTTTTTAAAAGATAAAACAGCACAATAGATGAAACAATAAAACCAATTAATATGATGAAAATAAAAAATAAAATAAAATAATTTAGCAAAACTAAAAAAATAAAATATAGCAGTTTAACAGTGTATTTCTACACTGAGGCACTAGTTTTTTTATTACTAGTACTACTTTTTTCCCTCACCACTGCCTCTGCCGTGGTGTACAGTAGGTCTGCACAGGTGCATCATGGGATACCACACTTGGTCCTGGATGTAAACGGTTAACTAGCGGTCCGTGGTGACGTCAGACGCTGCTTTATTTCTGCTCCGGGCCGAAGAGATAAGTCTCCTAAACTACTCCACGGCTCTTTACGGACCGATCACCAGCTGCTGCCGGGGAAAAAACATCCTGAAAATGGGCAACTGTCAAGTAGGTACCGCTGTCTGCAACGGTGCGCTCCAAACGCACTGATTTTATGGAGATATATGTATTTATATATGGAAAATATTTTAACAATCAGCTGTTTTGGGGCTTCTGCTGCAAGTGTGAGCGATAGGGCCGAGTTGACGTTATATTTCGGGGGTTCATTTCCGATATAAATGTATTTAATACTTATTGTAGCCTTGCGTTACGTCATGGATCGGACACCGTGACGCCTCCGTTCTCCGTCAATCCCTGCGCACATCATATAAATATATATATTTATTTATTTCAGCTGACATTGAGGGTAATTGGTGTCAGATTCATAGTATTTGGGTGTTTCTTTAAATGTAAGAGCATGCCACCGTGTGACAGACAACCGTGTCTGGGTTTACGCAGAGGAAAGAGCCACTCCCCTGCGGAATGCATCACAGCTCCGTTAGGTGTGTGCGTGTGTGTGTGTGTGTGTGTGTGTGTGTGTGTGAGTGTGTGTGTGTGTGTGTGTGTGTGTGTGTGTGTGTGTGTGTGTGTGTTGATGAATGAATAAAAGGGTCCATAAGTGCAAAGATGGGGGAGGGTGTCGTTTTGGGTGCCTCTGTGCTCATTTGTTTTATTAGTGATAATAATTGGTAACTTTAATTACACCAATCAGTAAAAATAAGCTTTATTTTAATCCATAATTGTATAAAGTTAGTACTTTAAAAGTGCTTTTACACTTCAAATAGCATCCAACTCAAAATGCAGGTATTGCAACATGAAATAGAATTATTACATAATAATAAATAATAATAATAAATATGACTTAATAAAATATATTATAATAATAAAAAATATATAACCTAATATGTAATAATATTATGAAAAAACACAAAATATGAGAAATAATAAAAAAATGTAAAGTTAATTGACTATACATTATTCTTGTTATGGGACAGACAAGGGGCATTAAACTATTCTACTCGGGATGATAGAGTCTTTCCCAGACCCCTATTGGCCCCTGGACCGCACTTTGCCGTTTTTTTAAGCGGGGGCCCCCACCAAGTTTGTTTAAAGAATTCCTCAACCCAAGCATTGTGTCATTGTCCTCCCCTCCCCCATCAGCCAGCTGCTGCTGTATAGCTATCATGAACCCCTCTGGACTATTTTAATTAAACAAACAATCATACAACCAGATTATTAGCTTCATCTACATAACAATCCTCTGTTATTCTCTCAGCCCACAATCGTGCACTACGAGGATTTTGACGTCGTAGCTGACATCAAGGCCATCCGCAAAGCCTGCAAAGGGTTCGGTGAGTTGTAAACGTTGATTTGAATTCTAACTAATGCTCTTATGAGTATTGTTGCATTGTTTTATCATCTGTTTCTGTGTTGTCTTCTCTACAGGAACTGATGAGCAGGCCATCATTGACATCCTGGCAAATCGCAGCGCAGCTCAGCGTCAGGATATTAAAAACGCCTATTTTGAAAAGTATGATGATGTGAGTGTCACTCAGTAATACACTGAATACTGTTTATTTTTAACAACCATTTTAATTATTATTCTGTTTCTGCCCTTTTTAATCACCCATCCCAATGTAATTCGGTCTCTATGTGACAGGAGTTGGTGGATGTGTTGAAGAAGGAGCTGTCAGGGAACTTTGAGAACGCCATCCTCGCCATGCTGGACCCGCCCTTGATCTTCGCTGTGAAGGAGCTGAGGAAGGCCATGAAGGGAGCGGGCACCGATGAAGACGTGCTAGTGGAGATCCTCTGCACCGCCACCAACGGCGTCAGTTTAAAAGCATCAAATGATTTAAGAGTTTATACATCACCAGTCTGTGTGCCATTGAGTTCAGTTACTTTTGTTTTTGATGTAAGAAATACTTTCAATGTATGCATTCATTGTATATAATTGTTTCCCACAGGACATCCAAATGTTCAAGGAATGCTACTTTCAAGGTAAGCCATTCGCAAAATGAACTTAATTGTGTCCATCAGATGCTGTGCAGTAGTTAAACCTCTCATATGTTACTAAATGTCACTATTTCCCTTCCTTGTATTATGAACCCTGGAGGAAATGGCTAATTGTGACTCACTAGGATGCCTAACACTGTACTGTACTATTCTTGTCCCTTTAGCTGCGTAATGTACAGTCACACTTTGTTTTGTCAAGACCCATCCTGCTGCAACTTCCTGTTCACAATACCAGATAGCTGATTATATTTATCAATATCTTCTTACAGTACTTATTTATCAATATCTTCTTACAGTACTCAAGAGTCTCTTAGCTATTAGCCACGTGTGGAAGGAATACTGTAATTCTTTCAAATATATTCCAAATATACGACTTTCTCACGGTCACTTTCTACTAAGGCCATCTGTATAAAAATTGATCTACGATTGTGAGTGACTGGGGCAAAGATGCTGAAGCTGCCTGTGCGTGCTACATGCTAATTAGCTCATCAGGTTGTTAGCTGGTTGTGGTTAGCTAGCATGTTGGTAGCCTTGCTGCTTGTTAGGGCGAGGTAGCCCAATAGGCCTTATTTGGTTAGTTAGCATGTTGTTAGCTTCTGGTAACTTCCTGTTCACTGTGATACCAGCGCTAATAACTGATTTAGCTCACCAACATCTAAGGTGCATGTGCTTGCTACATGCTAATTAGCTTATCAGGTTGTTAGCTGGTTGTGGTTAGCTAGCATGTTGGATGAGAATGTGCTATGTTTTATCAACATCTTAGTGCTAACCAAGCTAGCCACTATATTTGACTCTTGTTAATCTCTTGTAGATAGTATGTGGATGTTTACTAGAATTCTTAATCTAATGTACTTCCTGGGGGGAAGTAATGTTGACCTTTCACTCGAGATAGTTTCATCCTGGCACTATTGAGTAAACTATTGAGTGTCCTTTATACAAGGTAGTAGTGAATGAGTGAACAAGGGAGTGATTTTGGAAACAGCTTTAGTCTCTAGTTTTGTGAATACAGTTATCTTGTAACTGTACTAATTCATGTTTACAGTACCTTTTAGGTATAGCTAACTCTTTTTTTATGGAATCTTGTCTTTTTCAGATTTTTTTAAACACCGTCATTGAATTTGTTGTCCAATACTGCTTTTGGAGTTTTGTGTGTACACATTTCAATAGCTATTTGCTGCCTTCACCTGTAATCGGAAGTGTGTTTCACCCACATGCACAGTGAGGGCAGGAGAACAATTACATTTGGTTGAAAAACATTCTCATTCATGTGTAAATACTAGGTCAAAAAAGTGAAGGATTCTTTCTAGACTCAAAATACAGGCAGGACTCCATTATTGAAAAGGCTGAGATACTAACTGGTGATGTCATTAAACTAAAACACACTGCAGTCACAAGACTTGAGGTGTTTTAAGAAGGAAATCAGGTCAAAATAGGATCATTTTTAACTTAATGCTGGTTAAGGGAAAGTGGATATACCCAAAACTTAATTATAAATGAAAAACAGACTGGACAAGACCAACTTGTATCTGGTACAAGAGTACTGTAGGGGTGGACTTGCCCTTTAAATACTGAGACGTACAATAAACAGTGTGACTAGTCGTTTCATTTGACCTCTTTTCTGTTTACATTTCAGTGCATGAGCGTGATCTTGAAGCAGATATCGAGGGAGACACAAGCGGGGATGTAAGAAACCTGCTCATGGCTCTATTGGAGGTAAGTGGCCTTTAGTTTCTACTCCACTCGCGTAACTGAAATCCTCCCGTCTGCTCTGGGACTGAAATCGAGCTCACTCTCCCTTTGCCCAATCATTCCCTATGAACACATGCACTCACACACACTTACTGGCCACAGTCCAGACACCCTCTCAGTCAGACACAGCACACAGCAAAAAGTCATCTAACTCTTTGTCCTCCAGGGCAACAGAGATGAGGGTTACGAGGTGGACGAGGAGCTGGCGGAGCAAGATGCTACCTGCCTCTTTGAGGTACTGTTTCAGTATTAAATTCATCATATCCTCAGATTCATTAATGCTGAACCATATTAATAGTTGCTGTTTCTGATGCAGGCTGGTGAGGGTAGTTTTGGAACAGACGAGTCCACTTTCAACTACGTCCTGGCGTCCAGAAACTACCTGCAGCTCCAGGCCACCTTCAAGATATACGAGCAGGTAGGTTTTGGGTGTCACGCCGTCCACAGATAGCTGCAGACATATTACATGACCTGACGAGCGTGGGAATCGATCAGGGTTGGTGTCTTTATATTACCCTTGAGAAGTGTTGTGCAGACGGACTCTCATGGGGCTTTAAAATGTCCCGAACGGCTTTAATCATAGGATTAGGAGAGAAGTGTTGATGTGGGGAAATTGAACGTTATACTTAAAAGGCATTGCCGGTGCTTTGATTCAACCAGTCATTTTCTCTCCTTAGCTCTCTGGAACTGAAATCCTGGACGCCATCGAGAATGAGACTTCTGGGACACTGAAGAAATGCTACATAGCTCTTGGTTAGTATGAAATACAAAGTGTGTGATCTGAATTTATTAGGACCACCTTCCCAAATAAATGAGGAAAAAACATAACGTGGCAGAAAAAACTAAACTGGGCTGTGAATATATGTTATGACACTTTAACTTATATTTACATAGTACCAGTAAACAGCAGTGGTATTAAATGGACGCCTTGCTTTCCTCCCCTCAGTGAGAGTTGCTAAGAATCCTCAGCTCTACTTTGCCAGACGGCTGAACGACGCCATGAAAGGAGCGGGCACCGATGAGGACACCCTGATTCGCATCATTGTGTGTCGCTCTGAGGTAACTAAAGACATGACATCAGACAAGTTATTTTATCAATATTTAATTTATTGACTACTGGGTTACTGGGAGAAATGAGGTTCTACCGACAAATCCTTCTCAGTGTCTTTAATATGTTTTCATTTATAAGTATAAGTCAAATATTTAGCTGTGAAAACAAACTGTAAACGCACTGATTACTTCTTCTTCTTGTGAACAGTACGATTTGGAGACCATCAAAGACCTGTACCTGGAGAAATACGACGTGTCTCTGAAGGAGGCCCTGAAGGACGAGTGCGGCGGAGACTTTAAACGCCTCCTACTGGCTATCTGCCACTGAAGGTCTGAGAGTGAAGCAGGACGGTATGGAGGACAGGATCTGCAAAAAAACGAAATAAATTGATAGATGTCTCAAAAAATACATGAATATGTCATTAAATGTACAACAATATTAAAAATAGATGTAGGCATTAATAAATTGATAAAAGATATTAGTTTTTTTCTTATTGATTTATTTACTCTATATGATGCATATATATATATATATATATACACATATATTTATATATATATAGTGAATAAATACATTTATAAATAATAATTTTTAAATAAATAGAAAATAGAAGAGTAGATATATAGAGGAATTAATACAAAGGTTAATAAATAAAGAAGCAAATTAAAACAGAAATATTGATTTATCACATTTTATCAATTAATGAATGCCTATCTTTATTTTTGATATTATACATTTAATGATATTTTAAGTTATTTACAGAGTCATGTATATTTATTTTTTGATTTTGGCAGTTTTTGGACTCGGACAACAGAGGCAGAGACAGCAGAGTATGTTTGTACTGAGGGCGCTGCTGTTTCCTGTCTAACAAACTAATTATTACTCTCTCTCTCCATGTGACATAATGTAGGGAGCAGGAGGGTGGAAGTAATAGAATGATTAACCTGGCTCGTGTCTTGTCTGGCTCACTGTGAGTGTGGGTGGCTCTCTTTTTAAACTTTTTCCACAGACGATAATTACGAACTTCCGCATTGAACTGGAATCAATCCTCTTTCTGTGTCTGTCAATTACTGCCCATTTCTTAGTCAATTTTGAGCTCCAGTTCTAAACACATTTACCAGCATTTACACAGTTTTAGTCACCGTAAACAAGCACCAAGACTTCTACATTTCCAGGAGCCATCTGTAGTCACACTGACGCCATTACACCGAGGATAATAACATATTAACATATGTTTGTACACTGTGGTGAAGCTATTGCTTCGGTATGTCTCTCTGCTGCTGCATGTATTAAAGTAATGAGTGTTACACTATCACCATCATATAAGTATTAATCTGTTTCTTTTTTTCTATATCTTTCACCCTCCATGCCCCAAACTCAGTGACTGTTATGTTTCACTGCTGTTACAACTAATGCAATCAGTCCATGTGGCTTGAAGTTTGTGCTTTTAAATGAAGAAATGTGAACGTTTGAAATGATGTAGTTGGTGAAGAGAAGGATATTATGTGATTGGATGTTATGAATTGTCTGAGAGAACGAGAAAAACTTGACAAATCCAAAATACACCTCACCTCGTGATACATATATTTTGTTTTGTACTTTACGACTAACACAGTAGAGTGTTTAATATATATTATTTAGTGTACTGTTTAGGCCAGAGGGTATATGAGAAGAAACCTGTAAGAAACATTTAGCATCTAGACAGTGTGATGTCAGTTGTGTGTTTCTATAAGGCAGCTGAGATTTGTTTAAAGTACCACTATTGTGTACTGATGTACATGAGATAGTTGCAACATGGGCATCAGTTGGACAAATGTTTGTCTCTCTATAGCCAAAGATGTTTAGTCTAACTGAAAATAAAGTTCCCTATAACATCATTATGTCTGGTTTTATTTGATCTTTGACTATCTGTGATACTCTGAGGAAGTAATACACATAAAAAAACAACTTATCATCAGTATACATAGAGTTGAAATTGAAAAAAATGACATTTAAACAACTACTGAAGACTGTAACGGTCCATGGAAGGACACGCCCCCTTCTAGTCTGTCACCGCTGCTTTGCTGCCTTCATGTACAGTCGGAAATATGCACGTTTTAAATAAAAGTGGGAAAGAATAAGGGGAAACCTGATATTTTACAGTATAATTTAACTCGTGTTATACTAATACTACACATATATATACATTGTATTTGTGTGTAGCGTAAGGATGCAACTAAATTTCACTGTGCAATCATGTATTGTATAAAAACAAACAAACAAACCTAAGTCATGAATTACGATGTTCCAGTTGTTCCCCTGAAGGCATCTTGATGTTGCCTCGGTGCTCTCTGGCCCCGCCCCTCCCGCAGACATGCACGCTGTACTGTAGACTCGCAATTCCTCCACTCGTCTCTGTTTATATTATATTTTAGAAAAACGGAGCATTGTGCACGAAGTGAGACTTGAGCTCTTCGCGACACTGACGCAGGAAGAACCTCCGACACCGGTGTTACCCGCTGGCCTCTCCTGTAGGTACGTTGTCCCGTATGTTGCTTCTTTCCCCTTGTTTTAGCAGGTAATTATAGTCATTAGCATCCATCTTGGTAGAAGCTAATTAAACCACTGCAAGGAGAAATGGTTGTCCCTTTAGCCTGCGAAACACTAGCCTGCACATTATCTTTATATGCTGTGAGGTTTATAACGCATGCCATGTTTAAATACAAGGATGTAATACCTTAATATTCATGCAACACCTTAATATTCCTGCAGTAAATCAGTAGAGATAAAGATAAAAGGCCTGCAGGCTTTGCTGTTGCATTATCGCACTTAATTATTAGTTTTTACCTCATGTGCTAACAATAAAAATGTTAAATTCTTCCATAGTTCACCTGATTGTGTCAGGTGTGGAGGCCGGATTAATCACTGCAGCATGGTGTGTTTACGTGCTGCTGCTCGCACATGTTAGTAGAGTCCGTCACCATCTCTATGCGTAAACAAGCAGGTTAACTATTCTACTTTAGTCTGTTCTGCTGTTTGCATCCAGGTATCGAGCACCTGAACGCACCACCTCTTATTGCTATGCTCTGCAGCCAGTAACCATAGAAGGTAAACAAGTATAATAGGGTTAAAAGTACACATGCATAACTCTGTATCAGCAATTAATGTTGCTTATTATTAAGAAATCATGAAGTGATTCAGAAGATAAGGGTGGGTACAATAATAAATGCTGTTGCATTATGGGAAATGAAGGATCCAGAGTATTTGGAGCCTCAGTGACTAAACGTTAGGATATTTAGGCATCTGTTGCTTTGATTTTGACCCAACCATCGACAGAAAGTAATGTTGACATGTTACAATCAGGTTTTTACTCCAGTTTATCACTTCATTACTTTATACATTTTTACATATGCATAAACATGTATAATCTCCCCTGACTGGCAACTGGTACCCAAAAATAAATATAATTAACTCTTCAAAGTGTTTCTAATTACAGGGTGCACGCATCCACATGCTGCAACATCTGATACAGAAGCAGCTGTTTGGTTTATGTGAATTATCCTGTGAGGATTGCTTGAACAGATATTTGCATTTTATGTAGGAGACACACAAAGAGAACATGTATTATCTCAGGATGAACCCACTGAGATGTATCTTCTCGTTTTCAAGAGGGTCCCAAACAAACACTCACCAAACACAATAGAAAACACAACAATGCAATACACAATATCATATAACACAGTAACAAAACATGGGCAATTTGTTTTAAGATGAGAAAAGGAAACATTTTTAAATAACGTTTAAAGAACATTAAGAAATTAAAATAAAATTCTGAATACTGGTTCTAAATTAAATTCATAAAAACGTTGGTTCCCTGCTCATTGTTAATGAATGCCTGACTAATGCATGATTCATCCTGTTCTAATGAATGTACTTCTGCTGCATAAGTCATGGACTCACGTGGCTCAGGATTAATAAATGATTCAGTTTAGTCTTTCGTTTATTAAGTTATTCCGTTCAAAAGGTGAAAGCTGCAGAAATAAAAGGAGCGTTTGTCCGTCATTAATGAACCGTTCACCACTTTAACCGGAGGGTCACACCGGAAACACGGTTAATGACGATTATAACATTCAACAGATGTGTTTATTTAAATGCAGGAGGACATGGCCATGCTGAATATGAATTATGTTATAAAACCTCTCAGTCCCTGCATTTATTAAAATGTTTTTGTATTCAGATACGTGCATTAGTCGCTGTTAATTCATATGCATTTCTCATAAAGTCTCACATGCATGAGTTAATGCTTTGCATGCAGAAGTAAATAATATATGAATTAATGCAGATTAACGTAACCTACACCTACAGCTTAAACTACAGCCTTTATAATCAAAAGCATTGATATTTTATATTTTTATGAATGTCATTTTTGCACATTCTGATGTGCACTACTGCTGTTTATAAATGACAATCTATATCTTTTAATGGAATTCTCAGAAGATAAAAGATATCAGCTTTCATCGTTTGTCTCTACATTGCAGCTTTAAAACTTTTTATACCTTTTACAAAAACAACAACATACGCACTGAGTCAGGAAAACACAGGTACATAACTTGTTGTCACAAACCTTTAAAATAATGGACTTATCTAGTAGTTATGACTTCTGTATCTCATTATTTGGACTTTCTATCTCATATTTATGAGGAAAGTATCTCTAAATTAGTCCTTCTCTGAAATGCAGCGTGCTTTGTGATGTTGCACTGTATTGTGTAACCCGTCACATTCTGTTCCCTGTAAAAGAGTTTCTGCTGTATTGTAACTGTTACTTTATACTTTATAACTTTATACTTTGTCATAATCTTAAATTTGACGGGTAGGCCTTTTAGCAGAAATGGTGAATTATGATTTCTGTTAACCAAGAACTCACACACACTAAGTTACTCTCCTGATTCAGAATACTACGGCACCGCCATGTTTTGTAACAGCTGTCCAAACAGAGCATGAATACATGAATAATAATGCATGATATCTTGGACCAGTGGATCTGAAAATACAAACCTCTCCAGCAGCGGAACAACATCTTGTCTTAACGTATCAACTATATATTCATCTCTTGATGCTCCACAGCACGATGAATAATCATACTGCCTCTATTATTCTAATACGGAGTCACAGCAGTTCACGTAACAGGAGGCATTCAATCCTAACGCAGTCATTCAAGAGTTAAATATATCCCTACATAGGCATGACTCATGCATTAAAGCTCGATGAGTCATGTTTTAGTTTGATGTCGCATCTTATAATTACAAGATCCGTATTTCATAAAAGAGATCTTTGTCTCTTAATTATAAGATGTGTATCTATAAATGTCTTTCTATGAAATGTTTGGCATTAACTAAGTTCTGCTTGCTTTCCAAATCTTTTTAGTTCGTTTTTACATAATTGATTTGTTGTTTTTTCCCCGTTTTCATGTACAGTGTAAAAGTATATTGTTATAGGTATTATTTTCACAGTATTCTTTCCTACTATATGTAGTATTCAAAATATGCTGGCCAGTAAAAGACCAGTAATTCAAACTTGTTTATTCTTTGTCAGAACAATTAAGTTGTTTAGGTTTTGGTCTTGATCGAGCAGCTTTTATTAGACTACTTTATACAAGTTTAGTATCTTATAATATAAGTATTTTTCCCTCCCCTCTGGTCCTCTCAGGTTTGGAGCGATGGCGTCCGTGTGGCAGCAGGAGCCCTCGGGTTATTCCCCCTGCGTGGAGATCGACTCCAGCTCCGTGAGGTGCAAAGACAGACTCACGTCTCCGGTCTGGCTGAAGCAGGAACAAGACGACCTGCGCATCATCAAGTGGGAGAACTTTCAATCAGGAGCCTCAGCCGACGCCGTTCAGGACAACACGCCCAGCAGCGCCATGTCGGGTGAGAGCGCACATACATTTATAGGGTTGTGTCGTCTCAGTCTTTAAAGGGACAGTTCGGGTGTAGTGGGGCTGTATGAGGTACTTATCCAGAGTCAATGTAGTACCTGCCCCCAGTTTCACAGGGAAGCAAAGCGATGTCCTTTTGTGGACGGGGGAAGCAGCAAAACGTGTCGTAGACACTTAAAAATCTGTTAAATTCAGTGACAGTGTAATTAGAATATCTTCACAGCTATATCGTGCGTTGGGACAGTCATTTCCGAAGGGGAACTGAAATTGCTATGTGCATCTATGCTCTCGCCAAAGGCACCAGACTCCACTGGAAAAAATACAACAACAGACAATTTAAAAACAAGGGTTGCTGGTCAACCGCGGGTGCAGAGCCACTTCAGAGCTGGTTTAATTCAGTCTAAAGAAGGAGTGAGACCAATGAATCACACACTAGTTTCATCACGACAGTGTACGCATCCCTTCAGTAGTTGCACACTCGCGCCAGTCATATTTCTTTGCATTTTGGGTACATGTTTCATCAGCTTAAATAAAAATAAATATGCAGCAAGTTTGGTGATGTTTGGACAAATTTACGCCAGACCAGGCTGGAACTAATGGCGCCCTCTATTGAGTGATTTCAGAATAGTTTTACACACACAGTACAACATTGTCCTGAAACATGTCCTGCATGTTTTGTGATGATTGGACAGTTTCTGATTTATAGTCTGATGTGTGTTGTGCCACACTCATTTTAAGCATTTTAGCGCCCATTAGTAGTCGATTTGATTACACCGTTCATGGTATGTTTCAGGTACTCTTGTGGACACATCCTGCACGATTTGTGATGATTGACACAACGGTTGTTGACTCAGGTCTAGTTGTGTGCTGAGCCACTTCCCTTTTAAAAGTTCATTGGTCAATGTAGTCTGGTGGCTTTGACGAGAGCATAGATAACGGCTTTAGCTCCTTGCTGGAAACAGACTGCATGTCTGCAGCTGTCTCACAGCAAGGAAAATCAACAGAAATATTCTAAATGTAGCTTACACTTAAACCAACATACTATTTTTTTTAGGCAGGTCTTTATTTTAGGCGTCTAAAATACGTTTTGCTGCTGCCCCCGTCCACAGCAGTACATTGCTTTGCTTCCATGCTGGTACTCCTGTCTGCTTCTCCAAACTGCTGACAGTCATCTACTGTAAGTAATACACTGACTATAGATATGTACTTCATACAACCCCACTTCAGAACATCTGGACTATCCCTTTAAGCCCGTTTAAGATAACTGTTCCCTGTTTTCCCCAGTGTTCACAGTCTGGATTCAAACGTGGACCACCAGTCTCTTCCACCAAAACGTTTCAGCTTTATTTGAGTTACAAGAAAAGCGACATGTTCTGTTTTATGCCATAAAGCATTTACATTACTTCCCCTTTTAGCACATAATGTAAAATCTTATATATTTGTTATGATTATACTCATGTCTCACAGTCAAAACAATGATTATTTCATGTTTTAATACCATGTACGGTTCCTTTTTATTACCCAACAGCCCCACTACAAACATAATTTAAGTGAAGGAGTGATTTTGACATAATGGGACTATAAGCTGTGTGTTGTAATGTTGTGTTTCCTCCAGCTGCCTCACATGTAGACAGCCTGCCCCCGCGGGTGCTGCTGACCATCACCAAGCTGCAGTGCATGCTGGAGAGCAAACAGGAGCGCATCGCCGCTCTGGAGAGGCAGGTGGAGGACCTGATGCAGGACCGCAAGTTCCTGAGGAGCCAGATTGAAAACCTCACGTGTAACCGAGCCATGCCCACCTTTGCGTCGCCCAGTCCTCTCACTGAAGGTCCGTGTCCGACGTGCAGGCGTGTTTGACTCATAATGTCTAACCGGATGCTCTTATTTATGTTGATTCTTGTTGATCACGCGCAGCTCCGAAACCCAGCAAAGTGCAGCACTCGGAGAACAGATCCCGGAAGAGGGAAAGAGCTTCTTCTTGTTCCTCCGACAGCAGCGACAACGGCTCCGAAGCGTCGGGGTCATCGGAGGTTTCAGTGGCCTCGAGTGAACACAGACGGAAGAAACACCACAAGGACAAGAAGAGATCAAAGAAAGGGAAGGACTACAGCAGGAAGAGAGGTGAGTAGATGTTCTAGTCATTAGAAAGCTAGTGCATATTGTAATGTGTTAGAGTGCTCACTGAGCTTCTGTAAATGTGTGCACATTCAACTTTTCCTCGATAATTTATACGTGCTATTCAATCCTACAGTTAGACCTATCACAATAATTACATTATAACTTATGGTGGGATTTATGGAAATGACTATGTTGTGTTAACATACGAATGTCACCAACATGATAACGGAATTAACAGCAGGGTTTAGGAGTCTGCTAGTGTATAAGTGTTATTAAAAATACTTCATATCATCCAACAAAAGTGTTTGTTGTGACCGGCCTACCTACAGCTGTCAATGTTGTGTGGTGTTAGATATACGTAGATTATCTCCCTCTTTAAAATGTGTAAGAAATACAAATAAATATGTTATACTTGTTAAAGCATGTCCTTCAGTTTAGAAATTGTCTGAAATTAGAATCAGCTAAAGTTTTGTAGGTAACACAGTGTTGAAGGGTAGCTTCTGTATTTTTCAACCTCAGCCCGATTCTCCTATATATTTGTGTCAAAGTGACAAATGGGGAGAACATTTTTTGAAATTGGTCCGGTATTGAGTGTGAACGCTGCTAAACGGGCTGCAAGGTGAGCGAAAGGTAAAGAAAAATGTTTTATTTCTCGCTAGAGGATAGGGAGTTCCTCTCCATGATGTTGTCAGACATCTGCGAAACAAAAACACATTTACTGGATGTACATCGACGGTGAGGAGTTGCCCTGAGGGATTACATTACTCTCCCTCCAACCGGACCATTTTCAAAAATTGTTGTCACCAAAGTCACAAAAACTATCCAGGTCCAGGTGAGAAAAATACCAAAGTTATCCTTTAAGATAAAGTTCTTCTCACTTTTCCACATGCTGATCAAGGCTCTGTGTTTGCAATGACTACATATTCTTCATCCCTTCTGTAATAACCTTGTAATAACATGCCTTCTCATGTTCCTTCCAGCCACGGGTGTCCAGTACGTCATCCACCGTTACAAACAAGTCCTGTCGGCCTTCATCAAGAAGAAAAGCATGAGCGAAGCCTTCCGCCACCTGGGAATCGACCGCAACACCATCGCCAACACGGCTTCCATCGCCGAGCTCCATCTGGCCGGCAAAGACATGGTCCCCCTGGTGGGCTTGTTTCGCCAAGGAGAAGAGACTCTGGTGAGCTACGCGCAGAGGTGCACCTTGGTCATCGACAGCGACGTCGACCTGTCCCGCAAAATAGACCATATGAAAGCCAACGGCGAGCTGCTGCCCATCTCAGGGAAAAGGCCCAGGGTGCTGCATTCTCACCTGCAGCAGCTGGGGGGCGCTGCAGAGAGCATTTTAATAGGTTGACGAGGAGGGGTGGAACATAATGCCTTCACACAGAATATATGTTCTTTTGTTTGCTTTTACACCAACCTGAACTGCTGGATTTAAATGTTTTATGTGACATTTCTGCATTTAAAAAAATGTTTATGAAGTTAATGCCTCAAAGGGAACAAAAATGTTAATTATTTCCAGTTTATGCATCTCAGTAACCACATATCCACATTCAGGATGTATATTTTGTACTTGATAGCCAGAAAAGATGATTAATAGCTGCTGTCACCAATATGTTTTTATTATTTAACAGCAGAGGAGCGTGTAGTGTTAGAAACACCCACCAGATGGCACTCATATATTATATTATGTTCACGGATCACTCTTCTGTCATTTTACTCTAAAATGGTGGATAGTCAATTTCCATTTCCCAGCACCTTGCTTTATGTCGGAGGTGTAACTTTCTGTTCATAGAAAATGAAATTTTCCAGATGCTATCCTGTGATTTATGAAACTGTAATTGAAGCGAGCGTTAATGTTTCTGAACTGCCGACAAATGAAAACACTGTTCACAGATATTTCAGTGAGTCGTGTTGCTTCTCTGTTTGTCAGACGGTGTTTCTCTGTGATGTCACTCTTCGTGACCTTTTATGGAATATGAAACCTTTCAGAGAGAGGGGTCAGAGGTCAAAGGAGCCCGACAGTGAAACCTCTGCATCGCATCAACACCCAAAACACGCCGCTTCTGTCTTCTGTTAGCCGACATGTGATTGACAAATTCTGAAATGCAGCACAAGTGTTTATGGTATGAAATGATTCTGTGTCTTGACCAGAGGAGTGGGCCGCAAACCAGTTGAGTTGACAGATGGAAAAGCTTGCCAAGACGTCCTCGGGCGACGGTAAGTGTCAGTGCAAAGTGTTGCCGCTCTTTGCTTCTCACGCGGAGTGACAAATTACTCGTGCAAAGCCATTAACAGGGGCTGCACCCAGGCTGTTTATCTTTGCATGGGACTCTGTCACTGTCACTCCCATTCACACGCCGGCTATCTGCTTATCTTTCACTCACCCCCACCACAGCCCTCTTCTGTTATGTCTCTCACTACCTATCGCTCCTCCATCTCTTCCTCAGCCTTCCTTTTTCTTTTCCGTCGTCTCTGTTTCACCCAAAACAACAATAAGCTGGTGTAGTTTGGGGATAGTGCGGAAACATTTCACGCCAGCAGAGGCGACCTGGATTTCAGCCTCTCGGCCTGTTGGCAGCCAGAGGGGACAAGTGCATGCTGGTCTGTCAGCAGCGTGAGGTAGAGAAAGAGGAGTGGGCGTGTTTCTCTCACTTCTTCCCTCCTGAGGCACGCAGACGTCTGCTCTGATCTCGTCACCAGCTCCAGATGTGACAGCAGGTTTTCTGCAAATGGGGGAAAAAGGGGACGCTGAGAGTAAAGTACAGGGTGGGATCAAGGTATATGACTGCTTCACTTTTCCACACTGGTGGTCAGCATATACCCCTAGAAATAGGAAAGCCTCCACCTGCTGACACTCCAGAGTGGCAGCTGTGAATTTGTTGTTAATGACTCGGCATGATGGAGCTGAGGATGGAGATAGGATGTGGGCCTAATCGAGCCTGAAGCCTTCCCTCCTCCTCCTCCTCCTCCCTCGGCCTTTTTGACTCACACTGTGTGGAGCCAGCTGGGACTCCATTTTGTGTCTTTCCTGGTTGCAGGTGCCTCGTCACTGCGGAGGCTCAAGTGCAAAATCAACCCCCCCCCTCCTCCTCATCCTCCTCGTCTAGCTTTGATCCTGACCGTGACAAAAAGAGCATCTGGATGTTCTCACACAGAGTGGCTTGTAATAACCACCAATCACCCTCTTAATGATGCAAGTAAAATGGGTTTGACCTGGTGGGTTCAAATGTTTTGTTGTTATTCTGTCAGTGTGGGCCAGACCTGCTGCGTAATAAACACCTCAGACACATTATGTAAAGGATCACGAGGGTATGGAGACAAAGAGCTCAGACTTGATTTTATGCTTTCTGGGGAAAATAGTGCTCGGCTTGAAAACCACTGAGTTTAATGTCACTTTTTAGATGACTGCTGGATATTGAGAAACCAGTTGTGTTGGCATCTCCTCGAGCTGATTGTTTGTCTAGCAGAATGGTTTTTGGGGGAAATATTTGCTTTCTTGCCGAGGGTTAGATGAGAAGATTGATAACTCTCATGTATGTGAAGCTACAGCGGGGAGTTGTTTAGCTTAGCTTAGCTTATCACAAGGACTGGAAGCAACAGGGAAACGGCAAACCTGGCAGGATGCAGTTAATACTGGAGTCAACTTAATTTGACAAAGAATTTAAATAATATTTAGAATCAGCTTTATTGGCCAAGTATGCACATACAAGGGATTTTACTGTGTTTTTTGTAATCCCTGCACAATGTATCTACGCAGAAATAGAAATGACAGCTGTAGGGACAAGGACAACAAATCAATACAAAATAGGTATAAATATAAATGTTGTATATCTACAAAAAGCACCAATAATCAATAATGAAATGAGAAAAAAGTCACATGTTCTGTAAGTTGTAAATAATACAAATAGTGCAAAGAAATGAATACTGAAAGGATATACATGGACTGATGATTATGTAAAACCATTTATTTTTATACAGGGTAAACAAACTAGATATAACATATTTACTGAGCTTTTGGTGTGTTTTCTCAAACTAGCTGTTTCTCCTGTTTTCCACTCTTTTTGCTGAGCTATGCTGGAGCCAAAGCACTATTAGCTTAGCTTAGCATAAACACTGTATACAAGGGGAAAAGCTAGTCCGGCTCTGTCCAGAAACAGAGACTAGCCGTTTCCCCCCCTTTTCTAGTTCTTGTGCAGCTAATCGGCTTCATATTTACTAACACCAGAGTGTTTAAACTGCTGCCATCTCAGGTAGAACCTTTAATTCCACTATAAACCAAATTATTTTTCATAATTTCCGTTGCTTTATATCTTGAGTAAGTCTGCAGTATGGTGTTTTTGAACAGTAGTGACCGGTTCAGGCTTTAGACTCAGTGACACATCCTCATATCTAAAGGACTTGACAACATAGCAGTGGTCATCAGAGTCACTCATTTGGAAGCACACACTTTTAGTGTCAGGCCGGCTGCACAGAAGCAGGCCAGAGACGCTCAAACTGATTTCAATTCTCCAAAATGAACGGACAGTTGATGTGACTGCATGTCTCTTCACCTTTCCTCCGCCCTCGGTCTTCCTGCTAATGAAATCTTAAAATAACCTGCTGGGAAGAAGAAGTGGGTCAGAGCACCAACGCTACGCCAATCCAAAATCATCAAGTAGTGCATTATGGGTATTTCCCCCTGTGGTATAATAGAGGTGGGGGCCGGAGCCTGCGTACTGGTGGGTGACTGTTCTTGTCCTCTTTCTGCAGAGAGGGGACGTCAACTACAGTTTTTGTCAACCAAAATCATAGTTTATCATGTTTTTGTTCCCCACACTATATTGTCTAATCCACATTGACTGCACGAGACCACGGGGTTGTTTCTGTGTAGCACACCCACCCCCGAGCTGCTCGTGGTGAGAGGCACTAGAGGACAGTGTTGCATCCAGTTCACTCTCGTCATGTTCTATTGTTTGTGGCCGGACGCATCATGCACACACACACACACACACCCGTCCATGCACAGTTTAAATTACCACAGCTGATAAGATCTGGTCTGATAGGTTAACAGCAATAAGGTCCCACTACAGTGTCGCGTGACTCTTCAAACATGCATGTTAAGACACGGATAGGACAACATGGATGCAAACCTTCTCAGACACAATGTTTGCCCTGCTGTTTTTTGTAAACCCTTCAAGCTGTCCACACAAGCCATGTGAAATGATCATTAATGACACTCCTCCTGGCAATTATAAAATAGAGATGATGCTGATCTGGATCCCTCTACAATGACAGCCTTCCTGCCAGCGCAGCTCCATCAACAAGTCTTGAGGTATTGCTGGTGCGCTCTCCGTCTGGCTGCCACTGATAAGAACTTACTGGGGGCTGCTGGATAATAGTCTCGCAAGCTTAAAGCCAGGAGGGCGGGGGTGGGGGGGGGGGGTCATAATGTATTCTGGGGGAATCCAGCAAACAGGACCCTATAAACCAAACCTCATCTCCCCCCTTTGAGCACATTCGGGCAAAGACAGCCCCCTCCTTCGATAGAGCCATTTGGGGTGGAGGGGGGGGGGGCATCATGTCGCCATAGTCGTATGATTCACCACGAGCGTGATTTTTTTTATTCCTGGAGAGACAAGATGGCTGCACTCAGCCACAACATCTTTGAGCAAGTGCTGTTACGTTAACGGTGCCGTAATCAACCATGAGCCAACGCTGAGCTTCTGCACTCACGTGGATCTATTTCTCCGTGCAGCAGCTGCATGGCCTTGTCTCTTTGCACTGTTTGGAAATATGTAAAGCTGGTACAACCTCTATTTTCAGGGTCAGAGGCGCTGACTGTTTTTCATTTTTTTGGTGTGTACCCCCCCCCCAGGTGTCCTCAGACTGACAGCGGTGCCTCATGGGAGATGTAAGAGCAAAAAATGATACATGATTGTATGCCGTGGTCAACGAAAGGTTGCGTGTATACATTTTGTGGTAGCATGATGTGTAGTTGGGTCATTTTATGAATCTGTTTTCGGACACAACCTCCAAAGATGGAAGGCAACCTGTGAAAATATGAAAAATCGTGTCTTTTTCTCTCTCTCTCTCTCCTCCCCAGAAACCAGCAGACTCATGTGACGGCGACGTCAACCACCGACAAAGAGGAGATGATGGGATGTGACGTAGAAGAATACGCAAGATGACAGCATGAAGGAACCCAACCCCACCCACAAATCCTGTTGGTTATCCGCTCAGTGACGCAGGACAAATCTTTGCCACAAAAAAAGAGAAAAATCATGTTGAAGGGGACTGGATTCAGGCAGACACACAACTCAGGGTGTAAAAGACTCACAATGTGCTTCGGAATATTTGCTGACAATCGGGGATGATTGAGAGTTTGTGTGTCGTGAGTGGCCAAAACACCAAAGTATTCATATAGGCATCATCTCAGCAGTGGTGTCTATTTCCTGGCATGTTTCAGCATGAGAAGGTTGTTTGACTCGGATGATTCTGTCACAGTTCTGTGGGTCCTCTCTCTCTCGCTCTCTCTCTCTCTAGCCGAGGTGATGACAGGAAGAAAGTGAAAGTAAAGGAAATAAAGCGAGTGTGGTAGAGTGAAATGACTCGAATGCAACCGGCCATTAACCGCCGATCAGAGCTGTCATATTATCTGGAAACACTGACAGATGAGGAGGTTTGGCCGTAGGGGAAATGCTTTCCCTATCTGCCATGATAGTAGTGATGAAGTCCGAGCTTGGAGAGAGAAAGATGTGCTTTGGAAAATGATTGCACGCCACACACACACTGTCTCTGAAGATATGAGGTCTGGCCTGGTTGTATTTTCATTTTGGGAAGGAGGGATTCTGCCAGATTAGGGGAAGCTGGGCTTCTCTGTGTATTCTCTTCTACTTGACCTCTATTATGATAACAGATGTTAATTACACACTGCTGGGTTTCCCAATGAATCTGCCAGTTGTTCTCACACATCCCTGCTCTTTCACAGAACACGCTTTGAGGTTGTTTTTGAGCAAATACTCTGTGCACTCTGTTGTGTTACGGCAGTTTTTATTGTGGCGTGACCACATGTGGGATGGCTGCATGAGGGGCGGGTGCCTTTGCTCGCGGCTGTGAGACTCAGCTAAACTTGGCAGCGCTGCCGAACATGGAAAACCATGTACTGCAGCCATACGGAGCGAAAGCGGATTCGGTTTTATCAGAGTGTTCAATATGTTTGCTCCGTCAGTGGAATTCCAGCACTGGAAAATAAGCTGAGGGAGGCAAAACTCAAAGTGAAACTCACAAGAATTGCACTCAAAGTTAACAAATAGTTTGTAAATATTTTTGGCAACTGCTGTTGATGCAGCACAAGCTGATGTGGTGCTTGCTTTTTTTAAAACCCTTGAAAACAACCAACTTTTGCGAGGATGAACACACACACAGACATATGCACTCATAAAATCTGGGCAGAGGAATGAGTGCTGAAGAGCCTCAGAGGCCATGTGCATCAGCAAGTTATACAACTCCTCTCCACTGGGGAAAGAGGACAAACTCTTTGAGGATGAGTCACTGTTGGGACGACTCGGCATCGTGTCAGGTGCCCCGCTGATTCATGTGGGATGGCAGAGGAGTGGGCGGGGAAAGGTCAGAAGCACTTTGTTGTTCATGTTGTGTTTAATGCTCTTAATGCACTACCTGTGCAAGAGGATTTAACACAATAGGTGGCCTGGCTCTTTGGATAGAAACATTGCAATGAATGCAATCTCATTGTCAGTCCACTTCTTTGGTCCAGACTGAATTATCTCAACGTTTGCTATGAGATTTTCTTAACACATTCATTGTTCCCAAATGATACATCCTAATGATTTTGGTGATCCCCTTGATTTTTTCTTGACATTTGTGGTTTTGAGTAAAAAAGGTCTCGACAATTATTGCATAGAGTTCCTTGAATGTTCCCCTGAGGATGAATAGACTTTTTCCACAGCAGACATATTGACTTGTCACAGAAGGAAAAGCACAAATTCCATCTATAGCTGCTTTGATTTCAGTTTCCTGGTATCATGCTAGCTCAAGCTGCGTTCCAAATTTCATACTTTTTCTTTTAACTTTTAGTTCATGCTGCAGCTGCCCTTACAACATATGTCCTGTTGCATGCAATTTGCATTCAATTGGGACATACTACTCTCTCATAACATTAGAACCTTGAACTCTTGCTCATATATCTGCTGCTCAAAGGATTGCGTATTTGAACGCACATTGTCTCTCTCACTGGTAGACCTGAATAGAACAGAGCCATCGTTAGTGTTATTAGTAACACCTGTGCTTTTCCTACTACGACAAGTCAAAATGTCCGCTGTGAAAAAGGCCTTTCGTCATAACTTTGGTGAACACTTCATTTCTTATCCAGCACCATCGTCAGGTAAAAAAAATATTTTGTCCAATACTAAACTAGACTAAATACCTGTAAAACTAATGACATTCCCCTCTGCTTCAGCTGGACTTTGTGTTTAATGCTGATTAGCAAAGATGTCAGCATGTTAGCATGTAGCGTAAAGCACCGCTGTGGCTAGCAATCTGTCAGGTTTATACATTCAATTTGAAATTGAAAGAATTTGAAATTCCTTCAATATAAACACAGTAGTTACTGTAATGTGTAATCTTATACATTTGTAGAAAACACAAAAACGTAATCACAAATTGAATGTCACTGGAAAGGTAAATTAACGTCTGCAGAGCTGCAGAGGGTGCTAGTGTGAACTGATGTCTCAAAGAAGCCCTGTGTTAAGATTATGGTAGTCTAAATGTGAATTCAAACTGTGTTGCTATAAATACATCATTACGTACATCAAATACATCGTCATTCAGCCGACTTACGTCACACAACCTGCAACGAATGCATTAACGTCACATGCAAAACCAAGGCTCATGGGCTACTGCTGTGCTCCCACACTTAAGATTAGCTATGTGTCACGCTTGTGTACCTCACCATTGCATCAAATTGAATGAATTTATGCAAACATTTATTTGTTTCACCTCGAGGCATTTGTGCCTTCACGCTGCATTGTCCTCTGCACAAATGAAGGAAAAAGGAAGATGGATGAGAACGCGTTCATGTAACTCCACTAGAGCAGCAGTAAAGTGCAACGTAAAGCCTCCCAATATGCTCATATAAACACTGTAATGATCAAAGGTTGTGAGGTCAAAAACAAATTCAAAATGGAGCGTCATGCATGTATATAGCTGTGCCAATGATATCCTAATGATCCTTCTATTAACTGCGCAATCCCAATACTCATTTAAGTGGCTCATGATGTGCTCTACACCACAGCTGGGAAAGTCACGGCCCAGTGGATCGCCACAATGGCAGCCAGTCATTGACGACAGCCACGGGCCTGTCAGGCATTCACACCACGTACCTACGGCCACAATAGCCTCATCAGTAGCCTTATTCAATCAGTCCTCGCAGACGGGAGTCGACTCGGGTGCTGCAGACCCAGCCAGCCGTCCACTGATCTGCATCACAGAGGCATCAACAATCACTGCGTCCCTCCTTAAATCTCCTTGAAGTGATCTCTGATTTCGGCCTGATTGTATCCGACACTGTGCCATTATGACCATTTGATTAGTGCAGGGGGAGGAAGGGTGCAGTGGCCTAGTGTTGTCTTCTTCGTGTGAATTGTTTAAGCAGCATTGTTACAAACGAAAACAGACAGAGGAAAGGCGTCTGAGTCGAGGGCTGTGAGTGGCAAAATTCATGGGAAATACATGATATTTACGTGAGGAAAATAAAACACAAACGCAACCTCTGTGAAGTCATTCTGGCTAGAAGTAACCTTGTAATGGCGGTGCAGGACAGCACAGGGTCCAGTCGGTGGGGCGATTCGAGGCTGATATCGATTCCCACATGTGCACACACACACACACACACACACACACACACACACAGAGAGAGGGAGCGACTGTGTTAATCAATTCCCTTATCAATCAATCAATCAACCTTCATGAACTGCTGCTTGTCCTTCACCACTGCAGCAAAACCGCTCTCAAAAGTGTTCAGATGACATGCAAATATTCTCCATCCCCTTTCTAAAGCAACTTGGGCTGAAGGAACGCTAATGCAGTTTTTATTCCAACAACATTCTTGTGAATGTGAAGAGAAATGGATTCTTGAATTTATCTTTGCAGCGTTTCGCACAGGCATCGATCCCATTGTAAATGTCTCTGCACTGTGTAGCACAATTATACCACCCAAGTTCATGCTTTCATGTAGAATGTTGATTTCTTCTGTCTGAAGCCAAGCAGACTCACTTTCTGAGTTCATGTCACAATGCAGAGATGCTCATAATAACAATGCAGGCAGAGTTCAGTGAGTGGGCAACAAGAGACTTGTCATTCCAGAGCCACTTAATTTTCAACAACATAATTGTCCTCGACCACTTACACTGTTCTGAATCCGAACACATTTCATAAATGGTTTGACGGCGGAGTCGGTCTGAAAACATGTCTCACAACAGCTACTTTAATTTCAGGTAAGACACTTTGTTCATTAAATCTTTCTAAAGCTAATTATATATCTAAGTATCTGGCTTTAGTTGTTGTGTTTAATGTCTTCAAGTAGTTTTGGATGTTCATCTGAGGGATTATTATTCAAACAAAAGCCGTGCAGCTCTGAGAGATGTCGCAAAAAGGTGTGCACCCAGTCAGATTGCATAAGTATGTGTTTGTGTGTGTTTGAGAGACCAAAAGATATTTTATTGGGTGGAAATAGATAACATTTTCCAGCTTAATTTGGTTTAAATCATATTATTTACTGTGTTTTTATTCTGTCAAAACAAGCATGAAATGAGAAGACTAAAATAAGCACATCAAAGCAGAAGGACGTGCAGTTCTGTACAGTATGTGCAAAGGATTATTCGATCGTGCAGCCATCTTGTGTGTTTCATAAGATGAGATATCTCATGGTTTCAGTGTCAGTCAGAGAGGATGATTCGTCTCGGTGTTGAGACTAGCGGCTGATCAGCGGGTGAGAAGCTCGCAGTGCAGCAGAGCACTATGTAGGTTACCTGTCAGGAAATTAAGCCTATTAACTGCTTATGTAACACGTCACACATTTGGCACGTGGGTTCTCATCCAATATTTCAGAAGTGGCAAGAGAGGCAGACTTTTGGAAAGACAAGTGGACTCATCAGGAAGTTCTTGCACAACCCTGACATTACACTTTTGCTGCAGTGTTACTGTTGCATGACATTTTCATTCTAATAAATAAACATCTTAGCAAGGCTAAGCATGCACAGCTATGCCAGCGACGATGCTTTGATCTAAATGCAAACATCAGTTTGAAAACGTGCTCACAATCTGACAATGATTGATTACAGTCCATCCTGAGGGCAGTGTGAATTTTTGGACCACGTTTTGAGACAATCTATCCGACAGCTGCTGAGACATTTTACTCAGTACCACAAATGTCTGCACAAAATCCTGTGCTGATCCATCTTGTAGATGTTGAGATATCCAACTGGATCAGGGAACACTTTTACCTGCTGTTGTGTAGAGGGGATCAATAAAGTCAGAAGGGTGTATCCTCTGTGCACTAGGAATGTCTATTCACAAAATTTCATGCCAATCTATCCAATAGTTGTAGTAGATATAGCACTAAAAAACCCACAAATGTTAACCTCACGATGGCGCCAGAGAAAAAGGTAAATGTCTTAAGACTTCATCCTCTTGTGACCATGACTATCTGACAATGTCAAGGCAATCAATGCAATAGTTGTAGTAGAATTATTTCTCTAAAAAACACAAATGTTAATCTCATGGTGGCGCTAGTGACATAGTCAAGGGATCACAAACATCTCTAGAATTCGTCCTCTGGAAACCATGAATGTCTGAGCAATCCCTCCAATAGTGGTGGAGCGACCAACTGGCCAGCATTGCCATCCATAAAACCACTAATAAGAGAAGATATGGGCAATTAGCAAAGCATGGCAAAAAAGACCAACACCTACAGAAGCTACAGTTAAAAAAACAAAACATATCACAATCTTTGTTTAATAGATATGTGACAAACACTGAACTAATGGCTGCTTACCATGAAATATGTCAAAAAGAGGACTAAAAATCAATAATTTTGAAAATGATTTATTTGTTTTTTTGTATTTTTCTGTTCCAAAACTGGTCAAATAGCGGGGCAGGGGGCGGGGAGGTGTGTCCAGTCTGCACACTGAGCTGGACCTTTGCCCACTCTAATCATACAGCTATTATGACCATCAGTGCACCCCCATCCTTGGTCTATGTTCAGCCTCCAGGAGCCATTTGTAAAGCAGCGGAGCAGGAAATGAGGTTGGTTTACGGCCGGCACCCAAGCCTGGAGGACGTGCTCCAGGGAGCCACGCTTAAGTCACGCGGGGTTCCACCCAGACGGAGAGTGGGGGTGGGGTCATTGGTAGGAGGTGGAGGTGAAACAGAGCGGTGCTTCGCAGTGGGTTTGAACTAGACAGAGACATCACTGGCCCCGAGATTTATTATCGGCTACCAGGGGCCCTAAAGCCGACTGATTGATGAGGCTCTATGGCACGGTCAAAGCACTGGACCTATTGCAGTTCCTCTTTTTAACAATGAAAAATTCCATCCTCTCCTCATCCGTTTGATAGAGTTTGTGTACGGTGTCTTCCTCTACTTCTTCTCATTTCCTCTTCTTCTTTTCAGTGAAAATAAAAACAAGTCAGTCTTTTCTCTCTATCCTCTATGACTCCTGCTATTATGATTGACCTTTCTTGTCATAATTGATCTTTTTAGGTCTTGTTAAGATATGAGGAACATCTCACTACAGTTGAGATAGCAGTTTCAACTACACCATGTCAACAACTACCTTCTAATGTATCTGAAGATGTTTGAGCCAGACAAACAGAAAAAGATTAAATAAATAAACAAATACCAGAAAATAACCGCCTGTTGGCCCTCCAGTCACAGTCTAGGTGCCATCAATATTTCAGCTATAGAGGCCTCCAAAAGAGTTCAAACTGCTGTGCTTTCTTGCAAGTTGGAGTCATGTTCCAGACATGAGCTTGAAAGGTGACTTCAACAGACTGACCAACTGGACCGAGGTGGGATTGGATATCAGTAGAAGGGACGAGACTTTCTTGCCCTCTTGAATCCCAACAAAGTATAAAGTGTCATTCAGTTTGACACATGAGAAGATCTGAGCATATCTGATAATAATAACTGCACATTGGTGATGTTAAACTGGAGTTTTATTGTAGTTAATGACAGCCAAAACAATAGAAAACTACAAAATACACCAATCCAATATGCTTTGTTGGATAACAAGAGATTTTTCTCTCTCTCTGATGGTTACATGCTTCTGAGTATTTAGGGTAAAACAATCACTGTCCCATCTGTTACTCTGTAGGACGAATTAACAGCTTCACTGCTTGAGCAATTAGTTTCTGACAGTTAGAGCAGAATCAATAATTTGATGAGAGCTGCATGAAATCTCACTTTTCCACTACATGAAGAGGTTGTCAAAGGATGTGATGGGGCACATTTTTAACATATTATAATAGGTATTATTAATGTAAACAAAATATTTTCATACGCCATAACTCTAATCAACACTTACAATCAGTCACACAGAAACGACAACTTACTTCCTTTATAGATTATATTTGTTACAGTGAAATGCACCATTAAGCCATCAATTCTGCAGCTTTAGCTACATGTTAGTAATTGTAAAAGCTCGTGTGTTAGCAAGCTAAACGGATGTGGAAATAACGCTAGTGATTTTAGAGAGAGTTTAGCATGCTAACAGCTGTTGTGTGGCTAAACAGTTGTGGTCATAGTGGTTAGCTTGCCAATAGCTTCCGTGTTAGCGAGTTAGTTAGCGATATTTTCCAGGTCTGAATTTTGTTTTAGTGACGCAGGAAAAATATTTATGGAAGCCCATTTCTACACTAAATCATGACAAAATATAAAATTAAGTTAATATTATTATTTATTTTTTAATTTACAAAAATAAAAAACAAGGGGAAAAAAGAGATAGAAAGGGTGCGTTTGCATAGTACAATCCCATGTTTTGCATGTTTTTTTTTTTACAAATACCTCAAAATTAGTGGCATATGATTTATTAATATTGTTATTTTTTAAAAAGCTCAATCCCAGAACCTGAATAGATTTGAGCCGAGCTTTAGATACCACCAGACAGTCCTTAAGCTGAACTCTCAGTCCAGCTCTGGCTCAGCCCCACAGCGGCCCTCTTGTAATGGGACACTGCTAAACGACGCTGAGAGCCAGAGCTCTCCAGTGCTGTCATGGCCTGTTGCACCTGACTCGCTCCTCGCTCCTCGCTCCTCGCTGCAGGCGCCTGTTGTTAGCTTATACAGGCTAATTTATGACACTATCAGGCTCAACGGCTGCAACTGGACGTCCTCGTGCTAAAACTAATTACTTAAACTAATTACTTGAGCCTATCAACTGTTTGGTATGCTCTGCAATATTGTCTTCCTTATTCGTGATGTATAAGACATAGCAGAGGAGGTTTTGGGGGCACACAGGAACTAAAACTCGAGCATGTAAATGGACGCAGAGTAAGTATGATGATGACTTTTGGCTTTCCTTGTCACTAGATATGCTACTAATGCCAGAAACTTGTATATACATATTTGTTTGTTGAGTGCATGTTTTTTTCTCTGCTTCATTTGGATTCCTTATTTGCAAATTTTGGGAGTGGCTCAGCACATTGCAGCTGTGTTTACCTGTGCACAGGTGTGTGTGTGTGTGTGTGTGCATGTTTGTATGTATTCTTTACTAGCACCATCCATGTGTCTCTGTTTGCTTTTTCCCTCTCACCATCATCCATCAAAGGTCAGTGATATTAGAATATGTATTATTTAATCTGTACAGAGAGGTTTGTCTTATGTTCAGTGTAAGTTATATTAATAGTTGCTGAGCAGTAGTACGACTCTTTGCCTGGTAAGATCTGTTGTTTTTATCTGAAACATGTCAGTGTTTCTAAATTTCCTCAACCTGAATCCTGAACCATTCCCCTCTTGTGATGAGTGTTGTAGAAATACTTTAATTACAGCAAGAACCGAACAAAAGACATATCTTTTACTTCGCTTCAGGATCTTTATCTTCCATTAGCAGCCGCTTGCATCTCGCCGTGCACTCTTTAAGTGAAAGTATTTTTCACTTTCCTCCAGCGAGTCTGACTATCTTGGCTTATAGACCTGCAGTCTTGTGCCAAGGTCCACCCGATACTTTAACCCACTCGTCAGCGTCACAGATTAGTCCACGTCGGTGTCCCCTTAGGCCAGAGGGATCTTCTGTTTCCTTGAGGAGTGTCAAGTGGCCAAACCTCCACTTACACATCTCTCAGATCAGACAGTACACTTTGGTCTTTTGTAATTTAGTTAATCTTTGGTTTTCAATGTGATTTTTGACAATATTTTCTTGCAAAACCACAGTAAATACATGCTCAGTTATACATGGGACTATGCTTAACCACATCCCTAAACAACTAACTAAAAGTGACAGGCAGCCAGTGCTCCAGGGCAGGCAAAGGTTAGACCACCGTCTCCTCTCAGGGGTCATTTCCTCGCTGGTCGGAGGTGTCCAGTGTGAGTCCTTCGGTTTCTCCCTCCTGTCTCGTGTGTCACGTATAGAGGCAGCGATGTATTATTGAAGACGTCTGCAGGTTGCTTAGGCGATTTACATTAGGACGAACACAAGTGTAATTACCTACACGTGGATGCTTTATGAACGGGAATGTAATTGCACTGCATAGATAATGACTGATAATATTTATCTACATGTATGTGTGCCAGTTTTATGTTGCTCTGCAGGGATTTATTCACAGTAACCCGATCAAACAGATTCATATCGTGGTAATCAGAACTACTAACTGCTGGGTAGTGAATCCAACAGGCGATCTCCCTTGAACATAAATAAAGTGAGCACCGATACTAAATGGAGCAGCGCCCTGCAGCGCTGTGCGCTTAGGCCCTCTAACCAGCTTTCCTTTGTGTATGAATGGGCGTCTATATGGGGAAAGGCTCACGCTGCAACAGTGGCTAATTCCTGCTAATCCCATCGTATCTTCTACCACTTAGAGATGGCTTCCAATGGCAACTCCGGAGCAGTGTGGGGGGATTGCTAGTGAGATTAGCTCGCGTTAGCTCCTCCTCTGTGGTTTACACACAGTCAAGGCCAGGCTCGGACCACCACTGCTAACCTTTTGCACAGAAATGGATTAACTCTTTTTCCAAAATGTTTCACGTCCTTTTTAGAGAACAATGTAAGTTTGTTTCCGTTTGCTCTGCTTTTGTTCCGGCTTTAGTTTTCTGTGCATTCAGTTTTTAATGAGAAACTGTGAGGGGAGCAACAGGCATCTTTATCTTGAAGGGTTTATTAACAGTGAACAGATTTAGCAGAGCTTTTCTTTACATGATAACTTTGTGACTAACCTTCCTTTGCACGTTTCCATGCAAAGATACAATCCTTTTGTCTTATTGCATTTATTAACCTTGTGTTAATAGCATCGTGTTGTGATTTTACCATTGTGTGATACATGTTACATAAATGGTCCAAATGCACAAAGATAAACTATATGAGAACAGTAGGAAACACACTCTGCTTTGAATGGTTAGAGGCAGGAAAAGAAATGTACATCAAGAGTTGTATGGATTGTAAAATCCTCAATTCTGTAGTTAGTCAGTTATAAGATACTGTGTTTAAAATGTGTTTATGTAAAGTGATTTACAATCTTTAAAACACAACTTCTTATGGTTTAAATGACAAACTATTAAATAAGAGAAAGCTAATGATTCCTAAATACTATGATGCATCAGTATCCCAATAATAAAAACCCTTGATGTCACCATGGATGATTTATTTTTGTTGTAGGCCAACGAGAAATTAGCATCGTACTAGTTCCTTTGACAAAAAGCCACTTGCCTTATTCTAAGACATGTATAAATACACGAGAGACGTATTCACTGACCTTTTTTATGTCGTAGAAAAAAACTTGAAACCTATTTGTTAACCACAGACCTTATTTCAGACATCTAACCAAAAAAACATTCAAATAAACCCACTGACTACAACACAAGGGAACAGGAAGTGTAAAAATGCTGAGTCATTCCTGCAGAACTTCATCCTGAAATATCCTTTATCTGCCTCCAGCACCTAGTTACTGTGTGCTAAATGCTTTCAGTCTTATAAATGACTCTATGCCCAGTCGTGTGAGGCACAGATGAGTCCTTTCAGATAAAAACAGGGTTGAAAGTTTAGTTATTAGAATACAGTGCGACATAACACTCTCCGTCAGGGGTTTACCACACTTTGAAATGCATTGAGTGTTGTATTTAGAATCTAAAGAAAGGTAATAAGTGTGTTTTTGAGGAACAAAATCCCAACAAATATCACTGTGTCAGGAGTGGTAACCATTGGTTGGTAGTCAATAGTCTCTGTCTTCCTTTATGTACTTGTAAATGGGCTTTAAGTCTCCTGCAGACGAGCTTTTATGCATCAATAAGCACACCAGCCGGTGCACACTGCAGGTTCTCCACCAGCTGCCACCTTCCTCTATCAAACCGTGACTCGTGTGCTTTTTCTTTCACAGGAGATCTCTCCAGAAGATGTTTCCACAACCAGGGAAATCGATTGTCTTCGACAACTTTCCAGATCCTACCGACGCCTGGGACATCATCGAGACGATCGGGAAAGGGACCTACGGAAAAGTCTACAAGGTGCTCAACAAACTGGATGGAAGCAAAGCGGCCGTCAAGATACTGGACCCCATCCATGTAAGTTGACTTTCTCATCTGGACCGTGAATTGGCGTGGTCTTAAGTTCACGTGTTGATGTTTTGGATAATGTCCTCCCTCCATGCCGTGCACGTGTTGTAGTCAGTGCTTGTGAAAGCAGCTGTAAGCTTGTGGTGTGTTTATGCCTTTGTTGGAGCCACTGGGCCGACAAGTTACTGTGTTGTGGCCCTTTGTCTGTCACATTTATAGCATCTGTATATTTAAAGATGCAGACACCAGCACAGATTAGATCTGGGCCACAATCATTTCTCTTTCAGTTTGTTAACTTTATGGTTCAGTTACTCAGTCCGTATATTTCCCCTCATACTCTCTATATATTGTATTTAGTGTATTTGAATTATATATACACTATATCATTTACAAACCACTCTTTTTTTAGTGATATGGATGTGCCGTTTCCAGAACATATGATGTTGTGTTCTCAGGTTTAGATAGTGTTTGTGACTTGTTTATTGTGCCTCTCTTTCGGGTTGTCTGTCTCAGGAACGCCTGCAGAGAATTTCCTCAAATTTGGCGGAAACGTCCGCCTGGATTTAGGATTGAAGTGATTAGATTTTGGTGGTCAAAGGTCACCGTGAACTCACAAAACCCATTTGTGGCCATAGCTCAAGAATTCATACATGATGACAGATTTACAAAAATGTCTAATAAGATAAAATGATGACATTTGGACATTTGGATCCGTCCTATAAAGCAAAGATTATTTCATACAGTGACGAGATTTATCACTTACGGGACATTACGTGGCAAGAGGCATGACAATCAAGAAAGGTCATTATTATCAGATAAAAGATCAGTAATGGAGGCTTTCATACTTATTATCACCACACTGCTCATCATTGATCTCATGTTATGGTGTCATTGTAACTCCTCCGTTTATTTTTGAAGGTACAGTGAACTTCATGGCTTATTTAGCAGCTCTAATGAGCAGCCATTCTCCATTAGATTCAGCCTTCATGCTTATACAAGTCTCATTATTGTGAATTTGTTACTTTCTCATTATTGAGAAATGATTATCCACAGACCACTAGCCTGTGAGCACCATCATTACCATTGTTTTAATCACCCGGAAAACCGTATATCTTTTACACTAAATCATTTATTTTTCACTTTTCCCTCCTGCTTTTCTTTGTCTTGTGAAACACGGGAGCATTTTATGTTGTCAGGAAAACAATTTGAGACGGGAAAGTTGCTTTGGTTGAACTTCTTATGACGCTATGACGACCATTTAAAACGTGTGATGAGAGGTGACTCGTAGACGTCGGGCTTCGTTTTAAGTGTGTTGGAATAGAAATCACTGCAGATGTGTCCATTGTGTGTTACTTTTACTTGATCCTAATAAATAAGTTTACTCCTGTAAATCTCAACATACAAATGTATTACACTGTTTAATCACGTTACATTTTCATTAGTCGTCATTGCAGGATGTGAGGCACATAAAACACGGAATAGTTTTTCTGTCGTGAACTTAGTTGTGTATGTTTAAAATTAATCAGAGAGGTTTCTTGTTTGCCTTAATCAGACAGTATGGCTGCAGCATGCAGTAATAAAGCATCCCATAATTGCCGTTATTATAATGTCCTGGATTTGCCCTTTTCACCCACATTAAACTAGAGTCAGTGATGGAGACTTCATTAAGTCCTAAAGAGCAGCAACAGAGTGCTGAAGTCCTGATTAATGTCCCTGACTGGAGTTGGACGACAAGATCTATTCCTCTGTTACAACTGTTACATGTGAAGCTGGATCCAAGAGACTGTTAGCTTAGCTTAGCATTAAGACTATAACCACGGAAAAAAGGCAACGAACTGTCTCTTGGCTCCAGTTTCATATTCATTTACAGTAATGGCACGAGTCACAAATAACTAAACTAAAACTGTTTCTTGAATCCACAAAGCTGGTTTTCCTTTGATATCTTCTGGCATAAAGCGTCACAGAATGGAAACACGGTACGTAAGCGCGCGAAGCATGTGACGAAATGTGCCTTAACTGATCTTCGTCCTTGTTTTTCTAGGACATCGATGAGGAGATCGAAGCGGAGTACAACATCCTCAAAGCTCTCTCTGACCACACCAATGTCGTGAAATTCTACGGGATGTACTACAAGAAGGACGTGAAATGTGGAGACCAGTTGTGGCTGGTACTGGAGGTAGGAGCACGTGTGATGTTTGCATAGAGAAGCCACTATATGTTTTGCCACAACCCATATATTTCACTGAGACCTTAAATAGCGTTCACCTGCATACTGTGGCAGAACCGTGCAGACAATGCAGTGCAGATTAAAGGTCTGGCTGAACATCACACACCGCATGTCTCGCCAGGTATGTGCAGCGGCCACCAAATATGGCCGGGGATTACGTAACAGTTTTAGCCGCCGTGGGCAGTCTAGGAGTTTACTTATAGGCCACCTGGGGTGGATTTGATCGCGGGCCAACAACTCGGTTGTGTTGGGGGGTGGAGGTTGGCTCGCGTGACGCCGGCACCCCGCTGAGAGCAGCAGAGCAGGGATTTCTGTTTACAAGGACTGTCGCAGTGTATTAGCTGATGACACCTACACTGCAGCGGGTCTGGGCACAGGCCCACATGTCTCCTGTGGCTGATTTCTGTTGTTCGGCAGGCTGGAATGGAAAGGATGCAACACTTTTGAGATGCAGATATGAATCTGTGTAGGGCTGCCCCCTGGAAGTTGATGAGTCGGATGATCCGAGCCGTTGTTTTTTAAGAGGCTAACTCCATGATTGTGCTTCCGTAAACAATGTAATCATAAACACATTGGTTTTAAAAGTATGAATGGTTGTGACACGGCATAAATCATTACCGAAACGTTGATACCAATGGATTTCCGGATTGTCAGATAGTCTCAAATAGCCGATTCTTCGCATTGAACAGCCAAACAATAGAAGAAGTTCAGATTCGGTTACAGCCCATAATTTGTGAAAGTTCAAGGGGACCTTGCTGCTGCTTTCTTCATATCTGGAAAAAAAAGCCTCCAGCGCTGCATCCTTCATATTTCATTGCCTGCTGTAGCTTTTTCAAATGTCAACTCCCAGACAAACATGTAATGGAGGTCAACCTCAGAGGAGGAGAAGTGTTTGCGGGGCCCAACACGGTGGGGGATGTGGGGGTTCTCTGCCTTTTGACTTTCTGACCATGTGCTTTGTGTTCCTGCTTTGATGGAGAGCAGCACAAACCTGCAGAGGTCCTGTAAACATGGTCAACAAACATGAGGAGGGTTGATGTTTGTTATAACCATCCAAAGTGGCTACGTGCATAAAAGCATTAGTGTCGAGCCGTGAGATGATGGGAAAAAAATCTGCAATTCCTGTACATCCTGTAATAAAATAGCATTTATTTGGAAACTATTCTGACTGCACCTTAAAAAGAAATCTCTACCATCTGTGTTCCACATTGTTCTGTTCCTTCTTCCTCTATCAGGTACGGCGCTGCTAGAACAGAGTGTCCATACTCCTGTAATCCAAGCTCACCCAGTGGATAGTTTTCAGCTCTCCAGCTTGTGTTTCTTTCCCTTTTCATCGTATCCTTTCTCCTGACCTTTGCAGAGGACCCCGCTATTACTTTCCTCACATATCCAGTACGATCTAAGACGCAGAATCCCTATTACAGGAGAACAAAGACCTTTATCTGATACACATAGCTATTATTTTGCACTGAAGTGATAGTTAGTTATAGTTTTGTTCTGTCAGGACTCATTTCTTTCGAGTAAAAATACAAATCTGTTGTTGGGAGAGTTCGCTCAGCTTTGCTACTTTGTTTACTTCCTGTTTCCTCTGTGGTCTGCTCCATTTTCTAAATTTCCCTTGCAAAAATCTGCAGCCAGCAGTCCAAATCTGGTGGCTAATCCTGAGGCTGAAAATCACCGCCTGACAGTTTAGCAAGTGGCTGTGTGCCTGTGTGTGTGTGTGTGTGTGTGTGTGCTCTGAAGTAGATGCACATGGGGTTTTTCAGCAGTGAAGAGACAGGAAAGCAGGCGGTGAGACGGTCATTCACCATGGTTACTGTCCTCTCCTTTCTGAACTGTAATTTTCCGTCCTTTCGCTCTGCTGAGAGGAGCCTTTCTCTGCACTGCACTGACAGCCGGCCGCTCATTATGAACAGAATACACACAAATTGCTTCCTTTACTTTGTCAGCCTCTCATTGGGGTCTGCGAGCTTTTGGCTTTGCCTCTGTAGTGCGGGTCCTTTATGATAGCGGATGCGGTCAGAGACGAGCAAGCTTTCATGTACGACGGCCTGTTTCTGTTCCCAGAGAGCTCAAACGTACTTCAAAGATGGAGCCACGATGGAGCGACTTTTATTCTCTAATTGGAAATAAAAACCTGATTTGGATGTGCATTTCATTTGGGAGCTGCAGCGTTTCACCCAAGGACCCCACGAAATGAAGGCCACTGATTAGTGCAACCTCTAAAAGCTCATCTTAAAGATGCAAAAAAATATAATAATGCTAAATTGAAATTGCTTTACTCTGCGCCTATGTTGCATATTGAGTTCTGACTTAAAATGGTTGTTTACAGAGTTTAGCTGCTAGTTCTTTTACTCCTGATTCGTTGTTACTACCATTTGTAAATATTAATGCTAGTAGAAGCAGTAATTAGGTGGTAACTATTATATGGAAAAGCTGATGTTTACATTTGGCCAAAAAGCTGCTGATCTCTGCTGGGAAACCTTGCTTGTGTGAACATTTTAATGACTTTTGCCGAACATATATTTCATCTTTTTCAATATGTTATCACACCTGAAGCATCATGACCATTTTTAAAAAATCCTTTCTTAAATGTATTGCTATTAAAAGACAGAAACACCTCGTTTGTAGCTGATCTGCACCTCCTCAGAAATCTATGCACCAGAGTTCTGGGGACAGACTGTGATGTTAACAGAGGGTTATACACAGGAAAACTGTCTGCAAATGGGCTCAGCCACTGGGAAATAGAAGAAGTAACTGGGCATGAAGGGCTTTTATCAGGACCAAAACTGCATTGGCATCTTTAAGAGTTTCAGCTTCTCTGCAGAGATGGAAGCACTTGTTAAACTGTCTCTGTAGCACTACATTAAACACGCCTTTATGTCAGCGTGGCTGAAAATAATCGTTGCTGAATAACAAGCCATACGACAGCACACTCAGAGTTTGTCTAATGGCACTTGCAGAGGAATGTAATGGCAAATATAGAAGCATTGTGATTTGGGAACTGGTCAAGATTGAGAAAAGGTTGAATGAAAGCTTCTGTGATGGAAGATCATAGGACTGGGAGATGACTCAATCTATCAAAATCTAAATCTTGTGATAAAAGTCTTCCACAATAAGAATGACAAAGACCGGTTGCCACCTCGTCAGGGCCGTGCGACGCAAGAGAGCTGACCATTATCTGGGCCTCGTCGACACCGGATTTTTGGCCATGATGCAGTATTTGGCTCTATTTTGGTAACTTACCAAATGTTGTCTGCTTGATGTCTATGGATGAAGTTATTCTCGGCCAATATAACACTGGACCTGGGCCTGCATATCCCCGAGTAGCTCAGCCAACAGGAGGAAATGGAAGAAAGCCAGGTATGCAAAGCTGGTAGAGTCCAACCAAAACACATCTATTATCATTCCCATTTCTTTCACTGAAATCTCCATTTAAACCAGAGACATTGATTTATTTTTTACCCTTTTGTTCGTCCTCTCTCATTGTACCACATAGATTTATATTTGTCGGACACCTTCTAAAAGTCAAAAATAGACCTCCGCTGCTTTCGTTTACCCCCATTAGTCTCTGTCCTGACTCGTCCTGCCCTCGCACCCCAACCTCCACAGCCGTTTATTGACAATGAGGTTTGAAATGTTATTCAGTGTTTGCACTTTTCAATAAACGGGGCCAGAAAGTAGACACCTCAGCTGTTGTGCTGGTGTAAACGATCACCCCGCAGTCACACTGGGAGTGTTTTTCTCTGGAGACGATCCAGCGCGTAACACTCACAGAAGACACACGTGATTATTGAGTGCTGCAGACATGATGCAACTGCATACGTCCAATAATCAGGCAGCAGATAAGACACAATTTATATTTATATTTGCGAGGAAACGTACATCAAAGACGGCTGACTAAAAAGTCAGCACCTGTGTGTTTTAACGGCCGCTGTGGTTTCTCCCCACTGAGTCAGGGGGCAGCCCTGTTTGTTTCATCTTCACGTTTGTTTCATCCACTTCTTTCTACACGTCTTTGATCGTCTACTTTCATTTACATGACTAAACGAGCACCTGACCTCGTTTGTAATGGAGAATATCCCACTCAGTAGTCAATGTATTCAGTTTTTTTCTTTGAAAATTGATAGTTATTGTGGAAACTCTGGAGACATTCAAGATGAAGATGGAAGACATGGATCTGAACAGACCTTTTTTTATTTAGAGAAATTACAGAAAACACAGAAAACAACCCTCACACTAATTAAATATCTGTACCCAGAGCTGAGGAAATCCGGTTCAATCCGTACAAGATTTAAATCAAACCAGCTCCGAAGTTTCATGTATCATTTTCACTCTGCAGAGGTTTGAGTCTTCACCACATCCGAAATAATTAATGTTCACGTTGAGCATCACTTTCTAGATGTGGCCTCCGCGGCTAAGGTGAGAGCGCCAACGTTTAGCTCTGCTAAATCCAGGGCACGGGGCCTCTCATTAATATGGATCTGTCCGTCTGCCCGGTGTAATTTAATGATGACAGGTGATATGGCAGCGGTGATGTGGACTGACGTCAGGGCGCGGCTCGTTGTCTGCGAGCCCCGGCGGTGTTCTCTGCTTAGCTGCAGTTTGTCTGCACGTCTGGCAGCAGAGAGAGGCAGGATTACGCTCCCCATGTGGCAGCTGAGATACACGCCATCCATCCTGCAACAGTCCTCTGGGCTCCTGATGGACAGGTAGACTGATAGGCAGATAGAAAACGCACACTAGGCACGATGTTGAAAACTTATGCCATTGCTTAGTCAAGGTCAAAGACTTGCTTCCCAGCATCTAATGCATGAGGGGGGGGGGGGGGGGGGGGGTCTGGGGGGTCTGGGGGGTCTATTGGTCTACCCTGGGCCCAAGTGCTCATCAGGCTCCTGGGTTTGAGTTTCTGTTGAAAGTGTCTGCAAAATGTTCTTCTTTGAAAGTCAAATCAGACTACAGAAAGACACAGAATGACCATGAAGAGATGCTACAAAGGCTGACAAAACGGCTGCAAAGAGACACAAAAGTACTACAAAGATAACAAACAAACAACAAAGAGACACGAAGCTACTCTAAAGTAGAACAAAAGGACGACAAAGAGACGTAAAACTAATAGAAAGACACACAAAGCTGATGCAAAGAGACACAAAACCACTACAGAGATGACAATAATAACCAGAAATGGACAAAAAATGACCACAGAGACTTGTAGTTGTTTGTTTCCAATGAGAGGATTTGCTGATATTAACTGTTTCTTATCACTGTAAATGAAATATGTAATATTTTTTAATGTTTAGCCAGTTTGAAGATGTCATATTGGAGAAATTGTGAGATGTTTCGCTATTTTCTGACAGTTTATAGACGAAACCATTATAAATCAATCAATTGAGACACTGATATGTATTCACATCTCTAAAATCAACTAAATGTAGTGTTTTGATCTTTAAAGAGGAGTCACTGTAAGTGGAAGAAGCTATTGTGTAGCTTCATGTGGTTAGCGCAATTAGCCGCAGTAAGTAGCAAAGAAACACTTTGACGAAATATGTGCACAAGCTCTGTGGGTGCAAGAATAATGAAATGACAAAATGGGTCCCTATCTGGAGATTTGGGCACACAGCCACGAATATAATAATTATAATTATAATAATAATAGTAATGCTTCTATTATGAAGCTACTTTTGTACCAGTCAGCAGGTTTTTTCTCAGGATTGCAGAGGAAGATCAGATTCATATTTTTTTGCCATCATGCCACGTTTTTGTCAAAATGTACTGCTCTGTTTCTATTTGAGTGAAATACATATTGCACTCTAAGCCCACATGCTGTGCTGTCATTTATAATGTGACTATAAGAATCCTTCAGTTGTGTCAATGCTGTTGGTGTATAAGTTATTTATTAGTAATCTTCTCTGACACGTGATGTTTAGTGCGATCACTGCAGGGGACCGATTCCTCTCCCAAACAACCACACGCTGCATGTCTGTTGCCTAATTAAGCTTTCAGTTTACAAGTGCGGGAAAATTAGTGTAATTATACAAGAGCGAGTGTTTGATACATAAAAAGATACGAAGGAAATTTCCTGTCTGACACACGTGTGGTTAGGACTAAAGATGGGAGTTGAAATGCATATAAAAAAAATGTAAAAAGAGGCGTTTGGATGTTTAATATCTAGATTATATATTTTAACACGCAGAGTTCTGTGTTTACAAACAGTGTTCGTATGCAGACTCTATGCTTTCTCTTGGGTAACAGCCCTCCAGCACTGTGATTGACGTCTTACAGCTTTTTTTCCTTGCTTGCGTACCTCTGGCCTCTACCGCCGGCATC
Source organism: Pholis gunnellus (assembly GCF_910591455.1). Classification (NCBI taxonomy): domain Eukaryota; kingdom Metazoa; phylum Chordata; class Actinopteri; order Perciformes; family Pholidae; genus Pholis; species Pholis gunnellus. The sequence goes on from NC_136547.1 coordinate 7,874,419, forward strand.
TCAAAGAAAGACCCAAATTAAGGGTTATTATTGTTGCCAAGGGAACCTACAGGGTAATTTTCCGAGAGGGATTGCTATTGACGGTGGAGTCCATATCCAGACGCAGTGTACCATAAGAACAATACAAACACGTGAAATCAAACGTGGGTTTTCTTTGCCATGAGGACAAAGTGTTCATGTCGATTTTAATCTTGTTTCCAGTTATGAAATGCTCGACTATACATGTTTCTATTGTCTGCAAACACAAGAGGATGTACTCTATTGAAGATGATTCGTGCATGTTTAATATTTACCCTGCTTAGTCAGCTGCACACACAAAATGAACATTCTCCTCCTGGAGTCTTTTTCTCCACCTCCTGCTAGCTAAGCTGCCTCAGAAAGATAAGCCGCTGCAGATTGACAGAATTACCTCCGAGCATCTCTTCTCTCACTGTGAAATCTCAGGATCGAAACTTTTTTTCATCCTCCGCCGTTTCTCCTGTGTGAAATTCTGAATATCCCAGATTTTTTTTTTTGCACATTGTATAAGCTCAGCTATAAAGTGCTGACTCATGAGTTTTTGCTCTTTTTGTGGGTTGTGTCTGTTGCAGCTCTGCAATGGCGGCTCTGTGACAGATCTGGCTAAAGGCATGCTGAAGAGAGGAGACCGGATGGATGAAGCCATTATTGCCTACATGTTGCATGAGGCCCTCATGGTGAGTCTGGCCTTTTCAATGTGCACGAGGGGAGTTAATGATGTACTGTAGAGCTCAATAGAACAACCTCCCACTGAACACATTGCTTCCATGAAAAGAGCTTAAGCTGGATCGTTTTGAAGGCAGGTGCTTGTCAGAAAAAGCTGTTAACCTCTTTTTTTTTTCTTCACAGGGCCTCCAGCACCTGCACATCAACAAGACCATCCACCGCGACGTCAAAGGCAATAACATCCTGTTGACGACACACGGAGGCGTCAAACTCGTGGATTTTGGTACGCACTGTGTCTATTTTTGTACCATCCTCCTCTAATCAGTGAAAATCATGTCGTGGCTCTATTTAACAGAAGAGGGTCAAATCCATTACCTTCAGCCGCTTGCCAAATAAATTGTGCCGCTAATTAGTTTCCTTGAGAGGTTGGGATGCGTTTACACCAGCCCGACAAGGTGGCAGACGGTTATGTTTTTCCATTACGACCCATCTTTTTACATTCCCCGGGAGACAGCGGCAGACATTGTTGCTATTCACTCTATGTTTTTGTTTTTTTTGCCCTGATTTGCTTTTGGGTTTTTCTTAACCAAATGAGGCGCTCCGAGCTGCCCGGCTGTATAGTTCTTGGATTGAAGGCTCACGATAGGCAAAGTGATTCCGACTATTTCCAGGGGATGACTCACCCCTGCTGGAAAAACCAGCTGCCTGTTTTCATTACAAATAACATCCCCCACTCAACATGTGTGTAGGTTTGCATTCAGTCTGCTAATTGTGGGCTTCTCTTAAAAGCCTTTTTCTAACCGTGAAGCACAAAGTGCACATCTCTTATATAAGGAGGAGGAGGAGGAGAGGTATTAATGGAATCACTTAATATGTCAATGTGAGTAGCTAATACGGAGCAGGGCCGTCCGTCGCCTTCGAAGCAGCTTCTTCCTCCTCACGAGGCCGGCGGAGATTCCCAACACCTGTTCATTGCTCCACTTTTGAAGAATTGAAGCCTTGAGGTCTTTAGGAATTAAAAAGTTAGAGATGCAGTTATAACTGCTTTCCAAAACGTTCCATAAATATTTCCTGATGTCTCCATCTGGTGATAAGCATGACTGCGTATTAGGGCCATTGCAGGTAAAAAGAAAAGAGAAATTACGGAGGCGAGGGAGGTAATATTCAGAGAGAAACTCTGAATTTCCGAGATTAAAGTAGCTAATTTTCTGTGGAAAAAACGTAGAGAATTTGTAATGTTTGGTAAGGAACCACATCGCTTCACTTTGTAAGGTTGGATCAAACTCAACACACCACAGACGCTGTTTGCCTTGTAATATGTCTGCAGTGGACGAACCAGATTAAATCATACTTTACGATCAGATTTGGCAATGAGGAAGTCCTCGTAAATAACCCAATTATCATCCGGACTTTGAAGAGACATATTGCTGTGAATTGGGCCTGTTCAGTAGAAAACAACATGCTGAGTCCAACTTTTATGTTGTTGCTAATGAACAGTCGGTGGTTGTGGACAGGAAGGATCTGCACAACAGCAGTGTGTCCATGGACAGCCACTTCACTTGAGCTGTCAAAAGAGTCCTTGAGCGAGACACTGAACTGGCAGTGCATTTTAAGTCCCTCTTGATAGGAGTGGCACTTAGATATCTGCTAGTCCAAGTCCAGTACCAGTCTTTATTAGGATCAGATAATCTAGGAAAATTAAGATTTTGTCACAGATATCTAATCAGCAATTACACAACAAATATTAAATGTTCCAAAGTATGAAATGTTACACATTTAATAGAATTACTGTCTTGTGTTGCTTGAGTTATATGTAGTTTCTGAGCTCATGCATTGTTCTTGCTTTTCACATAATGTATGTTTTACATACAGTTGCATACATAATTGGGCACAAACGTCACACAAATCTGAATAATTGAATATATGATGTAACTATTGGTCACTGAGCCACAGGAGAGCACAGCAGCGATGTGAAGAAAAAAGGGCTTAACCTACACACGACTAATGTAGCTCAAACGTAGCTTGTTACTTACAAGAAAAGTACAAACTTTCACTGTCATCACAGTTTTAAGTACATCGTAGATATCCCACATATGTGACGTCGAGGCATCACAAACATCCAACCACTTCTGTTGTGTTATAGAGATATTTTTTAGCTTTATAGCATCTTATGAAGACGTTTTTTCTCTGGCTAGACTTGTAATTAATCTCTAAGATAGGAAGGGTACACTATCAATGTTTGTGTGCCTGAGAAGATATTTATGACGTACAAATATTGCCAAGTTTCAACATGTTGTTTAGAGAGAAGCTCCTGGGAACCAGATAGGAAGTAATTACAAAAAAGATTGTTGCATTATCACCAATAAGGACATTGCTGCACCACCTAAGAGTAATTGCTGTAGAGTGATGAGAACATCGACTGCAAACCAAGTTTCTGCTTCCACATTCTCATATTTATCAGCTCTTATCTTTCTGCTGGCTATTCAAAACAAATGCATGTCGGGATGGAATGTAAAATGAGAGACATTCTCTTTGTGACAGTAAACAGTGGGTTTTATAATGAAAAATGAACTAAATTGTGAATGCTTAACTGTGGACATAGCATCAATAAGGATACGGGAGAAGTAGGAATAGACGTGACAATATGACACCAAAAGCAGCATTAGCATCATCATGTGACTATGATATATGAGAAACTTAGTGCTATGCTATCTACCTTTGAAACAGAAAAGACTACACGACAAGTAAGAAGTGTCCTTATTCATGAAACATAACAACATTTTAGTGCATACATTCGTGATCCCCGGAGGATACTACTGACGTTGAAAATCCCCTAATTCTTCCTCCAGCACAATGAGGTTGATATTTTTGTTGTTTAGACAAATCTATTGCATGGATTTCCATGAAACTTGGCACAGATATTCATGGTGGCCAGAGGATGAACCATAATGATTTTGGTGATCCCCTGACTTTCTATCCAGCACCAGCAGGAAGTTCACATTTGTAGTTTTGAGTGAAATATCTTGAAGACTATTAGACATTTTGATAAAGACAATTATGTTCACGACAGGATGAATTGTAATGTTTTTTGGTCACAACTTAACTCTTCATTTAGCGCCATCAGCAGGTCAGAACTTCAATGTGTCAATACTTTGGTTGACGACCAAATACCTTAAAAACTAATGACACTTTGTGTTTAGTTCTAATTAGCAACGGTTAGCATGCTATGCCATAAACTAAAATGGTGAACAACATGACATACCTGTTAAATATCAGCTTGTTAGCATTGTCATTGTGAGCAAGTGGGCGTTAGCATTTAGCTCAGAGTAAGTTCGAGTTGTGCTGGAGCTTTGGTAGAAAATTGGAACATCAGGCATGAAACACATATGTGACTTGCATTTAAATGGAAAGATCAGAATTTCTCAGCTTTCTGTGACACCAAGTAAATGTCATGTCATCCATCTGAGACAAAGGTTGCTGATAAGACGTGGGACCCCTGTGCTGTTATCTCCCAATTAAGTCTTTGCAGACTCAAGAATTTGGAAGTATGCAAAAGACAAATAGTGGAATCTCTCCCAGCCCGCGTACAGAGGAAGCACACAAGTGACGAACATCTTTTGATACTGCTTGTTTGCGAGCCTCAACATCGCTGACAGTTGACATTTCTATCGGATATCGGCTATGACGCCGTCAGAAAAAGAAACAGGAGCAGCAGTTTAGAAATAGCCCGGCGTGTATAAAAACTTGCAGAGTGACGAAAAACGTCGGCCTGCCTCGGTGCTGCACGACGGCACCGCGTCATGCTGGGATTAATGGATTTTCATGTGGAGGGGTGCACGCTACACTAAGCAGCTGAGGAGATAAAGCCCCCGCAGTGACTCATCACAGGCAGAGAAACAAAATGGCAAAGAGATCGACCCCCCCCCCCCCCCTCCCCAAAAATAAAAAAAAGCATTGGAAGAAAGAGAGGCGCTGTTCGTTCATGGGTCTCTCATGAATATTGTAATTGACGGCGTTATCTCTGTGATGATTATTAAGTGTGGCCCACCAGGCTGCACTCCGGGCTAATGTAGTGGAAAGCGAGGGGCTGTGAGAGCTGTAATAGGGGTCTCTTTGTGTTTCTGTATCCTCACGCGCTCATATACCTTATGTGTATCGTAGCGGACGTGTGTGTCGGACTTTTGTTCTCACTAATGCGGGTTGGAGTGTTTTCTGCGTAGTGGTTTTGTGGTTTGGCGACAGCATGTGAGCGTCCCTGTGTTTGTGCAGCCTCATGCGTATATATATCCCCTCCTTCACGTGTTTCTAATCCCTTTAGATGGTTTTGCCACAGAACTGTTTTCAGCTGCATTGCTCATCTCCACCCCTGGCTTTAACCCACCAGCAGCAACAGAGCAGCACTGTATTACTCTACTGTACCGACGGCAATGAAGCCGTCAAAAATGAGCTTTTACAGCTAACGTGCTGTTAGAAATACATTTATGTTGTGTAAACCGTGCACACGTCTGCACACGTGTTCTGAACAGACATTGGTGCATGTTCAGAAACGACCCCTTTATTTCCTCACAGCTTTCTGCTAAAACATGTTCTGCAGAATATCAGAGTGAGGTTTTTTACAGAAACGATCCAGATTAGCGTAGAACAATACACGACATGCTCCACGAGGCAAAGACATTGTTCCGCTGCAGCATGTCGAGCATCGGTAGATCACCGTTTGTTTGTTGGTAGCCGCTGTTGTCTCGAGGCTCTGCTTTTGTCGTGGTTGCATGCTTCAGCTGAGAAAGCCCTGGGATACATTATAGTGTGGCGTAACGCTGATTTATCCGGACTGGACTGAACACACGATTGTGGGTCATCATGTTCCTTGTCAGGCTTTGTAGTGCACAATAACACACACACACACACATAAGGACACGCAGGCTCTCTGCAGTCTCATGTATGCTGAATTTATCTCTGACTTGATTGTTGCAACATGACTTTGTCCTATTTATTTATATATATGTACGATAAAGCTAACTTAAGCTAGATTCATAATATCTTGTTCTTAGAGACGGGGAAACGTCTCCAGCTGCCAAAGCCTGGCTACAGCTGAATTGTATTCAAATGTTGTTCTTGAAGTGCCCGGCGAAATCGCCTGCAGTCACATAAGAAATTTGTAATTCAAAGCGGTCTATCATTTGAAGGCTCTCTCTGCATGTGTTTTCTTTTTCCTCCTTGTCACTTTAGTGACGGCTCTATCAGTGGGACACGAGGGAGCTCTGAGAACCATTCTGAAGCACATCAGTTGAGCAGCACCCCGCTGCAGAGAGAGTGCAACTTGTCTCAGTCCTGAGAGTCCTTTAGTGAGGCTAAAGTGTGCGTTCTCTTCCCTGCAGGTGTTTCAGCCCAGCTGACAAAAACCCGTCTGAGGAGGAACACCTCCGTGGGAACTCCCTTCTGGATGGCTCCGGAGGTACAGTAAAAAGCCGGCCTGTGAACGCTCCCGCAGCCTCGTCTCTTTCCACTACATTAGCCTGGAGCAGATCCCAGTGGGCCACAGTTAATAATCATCAGAGAGATAACACTGTCAAACACAATGTGCATGAAAAGAAAAATGGAATGGACGGCCTCCATCATTCGCTGCACTAGCAGTTCATATTCACAGACGTGATTACATCAGGAAATGATCCCCTCACGTCCCCAGTGTCCTTTTTATGGTAGCTACCTTCCTCCTGTGCTGTGTAAGGGGTAATATAAAGTGGTCTTTCAGCTTGAGGTTCTTGATTCATCTGACTGGAGCCCGGTATCAAAAGGAATTACATAGCTGAAGATTCTGATGCACAGATTTACATCCATTCCCATTGTTTATTGCCAGTGCAGGAAGTAGTGTGCCCCTTTTTATTTAGGAAGTGGGACAGTAAGAGTTTAAAGGTCATGGTGGTGTCTAGTGCAACTTAACGTATCTCAGAATGATCAATTAAAGGGGAACTCAACCCATTTTTTACACATAAACGTTTAAAGGTCTTGAAGAGAACGACTGAATGAGCGAGATAATTAAGTCTGATAAATTGTGGGAGTGGAGCTCACCAGACCTCTACATTATCTGCTGCTAGCATAACACACCCGAGTCTCTGCCCGAACTGTTGGCCGTCAAGATGTATTGTGGGTAATGTAGGCACCGGCTTTTAGCAAGGAAGAATACTTTGAATATAAAAAAGACGACCTTCCTTTAATTGCCTTACCTTAACCATAGTGTAGTTGCCATGCAGAAAAACTGCAACACTGAAGAATTTAGAAAACCATACACATGATGCAAAAAAGCAGATATTGAAGTAACCAAAATCTTCAACTGACACGTCGACTGTGCAGTGAAATGATTGAAAGTGAAGAACCTTCAGCAGCACCTTGTAACAGTAACGATAGACGGCGTGTTTGGACAAAGTGTTGCAGACGGCTTTGATTTATATTTCTTTGAACCCACAACACTTTAGGAAAACCTCGACACATAGTGGCATCCCATGACCACTCATCTTAACTTAACTTAACCTCAACGCTGATCAACACTAGATTAGATGAACCTTTAGCGATCTCTGATAAGACGGGTAAAGTTACACTCCTCTGGTTTTAAAATGTGTGGATGTTGTTCCCTGATTTGTCCTTCACAGACAAACCTTGAACATTCACTTGTCAAATCAAAATGGACATTTTTACATGAGATTTGCATGCCGTGCAAATTCTGCATCTGAATAAACATGACGTGTTTGGTGAGGACTCAAAGATTTTAATCTCATTTGCGTAAAATGTTTGCCAGGTTGACTCTCAGCACTAGGACGTCTTTAGTCGAAAGGTTTATTGATGTAAGGAGTGAGATTTGTAAACAAGGATCGACGATAGAAAATTATTGTTATTACAGAAAAAACGTTTGTTTTTACTCTGGGTAACACAGTATTGCATTAAAAGTCTTACCTACGTTCTCAAGAAGATCTGGTCGTGTAACTGAGTTGTGGGGTAAGTCGTGTCACATCTGGACAATGTTGCACTTTTCGGATGAGCTATATTTTTATTGACTTTATTGACTGATGATTTAGGCTGTTATACGAGTATATATTTGACTTTTTGGGGGATATTTTGGTCATTTAATGTTCATTTTTCTTTTATGTTTAGTATGTAGAGGTATGACTGTCGTGTTTTCTATAAAGAAGTGTGTGTGTGTGTGTGTGTGTGTATGGGTACACTTGTGTGTTTCAGGATGTGTTATGAGCGATCTGGTAATGATTTGTCTGTGTACATAAGAACATGCCTATTGGGGATTTGGAATACAAATTATATTGATTTCAGACAATTGACAATAATGGTGAACGTGTGTGTGTGTGTGTCTGTGTGTGTGTGTGTGTGTGTGTACACATACCTCCCTCTCAAAGATGAAACCTATTGTTGATTGGGTATCATGTTGTCCTAAGGACATTGATGATAGACTGTGAGAGTGTGTGCTTATGTGTGTGTGTGTGTGTGTGTGTGTGTGTGTGTGAACACTAAATTGCCCACAGCAGATGATGATGAGACTGCAGCTTTGTCTGAGCTCTGTTACACTGTTTATTGGGTTTCTTTTATGTTTTCATATGGATTTTGCTCTCTTACGTGTTTGTATGCGAGGGCTTACAAAAGGGCTTACAAAATAAAAAAAGAATCACTAAAAATACGTGAATTTTGACTCCCAAATAAGGAAGTAGGCCCAAACTGTACAACTTTTGTCCAGAAGGTTTTTCTGTCCTTTGTTGTTTTCGTGATAAAGAGAGAGAGATGTTCTTTATACTGCTGAGTAGCTTATTCAATTCTGTAATTCTGTTAGAACATGTTGTTGCTTTTCTGACTTGGTCCTCTGCCCGTCTGTCTGCTGTAGGTAATAGCATGTGAGCAGCAGCTGGACTCCACCTACGATGCTCGTTGTGATGTCTGGTCCCTCGGCATCACCGCCATAGAGCTGGGCGATGGAGACCCCCCCCTCTCCGAGCTCCACCCAATGAGAGCGCTTTTCAAAATACCCAGGTGAGCCTCCGTCACACCTACGCAACACTCCATCATCATTATCAGGGGGCTGTGACTTTGACCCTGATTGAAAAGATCTCTTTAGGCGAATAAGTGAACTTATGTTTTACTGAATAACTCTTCTTTATGGCAAAAGATTAATGACCGAGTGTTTGTATTTTGTTGACATCCAGTTTTTCTCACTCTCATGCGCATGACTGTGGTGACTCCCTAATTACAGCCGTTTGCTGCATGTCGTCACCTCTTTTTCTCCGGCCTTTCTGTCTGTCCCTCTCACCATAAAGCAGAAAATGTCAGCTCCCTTATACTACTGGATAGCTTTGATCTAAAACAAATAACACCATTTATTTGTTGATTTATATCTTGTGTTAACAATCTGAATCTGAAAAAGTAATTCAAGTTGCCACATACATGTAGTGGAGTACAAAGAGCAATAATTGCCTCCAAAATGTAGTGGGGTAGACGTTTAAAGTAGCGTAAAAGTACATCTGCTGCTGCTGTTTTGTTAAAAAGCCTGAAAAACAGACAATGCTTTAAACTTGCACAACCTTTTTTCAACAGCAGAAATAAAACAAGTTGACGTTTGCAGATTGTAAGAATGTAGAGACAGGGTATTGCTGCAATACTGCGATGCAGAAGAGCCACCTCCTGTTCCCCAACGCAGTGATTTTCTTCTCTATACAGACTGTCACTATAAAGTACAGTCTTTTCATTTGCTGTTTCTTTCTGCGCCCAGAGGCTTATCCATAAACCACTATTCCCATTCATCCTGCGTGTGGAGGCTGAGAGCACAGCCACACTTTTCCTAATCTGTGTGTTTTGTGGACTGAAGGTGAAAAGTAATTGTTTATCTTATCCTGATTCCAGTGTGAGCGCTGCATAAGCACTTACAGCCACTATCATTCTACCGGCACAGCACTTTGTCCATCACTGCCCTGAAACGGTGTGCTCCTACACACACACACACACACACAAACACACACACACACACACATAAGACAGCTCCTGTGACATGGCTGTCCTGTGTGTTTGCTCTGGGGGTCGTGCTCCACAGGAGACATCACACAGCTTCCTCTGAATCTATGTGACTGCTGTAGCCAGAGCTTCAGGCTGTCTGTTCACACTCCTCTCTTCCTCTCCTCTCTCTGCTCCGGGTTCACTCGTCAAGCAGTCTTGGATAAAAAGCTACGTTGAGGGCATTGATTCAAACACACCCCGTCTTATTTAATTTAGGGTAAACACTACCAGATAGAAACAGAGGAGCATCAAGGACAACCCTCATATTCGATGGTTTCTACAAATGCCTGAATGCATCCCTTAGTGCTGCTGTTTACACTGTAGTTTATTATCATATTGTTTTCAAAGGCTGGACACAATGCAACACAATATACACCGGTAGTTTTCCTGCAGCAACATTCAGTATTTCAGTGTTTTTCTGTTTTAACTGTAGTAGTAGGCACCAGTAGTGGATGCAGCGTGTCATGCTCCCACCACTGTATATACACAGGGCATATTATTCGGTGAAAAAGAAAACACTGCTCGCCATTGAAACCTTTAAAAGAGCTGCATTTAACTTTCTGAACGTTAATATAGCAGCAAACAACTAGTATCTATGTAAAGATGTAGTGAGCAGAGAATGGTTAGCTCATAGCTCTGCACTGCTCTCATACGGCAGCTACAGCAGATAACGCTGTCCCGACCAACAGTTATGTCGTGGAAGTGTAGCACCCACCCCTCCGGTTCCCCTTCAGGTGAACACTGTTAGCTTTATCCGCACTTTTCCCTTTGTTTGCGCCCTTTAGCTGTGAGCTGCCAGCTCGCCTTCGCCATGTTGAGAGCCGTTGAGAGGCAATCGAAATGCTCCCAAACTCGTATTGTGCACATTTAATGAAAGCAGTTTGTTTCCCTCAGGTCTCAGTTTGAATAACACTGTTAGAGATGCTTATATCTTAACCTGAACCTGTAGTTTGTTGTTTTATTGGGTTGCATTATATTGAGCTAAATTACTGATTCATTTTGTCTAGGTGTTTCTGTCATTTTGTCAACCTCCTCTGCAGTATGTTATGAAGTATGGTAAAGGCTTTTGTCGTAAACATTTAACAGCAGGATTGCAGGTAAATCACAGGAGCAGCAGACGACAGTGAAGTCATGCAAGCCAACACTTAGGAGGCAAATTAAATAGTTAGCTGGTATGTTAGCTAGTGAGCTGAGATTTGGTGTGAACGAAATTGAGACGAGTTAAAAAATAAGCTAGCTAGTTAGCTTGGATTTGGTAAAAAAGGAAAATTGAGGCAAGTTAGAAAGTTAGCTAGTAGCCTAAGTTAGCTAGGTTAGCTAGCGAGGTTATTTTGTTAGTTTGCCAGTTTGCTAATTAGCGAGTGTCTGTGCCAAGAACATTTAACCAATTACTAAAAAACACTTTTTTACCTCACAAATCTTTCAGGAACACATTTAAAACCAACATCAATTGTAACTTAATAGCCATCTACAAGGTTTCCAAATAACATTAATGTCCACTGTATTTGGACATATAACATGTCCTACAGTACTATGTCCACATGTATCATAACACAGATAGTCTTTGCATTCGTTTGGATTCAACACCTAGACTTAAAGTCAAAAGTGGAAAGATATTACAAGTGAAAAAAGTCAAAATAAAAAAGGCTCTGATTTGTGAGAGAGACGGGGACAGATTGGGATGAAATTATATGTGCAGAAGTCAAATTCCTGCTCAAGGTGCCAGACTCTGGAGAAGGTTAAAGATTAAAAGTGCTCTTCTAATTATGCACACGTGTAAAGGTTTAAGCTTTTATCCTTCATTATGTGCAAAAGAGAAGATTTGAATTGGCCTCACATACTCTACAGAGATAATTCCTAGAGAGACACAGTGGGCAAATACAAAGTTAACTTCAGTAAGAGGTGTATAAAGAAGATGCATGTGTTAAAATACATGCTCATATTTGTATCCAGGGAATGAAAAACTATAAATAGTTTTATTTCATAGTAATTTAAGTGTGCCTCTTTGCCTCCGAACACTGTTTGTTTTCCTCATAAGAAAAACACAGAATTAGCAGAACTCCAAATAAATGTCTCATGCGTTTTTTCCGTCTATATTGTTTGTGTTGTGTGATAAACAGGAGATGCATGTCCTCTCATTAGACCAATTTATTGCTGTCAGAGCCAACATTAGCAGGCAACATTGGCTTCCCCACCGTTTGCCAGGAACCCTGTTGTAAAAAGGTGCTCGAAGCAGAACGTGGAATTACAGCAATTAGCTCAGTTGTTTGCCGGCTGTGAGGCTTGACCCCTTAACGACGTGTGTCTGTTTGAATGAGAGTTTTACAGGAGGAACCTAACGCTTTTAACATCTGGCCATATATTTGATAGCAGGTGTTACTGTCTATTGTTTTTAATGTCATAAAATCAGCTGTATCAATACCACCCAGCGGCACAGGTGGAGCACCATTTGTTAGCGCCTCATGCCACCGCAGAAACGCCTCTGGAAGTCCTCGATGATGAATAGTTAAGATTTCACTCCGTCGTTCCGCTCGGTGCCTCGGCCTTTTGTTCTCCGGCCCGCCTGCGTAAATCCCATCTCATCTTATCTTTCCATTTATCTTTTCCATTTCCCTCCTTTAACAGAAATCCTCCGCCTACTCTCCACCAGCCGGAGCTCTGGTCCGACGACTTTAATGACTTCATCTGCAAGTGAGTGTGGATGCCACTGTGTTTGTTACGCCTCTGTGAATAATAAATATGTACACTGGCAGTACAGAGCCAGGCACACTTTGAGTATAAATCCAAGAAATTCATTGTACTCCTCCTCCTCCTCCTCCTCTGCGTTTTCTTCTTCCTCCCCTCAGATGTCTGATTAAGGACTTTGAGCTGAGACCAAATGTGCTAGACCTGCTCCAGCATGTGTTCATCAAAGACACTGTTGGCAGAGAGAAAATACTGCGGAAACAACTGATTGAACTCATTGATCTCAACCAACAAATAGGAGTCATTGATAAAACAAGGTACTGTCTTAATGTATGTTTCCTTTCCAAAATCTCTCTGTGTATTTCTGACATATTTCTGTCTCACTTCTCCTATTTGTTTAGCAGTACGAGCAGAATACTCACACACCATGAAGTGTTGTGATAGATTTAGTTATAAAACCCAAGAAAAACTTAGAGTCTGCAAGCCGCCCTGTCAGTGGGGTTTATATGGTCGACTGCTGCTTAGCTTTTGCAGACAGTATAATCCAAATTACCCTCCTTGCTGGATGTTTTACAAGCCCCGTCACTCTCGCATAAACAACGGCTCGATCCTGCTCCAGCTTCACTCGAGGTGCAGGCTGCACGCTGTGTGTCACATGAGTCAAAAATGCCGGCCCAGTAAGTGTGTTTTTGCCCGTACGGTTATGCGATGTTAATCCTATTTCTGTCATTCAAGCCATCATGGAAAGACAAACAGAAGCACAGAGAGTAATGACAGGTAACACATGCCTATATGACCTTTACGCCACAGTAGGAGTAGATGATTATCGGCTTTTGGAGTTTGTTGTAGTTGTAAACACATGTATTTGCAGTCAACTACATGGGCTGATTTTAGATCGGTTAGATGCTGCCTGTCATTGTAAACATTGTTGTCTTATGAATCATGTTGTCACATTTTCTTTTTGTGTCGTCTTGTCATTTGATGCTGTAGTGAAACTGAGGTTGTGATATTTGCTGTAAACCAACTGCAGCAGTTGATGAAACCTCACCAGCGTTCATCGCTAACTTTCAGATACAGTTTAAGCAATTACAATGGAACATTACCACCAAATGATGGCTGGTAATCAGATGTAATAAAACTTATTGTGACAAAATAGTAGACTGTGATAAGGTATTCTTAGAAACCACAGTCTTTGACAACAAGTTGCTGATCAGCAACCAAAGCACCTTTTAGCTACTATTTAAAATGACTTTTCTTAGTAAACAATACATGTTTTTATGTGCATGTCCAATCAGTGTTGATGGTAAATGTAGTCAATTGAAGCAATACATTCCTCATTACATGCTATATTGACCTAGAAAGCTAGGTTTGCAGCTTTGACGTTGACGGGAGTTGGATGCAAAGAAGAACTTCAGGCTGCTATTTCAGCTTGGATTTCCTAATATCTCAAAAACAGAACGACCCTCTTCTTTACGCTTGTAGTGCAAACTGCGAAAATGGGATGCCAAAATATGAGTGCAGAGGATGTTATTGTAGATTTTAGAGGGATTTGGCTGAAAGTAGCATACGACTGTAGGAAATCAGCAGAGAGAGGTTGCTCGCTGCGGCTGCATTAGCCGTGCAAAAAGATATGTGCTCATAATGCAGTGAATTTAGATTACTCAGAGTGTCATGTATACATTCCATACATTGCTCAGTGAAAGCTGGTTGTGGGTTCTGTGAGTTGTAGGCATGAACGCATCCACACTAAAAGAGGAGGCCACATGAAGACACAGACCGACACAGATGAGGTGGACGACCTCGCCACCCTAGAAGTTCTGGATGAGGTGAGAAAGTCCTGTAACTATACGGTTTATCTCAATAACTAAACAATAAGACTTGGCTATAATCATGAGGGGATAGACATCCCAGTAGACACAATAAAGCCAAAATGGTGTCAAAGCAGTGCCTGAATTGGACCAAAAAAAGTGCCAGTACCCTTATTCAGCTGGGTTTATGATTTATACCAATATCTTGGCAATCTCCATTTCCTGATGAAGATAGTGTGATGCAATCAAAAGCTCCAGAACAGCTACTAAATGGACCTCGTGAGATTGTTTTGACAGCTAGCTTATTTGTTTTCAAATTGGCCACAATGATTACATTCATTTAGAATCTACTTAGTATTTTCATGCATCTGACAAAGATATTGTGTAAGATAAGGTTATGATCCAAAAGTATGCTAATTTTTCAATAGAGTATTTATAGAGACACAAGCCCTAACTCAAACATTCAGCATATTTCCCCCCCCGATCCCCTATGCTGTGAGTGAGAAAAACATTGAGAGCAATTTATCACATCTGAGCGTTGCATTGACGCTTTGAATGAAACGATCAGTCTCAGTTGCCAGCGGATATTTCCCCCCATCCCTCAAGACGAGCAGCTCTGCTGGTATGAAGGGAGGCAGTGCTGCCCTGCTGTTGTTGATGTACCTGTCCTGGCGGCGTGAATACAGGAGAATTAATCACCGTATGACATGAAGATAATACATTGACGTAACAGGCCTCGACTTGAGTCAGGACAAAAGCTTGTTGTCTATAATAACATGGTTCTGACAATGTGATGTTGTTTACTAAACATTTTAAACCTTTTCCTTTTTCAGAACACGGTCACAGAGCAGCTTCAGAATCGCTATGGACGAGATCAAATCTACACATACGTGGGAGACATCCTCATCGCAGTCAATCCTTTCCATAAGATGGAGATATACACTCATCAGGTCTGTTTCAATAATGCACTGAATGTAGCCCGGCGTACCTCATGAGTGCCTCTGCAGCTCTTCAGTCTGCTGCATCCCTTCCAGCCTCACCTGCACACAAACACTGACCCTGTTTCTCTGCCAAACCTCCCTCACTGTATTTTCCCCTCAGTCATGTTTGTCTTCGCCTCAAGTTCAAAGCTATTTTCCCTCCCTCCCCTCCCAGAACCAAAATAAAATGACATCCATTTGCTTGTAGTGGAAAAGTGGCAAGTTTGTTTTCTTCCACATGATATCTGCTGTTATCCTCTACATTCATATGCATGTTTTTAATGATCTACCCTCTCCTCTTCATAGTACACCAAGATGTACATAGGAGCCAAGCGTACCGCTAACCCACCACACATCTTCGCTGTGGCTGATGTCGCCTACCAGTCCATGGTGTCATATAATACAGACCAGGTAATGTAGTCGTGCTCGATTATTATTTTATAGCATCCCGAGTGCTGAAAATGTGCTTTTAACTCAACTTGTTTTGATGAATCCAGTGTTGTCTTTGTAATAGTGGTAGTATTCATATTAGAGGACTAGGTTATTATTTATTATTACAGATTTGATCTTGAAATGTCAGTTAGAGGTTGTAAACATTTCGATGATCTCTGTGACACTTGACAGTGCGTTGTGATCAGTGGGGAAAGCGGAGCTGGGAAAACGGAGAGCGCTCATCTGTTGGTGCAGCAGCTGACGGTGCTTGGAAAGGTGAGTAATAAGAGTCCATAAATACATACAATTCATTAACATTGCATTCATGAAGTCCAACGTTAATATGATAAATAATGTGTATGAATGAGTCTCAAACCACCGGCGCATCTTTTAGCCAAAATAGACAGTTCTAGACCTGTGCAGCAAATGTAGGTCCTGAACCGGGAACCTGCTCATCTCCAACCCAATGTGAGCTAAATAAAAACGCACTTGGGGCAATTTGAACATCCTATGATCAGTTGATTTGAGGTTCCAGCTGATGCCAGTCATGATGAGCAACCCAGCTGAAAAGAAAAAGCCCCCTTTCAATTCCCTCTTTTCATAGCCGAAAAATAAGCAGTGGCAGTGTCACTTTTGGTGGAAATAGCATGAATAGAACATGGCAGAAAGGCATTTCTTGACAATGGGATTATTACTTCCACTGTATTCATTTCCCAGTCGCTCATCCGGAATAATGTTTCATTCAGGCCAATAATCAGACGCTCCAGGAGAAGATCCTGCTGGTCAACAGTCTGGTGGAAGCGTTCGGAAACGCCTGCACCGTCATCAATGACAACTCCAGCCGCTTTGGCAAGTACCTGGAGATGAAGTTCACCTGCGGGGGAACGGTGGTCGGAGCGCAGATATCCGAGTACCTGCTGGAGAAATCCAGGGTCATCCACCAGGCAGTGTAAATATCACTTACTTCCCTTTTTTCTTTCATTCTTTTTGGCTAATGTAAGCGACCTTACCGTTATAAACGTCATTTGACATTCATATAAAGTCAAATCATGTCTCTGTACGTTTTCTGAAAGAACATTTCCAAGGAGGTTATTTTTCCGCCTGCTGGTCGGTGTAATAGACTCTGTACACCTCTACTTCTGTATTTGAAAGCGTTGGCATTTGCCTTCAACCTGCTCTTCAGTCACGTTGATCTTTTCTCCTTATCGTGTGTCTGGGGAGTGGACCAGGTCAAGTGGAGGGGCTAGCTTATTTCCTGTTTGATCAAAGAGTGTGGTCCTGCAAGTGTTCTTCGTGGAGCTTCAAAGACAGACTCTAGTATTTCATTAGAAAACAGACCCACGGTTCAGAGGGTTTGATTTGGCTGCAGGCATCGAGTGTAGCTACACTTTTGTGTTGCATGTGATTGGCTACTAATTTTGGGACCTGAATATATCCGAGCTACGTCTTTGTGTGTCTCCACAGAGGGGAGAGGAACTTCCACATCTTCTACTACATTTACGCTGGCCTGGCTGACAGGAAGAAACTAGCCCACTACAAGCTCTCCGACAGCAAAACACCAAAGTAGGTTTGACGTTCCTCAGCCCTTCTCGTAAAACACTGTTATTTCCTTCTCACACTGCAAACTTCCTACTTTCCCCGAGACCCACAGTCCTGATCTTTGCGTTTCCTTTTGGATCTGCAGGTATCTGTGGAACGAGCACGTTAAATTAGGGCCTGACATAGTGAGCAACGCCTTCTACAAGGAGCAGTTTGATGCAGTTGAGCAGTGTTTCAAAGTCATCGGATTCACCCTGGAGGTAAAAACACTACTGCATCAATTACTGGCCATAACCTTGACCCTAAAATTCATACAGACACTCCTGTATTATATATGTAATGTATGAAAGTCAGTGTTTAACTAAAAGACAACATGGAAGCAAGCATACTAATCCAATACATGCCATTTAAAACTAGTGTATTAGTAGTTCCTTAGATCCACTTTATGGCTTGTGATGGAGCATGAAGCTGCAGGCACGTGTAGGCAGTCAGCTGTTGGCATTGTGAAGGCTAATGAGGCCCAAAGAACTGATTGCCTCTGGGATCTGCACGTCAATAGTACTTATCCTGTAATCACTTGGCAGCACTGGAGGAACAACCTTCTCTCCTACAGAACGTCTCGTCTTGCATGAAATCACAGAGTGTGTATGAAGATGATCTTTGAGGAAAGGTTATCTATTTTTGAAATTTCCACTCAGTAGTAGCTGGCCTTTTAGAGACTTCTTCTTGCATGTATGAGGACTAACGTCTCAGTATTGGATGAGCACACGGATGAATGAACATTTTACTTTATTTTATATACTAATAAGGATTAATGTGCAGGAGTTATCGAAAAATATACCCCTGTTATCTGCCCACTGATGAACAGACGCTAGCAAAAAAAATGAAGCTAGCTGAATTTGAGAAACGGGACCTGTGGACACCAACAATAACTTCAGCATTACTGCACTCTAACATGACCTGTTCAATTCAAGTACTACTGAGTATTTTAAGGTAGTAATAGAGTACAGTACAGTCTCTGTTTGATTGCATATACCAGCACCTGAGGTTGTACCGGATGTTATTAGATATTAACGTAACATCATACTGTTTCATAACTCCGGTGTTTTCTACAATAAATCACTGTCTGTCTCTTCTGCAGGAGCTGGGCAGTGTTTACGGCACTCTAGCTGCCATCCTCAACTCCGGAGATATCGAGTTTTCTCCGGTTGCCTCGGAGCACCAGACAGACAAGAGCGACATCTCCAACAATTCTGTCCTGGAGAACGGTGAGAGGAAAGAGAGAGAGTCTGAATATCCTCTCCCACACTCCTCATCCTCACTCTTCGGCTCCTCTCCATTAAACTATTATACTAAAATACATTATCCATCAGTGCAGACAGGCTTCAGAGGCATAATTACCAAAACACACATCTGCATCGGTTAGATTGTTCAGGACATCGTTTCTCTTCAGTAATATATTTTCTAAATATAGACGTCTTTGCTGACTGGTAATTAACAAAGCTGAGTAGATGAAGTTTATTCATTCGATGTGAGAGAGTCCTTCGTCACTTGCACATTTGCACACCCTGCATGATTTTCTTGCATTTATCTTACTTTCATCCCGTTCCTTATCTGATGTCCTCTCAGTGGCATCGCTGCTGTGTATCCGCTCAGACGAGCTCCAGGAGGCCCTGACCTCCCACTGCGTGGTGGCCCGCGGAGAGACGATCGTCAGGCCCAACACCGTGGAAAAGGCAACGGAGGTGCGGGACGCCATGGGCAAGGCTCTCTACGGCCGCCTCTTCAGCTGGATTGTCAACCGCATCAACGCGCTGCTGCGGCCCGACAGCCAACTAGGGTGAGATCAGGAGCCGAAACTGTGATGTGGTGTGTTTGGCCGTCATGAATGCAGAATGAGGTCGTCTCAGGAAGTTTTTACGGATGAATAAGTATGTCAAATGAATGTGGTCGTTGCCCACTTTTGAAAGCACAGAAAACTTATGTTTTTTAGCAGCAATTCCAACCAGTTGCTTTTGGTCCTGATTAAAACATCTCAACAGCTATTAGAGTCCCATGATGTTTTTTTTACAGATGATCATTGTCCCCAGAAGATTGATCCTAATGACTTTGGTGTCCTCTAGAGCTACCAGCAGGTTGAAATGTCTTGAAAACTGTTCCTCTTGGGATGCATTTTAATTTGTCCAATACTTTGTTTTATCACCAAATAGCTGCCAAACTCATGACATCATCATTAGCCACAGATTCACTGTGTTTAGAGCAAATTAGTAACATGTTAGCATCAGATGAAGCTGCTTTACATTAGCATGTTAGTACTGTTATTGTGAGCATGACTTAAATGCATTTCAGCAAAGTCACTTTTCAATCTTCTCACCTCCAGAGAGGATGAGAAGGGCCTGAACATCGGCATCCTGGACATCTTCGGCTTCGAGAACTTCAAGAAGAACTCTTTTGAGCAGCTCTGCATCAACATCGCCAACGAGCAGATCCAGTTTTACTTCAACCAGCACATATTCGCTTGGGAACAGGTAAAGACTCCGATCAACTACCGCCATAAACGCCTTCTGAGTGCTCCAGTCCCTCCTGGAAAGCACTCTGTGTGCATTTTTCACCTTGGCACTGCCTCATTTCCATCTAAATAGTGATAACATGACATAATTTGTCACTCTGCGCTTTAAGAGAGACGGCAAGGGTAAAATATGCTGCTGTCTTTATTTACGGGAGAATGAGGTTGGCGATTCTCCCCTTTGTGCTCTCTCGTGGGTGTGTTTTTGCCTCGGGGGGGGGAGGCAGAGAATGGTTTGCTAATGTTAAATGATTTGGTCTCACCCACGGAGAGGAGCTATAAATCATCCTCAACGAGGGTCAATTAGGAGTTGAAGACAGTTAGCGTTTGACAAAATCTCACTCTTGGGTATTGTTGGCGCCAGGCCCAGAAATACATTTGTCCTATATACAGAGCATAGGGGGACTGTAGTGGGCTATAGCATTAATACGCTTCACCTTACTGGGGGAGACTTACCTCAATGTTTCCATCTCTCTTAACACATGCGGTTACATATTGAAGTCTCCAGTAATGTTGCTGAGTCACACTAGGAGCTCTGCGAGTATAAAGTGGTGGAGGCCGGAGCTCAGTTTGCCCTACAGTACAGATCTATCTGGGGGGAAGGGGAGGAGGAATGTGTCACTATGTACAATACAATTCAACTATCCATGTCGTTTGTGTGCAGGATGAGTACCTGAACGAGGAGGTGGACGCTCGGATGATTGAGTACGAGGACAACCGGCCCCTCCTGGACCTGTTCTTGCAGAAGCCCATGGGGATGCTCTCACTCCTGGACGAGGAGAGTCGCTTCCCGCAAGCCACCGACCAGACCCTCGTAGGTGAGTGGTCGTCAGCTGGTCTTCAGGTGGATTCACCGGTTATGTTGACGGAGAAGCAACACACTTTGTCTTATGATCTCTCCATTAGTTTTAATGTTTCGCACTTAAAGGATTTATTTGATATTGAGAGGTCTATAATCACTTTTAGAGTTAATACGAGATATAATATACTTAACTTCAGAGATCTTAGTCTTACTGGTTTGGTGGGATGATTAACGTTTGTATTAATGGACATTTTTAGAGAAATTCGAAGATAACCTGAAGACCAAAAGCTTCTGGAGACCAAAGAGGGTTGACCTCGGCTTTGGTATTCACCACTACGCTGGAAAGGTAGCTGCTATTTGACTCTAGCAATGTGCGCACAGACGTTTTTTTTTTATCTTAAACTGAAGCTACTCGATGTGCGTTGGCCTTCACATAACTATCCTCCCTCTCTACCGAACTCCAAAGGTGATCTACAGCGCTGCAGGCTTCTTGGCCAAGAACAGGGACATGCTACCGGCCGACATCGTGCTGCTGCTCAGGTCGTCGGAAAACGAGCTCACGCGCAAACTCGTCACCCATCCGCTCACCAAAACGGGTAAAGAGGAAAGAAGTTCTTCATTGGAAAACAGTTTAGCAGCACTAAATACGGACTTAAAGTGAAACAACAAGCTATTGTGACCTATTTTAGAAAAGGCTTTCCTCTCCTGACTGCCAGACTTTTGTTGTAATAAGCTTGGTCTTGGCAGCGAGAGTATCCTTTTGTTGGCAGAGCGGACTGCCAGCTCGGTCATAATCGAGTCACAAAGCCAATAATCACATAATGACTCTTTTAAATTAGTCTTAAAGCTGTCGTATCGAGCGTTTCCTTCCAAACAGTAACCACAGTGTTGACAGGACACTATCCTCATTCATTTATCCCATCTGATAGAAATGTGCGGCCGTGCTCCTGTGCATGAATCCTACATGTATGACTAACTCTCTGACTCTCATCCTCTCTTTGTTTATGTCACAGGTAACCTTGCCCACACAAAGGGTAAAGGCATAAACACAATGCGCACCCCGACACGCTCCATCACCTTCGCCAAGGTACTTACAGCCCCGTCTACATTATCTCTGTATTATCTTCTTCATCAACAACTCTCCTCTGAAAAGTTGTTCGATCTATTTCTGTTTACCTTCTTACTCTCACTACCAGAGCCACACACCGCTCTTGATTTAACTTTCTGCCTCGCTTGTCTTTTCACTTCAACTGTAATTACAGCTTCTTTCTATTCTAACCCTTTTTTTGTCTCCTTTTCCTCCACATCTCTGTCTCTGCATTTCTATCGTAAAAGATGGGAGTGCTAACCTTGTACAATTCTTTCTCGTTCAGCGAGGTAATCGCCATATTTCTGTGTAGTTTGTGTTTTTGTTTTACCAGTGCAGACACTCTAGATCTCCTTTAAATGTACATATAGATACAAACTTAGGGGTTTGTACAGCTATAAGACTCAGTGACGGCTAAATCCTGCATAGATCATGCATAATTTTGTTTACAGTTCATGCAAAAAATAGGTATTTTCTACGGAGTTGTATTCGGGCCAGGCTCTTTTATTTAGAATTTTGGTTAAATTTCAGTTTATGAATTAATGCTCGTAGTTTCATTTATTCTGAAAAGTTTGACTCAAAATGCAAGAAAAAAACAAATCACCTTGGCCCTAATACTCTTCCCTAATTGTCCCTATATACTGTATACATAATGTATATATGTGTGTATGTCATTGTGCTCATGCAGGTGTGCAACCTGTAGAATGCTGAATGCATAAACGCTTCCCCATCGTCATCAAGTCCTCTGAATGTAGAAGTGTGTTACAACCGTTCTCTCATTGCTGCAGCAGATTGTCTGTTTATAGCACCAGACCTCATGCTGATAACTTAGTGAATCAAAGAGACACTACTGGTGAATAGCGTAAACAAAAGTATTATATAAATAGATATCACCATTAAACTTCCACAGTGTTCCACTTGAATAAAGGCAATTATTACAAGTTTTCTGAAATGTTATGTTTAAATATGTATATGAGACACTCTCTAATGCTACTTTTTGGTGAATTTAGGAGAAATCTACAGACGCAAATAGACAAACTAGTAAAATAAACACCTTAATGTGTATTTCTGATGTTGTCTTTCCACTTGTCTATCGACATAAATAGCCCAAACATCTCAAAATTGACCAGTGCATGAAAATCATGTTTTTGCCTTAAAACGATTCCTTAAGAAAGAATCAAAACTTTTAATTTTGCATTCAAAGCATTCAATAATCAGTCCGATTCAGACCTTCCTTGAGTGAATTTGTTTAAACTCTGTTAGTGCACGATTGCGCTGCCAAACGTGATGCTTGAGGCGATTTGCTCGCCTAAAAGCAATTGACAGTCGCTACATTAATGAACAGTGTTTGATGAGTTCCTGAATCTATTTCCATTCATCTGCATATGTTAACGGGGAAAAGCTCATCAAAGGCTTCGCTCTTAAGAGGCACAATGAGCACTCGAAGCAGCATCAGGCTGATGGCTTGCTATAAACTGGTTTCCCTCGGGGTTATACTGCTGAGAATTAGATGTGGAGCTTGTTAAAATGTTACGAAATATGTGCAGGTTAATACATTTGTATGTCTGATTTGTATATTTAAATTCATGCACTCTGCCTGACGTTTTTATAAGCACATAGTTGATTAGAGCAGTTTTAAAGCAAATACTTTTTTTGATTTTGAATTCGATACACTTTTTGAGATTATAGCATCAGACCACTTGTATTTCTGCAGATAGTAAACTTTATTTTTTATTTTTTATTCATTTTTGCGTCTCTTTTGCAGCCTTCTCGGGATTTAAAGCTCGTCCTTGAAAATAAAAGCTTGCTTCCTGTGCCTCTTGATGACACACAACACATGCAAACAGTGATTGGAAGCTTTAATATGACCGTTAAAGATGCGACTCACCTACAGGTGTGCTTCCGTTGTCTTAGTTGTTAATTAACTTTAAGTCAATATCGTCCCCTTATGCTCAAGCACGACCCGCTTGTCTTCCTCTCATCTCATGAAGTTGTGTGTGCAGCTTTGGCTCTGTAGAGACACAGGTCGCCATGAATTATTGTGATTTTTTTGACCAGCTTTGTTGTGTTTGTTCAGCCGGGTGAACCTGGAGACGCGCCTTACCACCCGAGAGAAACCACCAACATGAGAACACAGACGGTGGCCTCCTACTTCAGAGTAGGTTTATCTTCTTAACTGCTGATATCAAATTTCTAATTTACGTTTATAGGTTCGTCTTTTTTGCAGATGTAAGTAAGTTATGGAATGTTATTGTCTTTTGTCCTGCATTATCACTTAATCACTTAAAGTGACTAAAGCTGTCAGACAAATGTGGTGGCGTAAAAAGTACAATACTTACCTCTGAGGTGTTGCATAAGGAAATGGAAATACTAACGTAAAAGTACATCAAATGTATACTTAGTTACATTCCAACACTGCGCTCTTCTTCTACTCTTTTCTAGTACTCTCTGATGGACCTGCTGTCCAAGATGGTGGCGGGGCAGCCTCACTTTGTCCGCTGCATCAAACCAAACAACGACCGCCAAGCCAACAAGTTCGACCGGGAGAAGGTCCTGGTTCAGCTGCGATACACCGGCGTGCTGGAGACTGCCAAGATCAGACGGCAGGGCTACTCTCACCGCATCCTGTTCGCCAACTTCATAAAGAGGTCAGCAGGCTTCAATTCACAACGAAACCAGACGGAAGCAGATGTTGTTTGTATCAAGTTGGAGATCAGTGTGTGATGTATCGGTGTTCCGGCTGATTACGGTGTTCCGACTGTTGCAGGTATTACGTCGTGGCTTTCCATGCTCACGAGGAGCCGCCTGTTACTCAAGAAACATGTGCCGCAATACTGGAGAAGGCCAAGCTGGAGAACTGGGCTATGGGGAAGACGAAGGTGAGTCGCTGAAAGTGCTGTTTGCAAGCTGTCATCAAGTTAGTTATATATGACGAGCCATATTTTCCTTTTAAGCAGCGAAAGCAACGAATTAGAAGCCGCTTTCCTTAATGTTCATCGAGCTTTGGTAATAAGAGCGTCAGAACTCTTACCAAAATATTTTGTGTCTATGGAGGAGCAACATGGGCAATTAACAGTAACAAGTCCCCATTGCAGCCTATGGTACTATATGTTGTGTAGCACAGTGTGATGGAGCATGCTCAAGCACCAAAAGTCTTTATTTAAGTGTCACTGAGCAACACAGTGAAGCCAAGTTTTACCAAAGTTTAGTGCAATGAAGGGTTTTACAAAAATACCAGAGACAGAACCTCAATCCATTCACTCACTGTGTTCCCACTGGCTTCCCAAGAGCACTGACAACCAAAATAACGCCCACGTGAGCTTGTTTTGATTCCCTAAATCTCATTTGATAGCTACGAAGGCAAAGCCATGAAAATCACAACTGCGCATAGTTCATTAACACTCCACAACTTCACCGATTTCTTGTAGAACATGTGAGCTTATTTGCAGGAGAAAGGATATTAAATGCAACACTGAACTGTATTGAAACGCGTGCCTTCCTCCCCAGTTGATTACTTGCATTAGGACAATTATTTTTTGGGATAACAAGTTTTTGAAATTCTTTGTTTAAATATGCAAATGAGGCAGTGTCTCATTAAATATGTGCTGATTTGCATACATTTCCAGAACATTTGATAAAGCCTGGTTCCATTTTGTTGACGTGGTTTTTGCAGAGGGAAATTACTAAATCTCTTAGTATCACTCCAATAATCAGAAAATATTGTTAACAGACATTAAAGAAAGGAAGAAGAAAGGAAAAAACACTCCGTACATTTTGAAAGTCACTACAGGTGAATAGGGTCAAATATAAATAGATAGAACTTACTGACATTAAGACACAAGTTTTTCGAAATGTTATGTTTAAATGCAAATGAGGTGTTATCTAAGTGTAACCTTTGATGAATTTAGGAGAAATCTACAGACGCAAATAGACAAAGTAGTAAAGAAACACTATGTGTCCCGACTCTCAGGTGTTCCTCAAGTACTACCACGTGGAACATCTGAACCTGATGGTGCAGCAGGCCACACAGAGGATCATTCTGCTCCAGGCTTACGTCCGAGGCTGGATGGGAGCCAAACGATACCGGCGGATATTAAAGGAGCGAGAACAGAGCGCTCTGGTGCTGCAGTCAGGTTAATAAACCGTACACTGTTATCTAATGTTTTTCATGCCAATTCATGCTTTAAATTTTCGATTGACACTCTCCAGCTTACAGAGGTCATAAAGTTCGGAAGAGGGCGGCTGATGACAAAAGCAAAGCAAAGTTTGAGGCCTTCGTCGTCCAGTTTCAGGCTGGTACGAACAAGCTGAGATGTAATCAGATATCCAACACCATCTTAAGTTGTTGTTGTTGGTTTACGTTTCTCGTGTCGTCTTCTTCAGTTTGCAGGAGCTATCTTGCAAAAAGGAAATACAAGGAGTTGGTAGATCAGAAGAACAAAGCTGCAACCAAGATTCAGGCTCGCTACAGAGGCCACAAGGAAAGGAAAAGCTTCAAAAGAAAACGGTATGAAACAGGACATTTTTAAACAATAACGCACTGAAAGAAAAAAATGTCTTTGACAATGTTTTTATTTGTAGGGAAGCCAAAGAGAAAGAGAAAACAGAGAAGGCCCTTAAAGAAACAGAGGAAGAGACTCCTGAACCGGAGAAGCTCACCGATGAAGAAAATTCCCCTCCTCACGTCGACGGAGCGGCTAACGAGGAAGATGAAACTAAGGCGGCCGTGGTTCTGCAGAGCAACTTCAGGGGCTACAAAGAGAGGAAAAAGTTTAAGGAGAGAAAAAAGACGATGGCTGGGGCCGAACTGGACTTACCACCGAATGCAGTCGTGGAGCAAGAAGTTGGGCGAGAGGAGGAAAAGCCAGCTGATAAACAACAGGCGAATGACGACGAAGACGAAAGCACGTATGAAGCGGAGGAGAACGATGACAGTGATCACACACAGGTGGCAGAAGATGACGAGCACACAGAAGTGGCAGATGAAGAGGAGATGGAGGCAACAGATGCTGGAAAAGCAAAGCCGGCGGAGGACGAGAAGGAGAATGGACAAGAACAAGCTGCAGGGGGAGAGGTTGTTGACGTAGAAGAAGAAACCAAGGCTGCCACTGTCCTCCAGAGTAACTTCAGAGGTCACAAAGAGAGGAAGAGGTTGCAGGACGAAGGCAAGATCCCAGCTAAGAAACAGAAAGCAAAAAGTCCCACTGGTGAAGAAGAAGAAGTGCCCACGGCAAGCAGCGCTGCAGGTGAGGAAGAGCTGCCCGAGGTTCAAACACCAGCAGAGGAAGTCGGCAACGAGGCGACAGAAACAGAAGAAGAATCAACGAAAGATGTTTCTTCAAGTGACGTCAAGTCAGCAGACCAAGACGAGGCCAAAGCAGCTGTGGTGCTTCAGAGCAACTTCCGCGGCCACAAGGAGCGCAAACGACTCGAGGAGGAAGGAAAGATCCCGAAGAAGACGAAGAAGAAGGAGAAAGAAGCAACACCAGAACCTCCAAGTGAAGAAGAACAGGTAACGCAGACAGAAGAATCGGTGGCAGAATCCCAGCCGGAGAACTCGGGGGCGCCGGACGAGGAAAAAGCCGCGACCGTCCTTCAGAGTAACTTCAGAGGCCACCGGGACCGGAAGAAACTGAAAGCGGAGAGAGAGACGCAAAAGAAAACAGAGGAAGAAGCTGCCGAGGAAACTAAAGAGGAGGCCGAAGAGGAGGCCCTGGACGTTTTGGACGTGATTATAGAACACAAAGAGGAGACAGACGGCGAATTAGAGAGACTGGAGGAAGAGCAGGCTGCGGTGAAGATCCAGAGCAACTTCAGAGGCTACAAGGACAGAAAGAACCTCAAGGCCAACAAGAAAACAGCGCGGACAGAAGCTGCACGACTGGAGAGCTTCTCCAAACATGTAATATCCTTTAACACTCTTTTATTTTGCTCCCAATCACTTCCTTCTTTTCCCCCCCTTCATATATTCTTTTTTCAAACTCTCTTCGACAGATCACAAAGACTTCTCAGGACTTCGTGGCCCTGCAGCACAAGTTGAATGAGATCATCCAGGCCCATCACTCAAACCCCGAGAACAATGGCATGTTCGTGAGAGGAAAAGCAATCAATGGCTATGCTCCTCGGAATCACCAATCGAGTAAGATAATCGAGGTTGGCTCTGAGAAAAACAGATTATAAAGCAATAAATATAATTCATAATGTTGGCGCGGATTGACCCGAGGTTAATGTGCATTCTTGGTTCTGTTTTTGTAGCCATCAGATAATTAAGGAAAACAGGCTGCTGGTCTGGAGGACGACATTCATCTATTATTTTGCTCTGTCCATCCTTCACTCGTCTTTTTTTTTTGCTCGGACACATTCACCCCCTGCCACACTGAAAATAACACAAATGATTATTCTCAAGCCTTGATTGTAAATGTCCAGTGGACTGTGGGCCTGTGCCAGCTGTTTCCACACTGCGCTTGTTTTCTTCATGTAAAAAAAGACGCAGAGGTTTTATTACCGTCTTCTCACAGAACAAGTTGATGTTATCGCCGTTCTCTCTTCTCCCTCGGGATCCTCGATTAGATCCGGAAACCTGGGAAAGTCAAGTGCCGACACAGGAAGCGCTCCTCTCCCCGATGTGTCGTCAAAAGTTAAATTTGATTTGCACAGGTGATAGGTGTAATTGCTTTCGAGGTGGTGAGCGGCGGGGAGATGGCAAAATTGAAAGTTCACCGTCTCAGCAAAACGGAGCTGGCAGCTAAAATGTCAGCGTCGTCGTGGGTTCGGGTGTCTTGAGAAGATAATGTAATAATGATGTAATAATATCAATCATTGCCTTTTGTTAGCTGTAATTGTGTGTGTTGTGCCATTCGTTTGATCTTCGGTGGCTTTTTTAGTTTTATTACAAAATATAGAGTGTAGGCATCTTTGTGTTTTGGCATTATTTGTAAAGAAAACTCATGAAGTCCAGTGTCTTTAGGAATTACGTTCATATTGGACAGGTCTGCAGCTCACTGATTACACCCGATTCCTTAATATTAACCTTGATTTAGTTTTCTTAAACTTAACCGTACCTTAAAGCCAGACCATGTAATTTTTGGTCATTCTGGTAAATGACGTGTGTGCATGTTAATGCACGCGAGTCTCTCATACAGCCGTTACTCGTAGCGCCCACCTTCCGGTTCCCTCCTGTTAAACACTGTTAGCTCTGTCGGCACTGATGCAGCTGTTGGCACTGTTAGCTGCTAGCCGCCGGGTCAGCCGTCACCATGTTGAGAGCTACATTTGGGCAATTCCTCAATCATAGATATGCTCTGATTTTTCTAATACAGCACCTTTAAAACATGCTGTAGTTGCCATGCACAGGTATGGTAGAAACAAAATAATTTGTTCATGTTGACATGCAGCATAATTCATTGAGAGTTTGCAGAGTTTGTTTTACTTTAAAACAGAGCCAGGCTAGCTGTTTCCCCCTGTTTCCAGTGTTTATGCTAAGCTAAGCTTCCTGGCTGCTAGCTGTAGCTTCAAATGAACCGAGCAGACACGAGAGTGATGTTGATCTTCTCGTCTAACTCTGGGCATGAAGGCAAATATGCATGTTTCCTAAAATGTCCAACTATCTTTAAGTGGAATTCACTTACATGCAGTTGTGCTTTTACATTTGCTTCTGTCTAATTTTATATTGATGGCAAACATAAGAGTGAAACCGTATTCACACGTTACTCCACACAGAGTTCTCTGTACAGTCCAGTGTTCATTTGATCCGGGCATGTTTGCCCTTTACAGCCTTTTCTCTAGCGCAGCACGGTGCCTGAGGTAAAGCAGAATAAATTATCCGTGTTATTTCCAACGGCGACTGCGACTCCTTAATACATTTCGCTTAGGTCATTTCCCTTCATCAACAGTCCTAAGCTGTAAATTTCATCGACACAATAAACCTCATCAGAATCATTTGTGGCACAAACGCACAATGAAAGCAGAGCGACGCCAGCCACATTGTTCTTCATGGGAAAGGTCGTCAAATGTCGAATCGCGTTTCGTGAGCAAGCGTCTCCGACAATTATGGCAGGAATTAATAAAAGGCTGTGTGAAATCGGCTTAAGTTGTTTGAGCGATTCACAATGACCTTTTTAGATGAAGTTGTTCAATGATATTACAAACTTTTCACCTCTTTCACCTGAGAGCTTCTGCACATGATGGATTGCGTGGTTTCTTCTAGTATGAGCAGTGATTGATAATGAGCAACGAGCAAAGGTCGTCGTAATATGTTAATAATTGCAATTACAATCACATGCCCGAAGAGGAATATTGTAACGGTCATGACAAATATGATAGATTGCAACACACCCACTACAGTACGGGAGGTGTTCTGCATGAAAAGCCGCCGAGCTGGCCTCTTTCTCTCTCCTTATGTTCAGCACAATGTGGGGAATCACTATAACATGGATCGTTACAAAGTTACAGGACACTTTGTTTGTGTCAAAGGTTGTTTCACATAATCTCTGTTGGAAAATTCAAACTGGCAGGCCTCAGGGTTAAACTGCAGTATGTGTGGAGGGCAGTTCAATAAGTAGCGTGGTGTCACATCGCACTCAATAGTTTCTCCCCAACCAGCCACGTTTGTGGCTCTGGAGCTGTTCGATCATGATGGTCTGACACAAAACTAATACTATCCCGTAGCTTTTGTCCGGACCTCCTTTAAATTCCATCACAGTGTAAAATAAAGACAACACCAGATAACTTGACGTCATGCTGAATTCAATTCAATTCATTTTTTGTAGCCCAAAATCACAGAGGGCTTTACAATCTGTACACATGCGACATCCTCTGTCTCGGAAACAGGAAAAAGTTGTTGATAAAAGTTACGATCGCGAAGCTTTCTCTTTCACTTTGCCTGCTTCCGAACGTGGAGATTTGTTTCATGTCTTCGGGTCGTTTTTTGAAGTTTCAGCGTTTGTAGTCATCATTCTTTTCTTAGTTCATACTGAGAGGAATCCATCACAGAAAAGATAGAAAAACATGTTTCCCTCCTTCACATGAACCTCAGCTGAGCCATAATTCATGCAGGCCGATCATAGACTCCAAACCTCTTAATTGTTGTTGGAAAATTGGGAAATGCAGCCAAAATACACCTAAAACGAACAACACTTTTGTAAAATATTACAGATGTGTAAAAGTGTATTTGAGGTTTAGTTTTCATTTTAGTGTCTGTTCCTACAGGAACCATTACGTCCAGTTTTAACTGCTCAGTACGATCAACATAATAACACTGTCTGATGTTTTTAACGGTCTCTGTTACTCTTCAGCTGACAAGAGACAGTCGAGGACCCCCCGCAGGACCCAGCAGCCAAAGACCCTCAACACACCAGAGGACTCCACCTATTACAACCTGATTCATGTGAGTCAGAAAGAGAAGAACGATTTCAGATACTGTAACAAAGCTTTGCTGTCAGCCTGCCATGTGACGTTGTAACTGCTTCCCCAGCTATCGGCTGCCACAATGCAGCATTGATCGGCAATTCTATTCTTTCTGTGGTTCTCTTCGCTTCATATGTTCCAAGGAAAGAAATACCGGACTGTTACTATGATGTTCCAGAGGTTCTTTTGTACATTTGACAAATCATTTTCTTCAGCAGTTTGGTTTTTTAATGCAATGTTTTTCTTGCGTAATTATTTTCAATGTTTCATGGTTTCAGCGAGCAATAGCTCCTCACAAAATAGCTCTTTTTGCAGCACTTAAGGTTTGTTAAATGCCGTCACTACTTTTTAGATGACCCAGTTATATACTCTATAATGCATCCAATCAATAATTTAATCAATGAATAATAGAGACATTCAACTTTTATTAAAGACTACGAAATGTTGGCATTACGTTTTGACATTTTTTAAGCACTATTGTTTCTTAACATGATTGACCAGATGATTATTTGTTTGATCACATGTATTGGAGCTAAATTCATTGAAGATCTTCAAGGCAATGAATTAATATTTTAGAAATGCTTTTATAAATTGAGAAATAAATAACTGTAACAAAACGTCTTAAACAGTGGTTCCCAATATGGGTTCCCAACCCTCCAAGGGGTCACATCAAAAAGCAGAGTCAAACCAAAAAAATGCTGCTTCTGCATCACAGAGTCATGTTTTATTCTTGACACAAACCTAGAAAAAGCTCACATTTCAGCAACTAAAAGTCCAAAAACTGTAAGAGTCTTCAGCCACACTAGCGGCGCGCTGAAGTTGCACTTAGTTACAACAGTGCTTTGAGTTAAAATGCCAACACTCTCAAGCCAAAAGGTTGGGAACCACTGTTCTAAAACCACTTTCTTTTGCTTTTCCTGAACACTGAGATTAAGAGCGTTTGATTGACATGTAGTTATCTGTGCTCTGTTTCTCTCCACCCAGCGGTCTGTCCAGGATGATAAACGCAAGCCCAGGAAGGAGGAGTAAGTGTGGCGCTTCTTACTTCAACCTAAATTTAACAACCTATCGCTATTGTTTTTTAAGGAGGTGGGCCCGCTGCCCGCCTGCTCGGCACACGTCAGGAGTAATGACTGCAGCTCAGCGCGTGTCCGAGTCCAAACTTAATGATCTGCAGAACTACACACATCCTCTGTGAAATTAATTAGCTAAATATAATTACACTTTATGTCAGAAATATTATTGTGGAGGTAAGAAAAGAAAACGAAGCAACTAGAGAGCGCGTGTTGGTGTAAATGTAGCGTCGTAAAAGGCCACAAGGTGAGCGTATACCGCCCAGAGTGAGGGGGTGAAGATAGAGCGATAGGCCTGTGCTGAACAAGAAGAGACCGCGGTACTTCATCACAGCAGTCTGAAGACACACACACACACACAGCGCTGAACATCAAGGGTAATAATTTGTTAGCAGATAAATAAAGCCTGCGATGGACAGGAGCAGTTTACATGCATCATTAAGGATGAGAAGGTCAGCAGGAAAGATAGCGTCTCTGGCTGAAGCTGACAGCAGAGGAGGGTGGGAGACAGGAGAGCGTGGGTGGTAAGAAGACTGAAAAACTGAAGAAGACAAAGGTGATGATAGTAAACGGAGTAAAGGCGTACAAAAAGAGGAACTAGGGAGGCAGAGTTAATCACAAACAGTGATAGAGAACTTTTATTTTATTGCGAATAGTAAAGCAATGATCTATGACATTTCTGTTTTGTACCCTCTATCTAAAGATTTGAACAGTTATTTTAGCTCATAAAATCTTTCTTATGATGCCGTTGCTGTGGAAAATTCCTCTGTACCAGGAAAGTGATGGTTTATGTTTCCAGCAGCAAAAAGCATTTTGTTGAACTTAAACAGATTAAAAAAAAACAGGAAGTTAGCATGACTAGTGAACCGATGATGAACCAGCTGAAACAACAAAAGCTCAAATTTCTGACCTCGAACTATAAAAAGTAGAATGATACGATGCTCAAAGTCAGAATTCCTACTTGTAAGATCTAAAGAAATCCATCTACCAAGACTTCACAAAGACTTGTTCAGCGATTTGGATGCCGACATCTTGGATTACGGCCGTCGCCCTTTTTTTGCAACCAGTGAAAGAAAGGACTGAGGAGCGACCTGTCCATCACAGTAGCCCCGCCCTAAATCATACCCTGCTTTATGGTCTATTTGCCTCTAAATGGACCATCATTTACTAAATGAACATCATGCTGTATTGAAGAAGACTTGAAACTAGAGATTGAGACCATAAACTCATGTTTACAATGTTTACTGAGGTAATAAATCAAGAGAGAAGTAGAGTCATTTTCTCATAGACTTCTATACAACCAGAGGAGTCGCCCCCTGATGGTCAGTAGAGAGAATGCACGTTTTAAGACACGTCTGCATCGGCTTCGCTTGTCAGAACCGGAGGTTGTGGCCTGTTAATCAGCAGTTTTAAATTTCATAATTCAGCCAGAGAACAGGGAAATAATTAGAATTGAGGGAAAATGTTCGTTTCAGCCCCAGAACAGAACATTCCTCGTGCTTCATCAGCGGGATGATTGTGTGTCCACCGTGCCTCTAACAGTACGGTTGTAAGGTCAACTTTAGAATGAGATCATCAAGAGTTTACTGGAAAAATGTGTCTGATGTTGCAGCGCTGTAGTCATGAAGACACTGATTTATAGAGGTAGAGGTCATCACGTATGTTAACAATGTGTGAGACATATTGATCTCCACATGGAAACAATTTTTGTCTGTTCATGTGGAGGTCAGCGACGCTGTGTGATGCTGTCTGATAACTTACATACTAGATACTGTTCTATCTGTCAGACAAAAGAAGTGTCTCAAGACAAAATCCCACCAGGACTTTAAATACACGATGCATAATGGATATTTTATCCTCTATCTTCTTAATGTAAGAATTGTTTTCTAAATGACCAACACACACTTTTGAAGGAGTTAAGTCTACAAAGAACTAGAGAGCATGTGGCTCTCAAAAAGGAGCAATCAGTAAAAACAGGAAGATTAAACTTCAGGTTTCTGCAGATATCAACCCAACTCGAACCATATCTATTCTGTCTTTGATGTAAATAGACCACACCCACTGAGGCAAACTGCTGCAATCAATGCAAACAGATCACAGGTGCGTCCTCTCTGAGAGAGAAGTTAAAATGTCATGAATGAAAACTAAATATCTTGACAATATCTAAATGAGAGACTTAAATAAACTCTATTTGTAGTATGTATTCAAATTAAGTCTCCAAGATGAGATGAGAAGAATAAAAGTCCTTATTTAGAGAAGGAAATTAGTCAACAGCATATCTGGAGTTTTACAATGATCGATATACAAAGGATCTTCACAAATGAATAAATGCTGAAAAAAGGAAGAAAGACTGTCTGATAATGTATCCACTCAGCTTCTTTTTAAAGATAAACGGTAACTTGCACCACCTTTTCCCTTTGTCATGTGTTGTAAAATGCTTTGCATTAATAGATTTGGTCTCTTTGAGAGAGAGGACACACCTGGGATCCATCACGTCTTGATTGCAGTCAGCTGCCTGCAGGAGGAGTCTAAATAAAGCCTCTGTGTTTGTTTCTCTGTAAGCAGTTGGCAGAGGCTGAAATGCATCAGCGGGTCTTTTTCGGTCTCCGAAGTCTCCGAAACTCACCAATTACATTCTTTTGTGTTTGTCGATGCACGTTAATGAATTGGCTCCTCAGGGTTCTTTTAAATAAATGCAAATAAAAAGTATTTTGGGCCATTTATAGTTAGTATGTTTGCAAAACCACTTCCTATAGTATACAACCTACATTTTATTGTTTAATCTGGAATTTCTTAGTGTGTCTGCAACGACCACTGCTGTAATGTTTCACGTGTTTTTGTACTCTGTAATCTCATGCAACAGATACGCTCTCATTTTAATATGCAGCCAAACTGCAGTTCACGCTTCATGTTGACTTTCATCTGAATAGATGAACAACCAGCCATCTTTCAGCCAGGAGACCGCTGTTCAATCCCCGTGTGAAACAAAAATCTATTTATTTGTCGCTTAAATTGCGTACTTCAGTAACGACACCTCCGTGGTTATTTTAACCCAAACAATCTTTTCCTAAACCTAACTAAGTAGTTGTGTTGCCGAAACCCAACTGAGTATTTTCCTGTGAAGACGGAAGTTTATTTTGAAAAGACTGACACAAAACATTTTTCACAAGATACCATACGAACTGTTGTTTGAGGATACGTTGACCCCAGTAGGGTTGGGCAATATGTTACAAATATTCAACCAGCG
Organism: Pholis gunnellus; assembly: GCF_910591455.1. Taxonomy (NCBI): domain Eukaryota; kingdom Metazoa; phylum Chordata; class Actinopteri; order Perciformes; family Pholidae; genus Pholis; species Pholis gunnellus. The sequence goes on from NC_136547.1 coordinate 7,909,769, forward strand.
ATTGCAGATATATTTGCAGTCCTCCTGACATCCCTCTGTTTGTGCTCCAGCCCAGGGAAGCTGCTGGATGTGGATGACCACTACTACCCGACGCTGTCCTCCAGCAGGTCTGAGCCCTGCATCTCCACAGAGGACATGCCCGAGAATAGGCCGTCTGTAGAGAGGAGAGGATCCCCGGAGCAGACACCAGCTGCTGCCAGCAGACAGACCAGAGAGAGGGCCGTCACCGAACCAGAGCCTTCCAGACCCGTCTGTAACGACAGGTATGTCCTGGTCCTCTACAGTATGTGTTTCAGAGATCAGAGGAACGGCTTCACAGCTGACAGGTCATCCATTTTGACCTCTCGATGGCACAAACTGAGTTATCCCCACGATAACATTGTAGAAATGATAGTTACCTTGTTAAGAGTAAATTGTGTGTGGAGTTTTAATTTGAAATATTGATTGAGGCTGTCTTGAATTAAAGACTGCAGATCGATTTCACAAACCTGCTGCTAAATGATGAATACAGAGGGAAGAACCTCAAACATTGTGTATTACAGCCTCACACCCATCAGGATCAGGCATTCTTTCTCTACACATCAGCTGATTTTACCCACACAAAAAAAGCCACACTTACCTTCTACAGTCCAGTTGGTCAAAGTGACAAATGCAAGTACATATTTAATCTGTTTTTGCAGTCCTGCCTGGCCACTGACTCAGACGGCCCACGCACATGATAAATGATCGCTGCAGATGATAAACAATGTGAAATCTCTCTCCTGAACGTGAATCGTTTCGTCTCCTGTCTGGTTTTGGTTTAAATCTTTCAAACCATCGCTTATGTTTTTGTTGTTTTTCTTGTCTTGGTACCTCACGCTCTGTCTTTGCGTTCACTGTTGTCTCGTGTTGTGTTGACAGGCACTCACTTCCCAGAATGCCCTCCACAGAGAGTCGGACTGAGGACAACCCATTTGACTTCAGACATCTGCTGAGGAAGACCTCCCAGAGACGAAGGCTCATCAAACAGTACTGACCACACAACTGAACCATTTGGCACATAATCTGTCAAAATCTGAATGTGGCCATGTATTCTCACATATCATGTCAAAGCTTCTTAAAACAACTGATAAGTTACGTGAATGAAAAGCACTGACTGCATTGATTATAAGTCTTATTGATCTAAATGCAGACAGGATGAAAGTAAATGTAAATAATGAAATGCTTTGCCCTTAAAACTGTAAATGAAGGTTTTATTTATGTGATTTGTAAACTAGTCATTGCTACTTTAGCTCATTTTTGCTGCATCAGTTTCCTTCGGTCAAACATTGAGGTTGTCCGTATCCATTTAAACACCGAATAGAATTGTAAAACATGTATACATCATGTAAATACGAGATCCATCCTCTTACGCTTGAATACTTTGCATTTTAAGCCATTTTGATGAGTTTATCTCTCTGAAAAGCTGCTTCACTGTTGTTGTCAAATTGTAAGAAATGTACATTGTCTCCTCTGCTGTAATCTGTGTTTTGTTCATTTAAACGTCAAATATATTAAATTCTTTGTGATGTTTAATTAAGCTTACATTTAGCAGGGCTGCTCCCGTGCAACATGAGTTCCTGTGGTAGTGATAGTCGGCAGTACATCCTCCTTAACGCATAACCCAGCTTTGCAGATCTTTGATAAAAAGGTGCAAGATATCAGAAGCAGCTGTGTCATGTTGATATCAAACCAGCCTCAGTAAAGTCCTCTTTATGTTTTCCATATTGGCTTTAGAATTTCTTTGAGATTCAACCACTGACCTTTTATGTGACATTTGAAAGGAGAACCCCCCACAGGGAGTTAGTGAACCCCTAACAACATGCAGACTGCACACACTGGCATAAAACACCTATACAGCCAAAAAACATCCATAAAACACAGACAGCAAGGGAGGATCAACTGGGATACCAGGGTAAATAATATTGTTGCAGAAAGAATGACTAATATTGCTGTTTTTAAAAATGAAATAGAAATAAAACTTCCAGAAAAAGAGCTTTAAGAAAGCTTTTAATATCAGAACAGAAATAGAAATAAAATCAGTGTAAGGCCTCTTTGGAGATCACACACTTAATGTAGTTCCAGACACCAATACAACATCAACAAGGCTTTGCCAAAGGGTTGAGTTTATTTTAATGAGTCCTTTGTGTCATTAAATGGTTGCTGGTGATTGCATTCATAAATCATAACAGATGTGGCTCAGGCTACAGCTCTCATGCCCGCAGGCTCCGTTTGCTCTCATTCATGTTTAAACGATAAGAAAACAGTGTCGGATTGTAATTTGAAGTTGATAATTTGTGGAATTAGGCTCTGATACTATTTCAATTTCTATATCTTTATTTACCTTAGCCTATCCAAAACGTACGAATCCGTGTCCATTTCATATAGTGAAAACATTGGATATCAATCATTTTTCTCTATACTTTATGTGAAGACTGTGTTGATAATATTGATATATGTGCACAATAAATCTAAGAGTTATTCTCCCTGAAACGAGCAAACCGCAGCAAGTGAACAAGTCACGTGCAATAAATACTTTTGGAGTAACGAGCCCCTACAGGAGAGAGGAGGGACCCGTGCGCACTTTCGTGTATCTGAAGAAGCCTCCCCGCCGCTTCCTCCGCCGGAGGCGCGCAATTTGGAGCAGCCGTTCTCCTAAGAAATAGGTCTACAACTGCCGGGCAGATGGATTAGTTGGCATTCACTGTCCGTATGGAGGGTAAGTTCAGCGCGTGCAGGGGACAAAATGTTGGGGATGGATGGAGTCACGACGCACGACGCGCGACGCAGTTCGTCATGACTTGAAGTGCATCACGATGGGGCTTCTTTAGTGACGTGATATTTAGGTTGGATGCAATTAGTCGCGTGTGCGCTGCATATGTACCAGCAGCTGTAGCTTATAGGTGCTTTATTTGACGCCGCTTTTTGGGGGGGGCTGCAGTTCGTTTTGATTTTATTTTTATTGCACATTTTCATCCAAACAAAGTCGGCATTTCACCGCAGTTTTTTTTTTTCTTTGCGCCTGAACTCTTAGCACTGTAATTTATAACATGAAGTGAGGAGAGCGCCGTGCGCTGACTGAGTCCAGTGTTTGCGGATTTTCTCTCTTGGGAGGACGCTGCTTTTATTCCTCGTGCACCTGTGGACGCCTGTAAAAAAAGAGAGCACACCGGGGACGTCTTTTTTCTGTTTCTTTTTTATTTTCTCCATACGTGTTTTTATTTGTAGGGGCTCTCCTGCAGCATAGAGCGACTGTCGGATGCGCGGCGGGGTTTTCAGCAGTCGGAGAGGTCTGTTGAGATTCAGCACCACATCAGCTTTGAACAGCTCCGGGTCGTAGCGTGTGGATGGGCTCTGTCGGTCTCCGAGTCTCCAGCAGCTCCTAACTACCGGCAACAATGGCATCACAGGGTTTCTGGTCTCTTGGCGCAGATAATGCGGGGGCCAATACCGGGAGTCAGAGCCCCAGCACGCGTGAGTGGCTGTTTTTTTGTTGTCTTCAAACCACCTCTGATGGACCAAATGCGATGCTCTGATTCCAGTGCATTGTCTCGATGCATTGGGTGAAAATCCAAACAGGCCTGATGTGTCTTTTAGTCGTCACATCTGCTTTTACGGATTTTATTGTTTCTGCAGGATGCAAGAATTCCGTCTAAAGAGCTCTTTTAGTGCTTCTTGCATGGCGCTTTCTTTTTGTGTTTGTTCATATCTTAAAGTTGGACTCTGAAACCCGACGCCTGTTCATCCGTATTTGATTTATCCATTCTCTCTTCCAGCCAGGGCTTGGTGCCAAGCGGCGGCCCAGAAATTATCCGGAGGACTCGGATCGAAATTATGTGGTATGTCGGCTCACTGGCGGAGGAAGTGGAGGGTGTGTGTGTGTGTGGGGTGGGGGGGGGGGGGTTGGGGGGTTGGCACGCACGCTGTTTTCACCATTATATTTACGGCTCGGCCTCGTCAGGTTAATACAAATATGTCCATATTTCTTTTTTTTTTGTGATGTCCAAAGCGCTGCTAAACGTCGCGGAAGTGGAGAAACCCGCCGATCCGGCCACCAAGCAGCCGCCGGAGACAGAGACAGAGGCTGCCGGCTCGTGCGGCTGCAACAAATCCTGCAACTGCACCAAAGCTCCCCTGGTCTTCTCCGACCTCTATTCAACAGGTACAAAAGCATGTCGTACAAACCTGGACGTCAAACATCTGTCACATCTGTCTCGTTGAGCCACAGCTTGGCCTCGCTTTGGATTATCGTGATTTATTCAGTGTAAACATGTCATTTTATATAGTTAGTCATTTTAAATGAAAGAAAAACATCGTGCAATAAATTAATGAACACGTTGTAAATCGACTTTATGTCAATAATGTTCATTTAAATGTCATTTTATTGATTTTTTCATGAGGGGATCCGCTTTATTCTTTGTTCCCAGCGTGAATAAAAAAGTATATATGAAAAATATAATGTAAATAAATGGCAGAACTTGAAATGGATCACCATCCTTATATATACATCTATAGCCTATTAAATATCGACAATATTCTGCGAGTTAAAGATAACATTTTTCTGCAGTTTTTTGGAGAGGTCACCTTCAGCAGAATCTCTTGATTTGAGGTGTTGAACGTCGCAGAAACTTCAAAAACTTCCTTAAATGTTTAGACATGTAAAGATGTAACGAAATGTGGGCTTTTTTTGTCCCGATTAAAGGCCTGCAGGATCATTTACCAGCAAACAAACAAAAAAAACCTACACTTTGTTCATCTTAATGTTGCATGAGGCTCTCCACAGTATAAATCACAAGATGTCTCCCACGCTGCTGCTATTCTGTCTACAGACCTGTTACCTGCCCTGGACAGCGACGCCAAAACAATGACCTTCCTGCAGGAAGTCGTGGATATTTTACTGGCCTACATCGTGGAGTCTTTCGACCGGGAAACGAAAGTTATTGATTTTCATTACCCGAACGAGCTGCTCCAGATGAACAACTGGGAGCTGCAGGGCGAGCCGGCCTCGCTGGATGACATCTTGATCAGCTGCCGCGCGACCCTCAAATACGCCATCAAAACAGGTCTGGATGTTGGGCACGTGCGTGACAAATAGCCTGCTTTATTTCTGACTTTTTTCAGTTTGGCATGTTAGGAAATATTCCCCGCTGCACCTTTTTTTTTTTTTAATTCATGTATAAGGCCTAAAGTCCGGCCTGCAGCTTGTCTTTACGTCAAATCACCAGACATTTAATATCTTATAATAAACATAAATATTAGAAAATGTATAAAGAGAAAATATCTATAGACAGAGTCACTGCAAGTCCTTAATTACAACACTCGAATATGTAACAGATGATCAAATCTACCAGAAAATCAGTAATTGGTAAATACAAAATATCTTTTAGTAAATACCAACTCCATTTTATTGAGGAATATCCTCCCAAAAATGCATAGTATAGACAGAATAACACAATCTTTGTTTAGAATAAATAAATGATGTCTGTTAAAAAAAATCTACCTGGAAGTTGTCCTCCTCCACCTCCTCCTCCTCCTCTTCCTCCTCCTCCTCCTCCTCCTCCTCCTCTTCCTCTTGGCCACCAGACCGATAAATGCAGTGACGCAGTAAATCTGGTTCACCTAGTGGGAGATAATAGGCTAATAACCGCTCTTCATAGGCCAAGTCCATTATTCTCTCCTCGCTGACACACTGGAGAACGCAGCACGAGACAGATTTCATCCCTAAAACAACTAACACAGATATCTGTTTTTATAGATTTATTTTGGCGACATTTTACTTTAAACCGTTTATAAACATTCAATAATAAGCATATAACTGAAATAAGGACATTTTTAATGCACAGTATTTGTCAGCAATCCTATCCCCTCCTATGACTACACCTTTATATTAACTGTCTTTTACTATATTGTCATTTCCATTACATCATATTAACTGAGTTTTACAGTAAACATTTATAAACTGCTTATAAATGCTGGATTGGAAGGATTAAAGTAAAGTGTTGCACTGTAGGTTTATATTGTAAATTAAAGTGAGACTTTTACTTCACCTTATTTAGGACACATTATGTTTTTTGCATATTAAAAAAAATAGATATCCACATTTAATTTACTCAGTTTGAAAGCTGCTCTGTGTGATGTATTCTGTTTTACAAATCAAAGGTGGGAAAACCCAATTCTGGTGTTTATACCCTCCACTAAACTCCTCCACTAACAGATGCAACACCAACTGCATTCATTATCACTCAAGACGATCTAAACGTCACTGCAGCTGCATTTGTAAGCTGCAATTAACGCGTTTAGAAGATGACAGCTTCTGTTTCTTTTGCACAAACTCAGCATAAACACACGGGAAGCGTTTTTCAATTTTCCCGACACCAGATCAAATGTTGAAATTGCAGCCGCCTCGCACGCTTCCTCTCTCATTTTCTCCTTTTGCTGCTTTTATTTCCCCTCAGCCCATCCCAGGTACTTCAATCAGCTCTCCACAGGATTAGACATGGTGGGACTGGCAGCCGATTGGCTAACGTCCACGGCCAACACCAATATGTAAGTATGTGGCCCAGTGCTTCATCATGATTTCAAATGGTGATAATGACAATGAATTCCATTTCCGGTCCATCTGTATGCCGTCTGCACGGGCCGATAGCGGCTTGTTCTTTTTTCACTCAATCATGGCAAATGAAAAGGGTGAAATGAAAGGCAGATCCTCCCCCTTACTCCCCCCTTACTCCCCCCTGCACACCTCCCACCTCTGCCTTTTATCCCTCCCCCTCACCTCGGATCTCCATGGGGATTCAAAGGGAGAAAATTAGCCCTGAAATTAAATTCAGACTAATCTCAAGCTAATTTTGGGATGTGTGTGTGTGTTTTTGTGGTGATAAACTCTGCAAGAGTCAGCCTTGGCAACTGTGTGCCACTGCAGAATACGCCTGATGTTGACACAAAGGGGTGGGGGGGTTAAAATTACTGCAGCTAACACCATGTATTAGTAGAAACATATAGGAAATGTGCTTTTTGGTGCAGCAAGGATGATGAAAATGTGAGATTTCTGTACAACAAAGAGCCCTGAGCCTCTGAAAGCGAGTACATTTTGTTCAAGAGCATGAGTGCAAATCAAGACATTGCCTCTTTTAGAAATGAAGGCGAAGCCTGTACAACCAACAATAATTCTACATGTTTTGAGCACAAAATATATATTGTTACCCTTCAAGTATTTGATTGATTCAGTGTTTTATCCGCCTCCTGCAAGAGCAGCCAATTTCACCTCTAAATATGTCCTGAAACACACAAACTGCAGAGGGGGGGGATAAAATGTCCGTTTACTGGCTATTTTTCACGGGGATGGGTCACGGCACATTTTGTGTAACCAACCTGCAACCATGTGATGTCCCTTGTGTAACGCAGGTTCACCTATGAGGTGGCTCCTGTCTTTGTGCTGCTGGAGTACGTCACTCTGAAGAAGATGAGGGAGATCGTTGGCTGGTCGGATGGGCGAGGAGACGGCATTTTCTCTCCTGGTATGTTACGGCGACGCCAACCCCACCACCCCTCCGTTTCACTGGAAATGGAACTGCCTGTGTGTGTGTGTGTGTGTGTGTGTGTGTGTGTGTGTGTGTGTGTGTGTGTGTGTGTGTGTGTGTGTGTGTGTGTGTGTGTGTGTGTGTGTGTGTGTGTGTGTGTGCTGTAATGTGTCAATTTGCATTTTGATGATATAAATGGAACTCGTTTCAAAGCCAATTATCATAAAATGATTTTTCCAACTCAAGCCCCCACCTCGTCTCCCTCCAATCTCTAATTTCTCTCTTGCATTTCTGTGTGACACGTGAGGAGGAGCGATCATTGGGGAATTTGATGACAAAGGCCGTGATTGGCTTTGACATTGTGGACAGTTGGATGCTGTGTCATCCCTCTATACGCCCTCGATACGCTGTAAACAAAGGATTTTGTTGTTGTTGTTGCTTCATTATTTGAAGCATTCACGGACATTTTCTTAAACCCGGCTGTGAAACCCTGCATCACTCCCACGAGACTCTCCCAGTTCAGGCTGTGACACTGACTGGCTGTAAATCACTGAGCCCTGTCTGTCCTCCAGGTGGTGCTATTTCCAACATGTACGCCATGCTGCTGGCCCGCTTCAAGATGTTCCCCGAAGTGAAGGAGAAAGGAATGTCATCTGTTCCCAGACTGGCGGCCTTCACATCCGAACATGTAGGATTTATGTTTCAATTCAGCAGATAAACACTGTCAATATGTGTGTATTGGATCAAATAATGAACGTTTGAACGTTCTTTTTAAATGAAAAGTCAAATACCTTCCTCTTCTGTGCAGGAACAATGTCAGATAGTTTTGCACATTTTGGTTGTGGCTGTGTTTGTGTGTTTATAAAAGTGAAATATGAAGGAGATATGAAGGTGACCGGTGTGTCTCTCACATTATATGTCACTTCCTTCATCTATAAAGGGCATTTGAAAGATGCTGTGAGCAAAAAAAACACACTCAAACTGCCGTTTGACAAATGTACACACATAAGGTGTTGCACAGATAGTTAAACACGACCTCCGTTATCTTTCAGAGCCATTTCTCAATCAAAAAAGGAGCAGCAGCTCTTGGCATCGGGACGGAGAGCGTGATCTGCGTCAAAGTAGATGAAAGGTAAAGTCGGCCTCTCGTTTCTGCAGGAAGGGAAAATATTAGAAGTTGGATTCCACTGGTGGAAAGTAACGTAGTGCATTTACTCAAGTACTGCACTTAAAGTGGTTTGATTAATTGTTTCCTTTTTTTTGCTATTCAGAGGGAAATATTGTACTTTTACTATTTTGCAGATAAAGATTTAACCTAAAAAGAGACGTGATAAACTTATAAAACATCATAGATCAAGTTGATGGTTTCCAACCTTTTTGGCTTGTGACCCCTTACAATAAACTAGAGTCTTTAAGCACTAAAAGGCTGCTTACACATTGCATTGCATCAAGTAGGATTTTGCTTACAGGACTTGTACGTCTAATGTAGTATTTTCACGTTGCAAATGATCTGAATACGTCTTTCAACACTGATGAATTCACAAACAACTCGAGAAGCAACTGAAGCTTGTTTTTTGTGTGTTTTTTTCAGTGGTAAAATGATCCCAGCTGACCTTGAGAAGAAGATACTGGAGGCGAAACAAAATGTAATGTGACTCACATTAACAACACCGCTGTAAATACTGCAGATATTACTTCAACCAGCCTTCATTGTCTCTCACTCAGTCGGCTGAAACCGCTGTGACGAGGAAACACGTTGGCATTGTTATCAGCCGCTCTCACGTACGATCATTTCCTGTCCTCTGCAGGGCTTTGTTCCCTTCTTTGTAAGCGCAACGGCTGGAACAACGGTGTACGGAGCCTTTGACCCTCTCATCGACATTTCTGACGTCTGCAAAAAGTACAACGTCTGGATGCACGTGGACGTGAGTGAAAGACGTTCTGTATAAACATCTCCTGTTGCGTTATTTAAAACTCTGTTATAACCTTAGCAAATATACCTCTCCACCGGAGGGACTGTAGTGGAGGAGTACACAGAAATACTGAGCTCACCAGTGACTTTGACAAATCTATTACGTCTGTCTGGCCTCTAACTGCTGGTGGTTGACCCAGATAGGAGCCAGCCATTTCCTATCTAACACTGGGGATTAGAAAAACTGGAACAGAGGCTGTAAATCACCTCCTCCACTGACTTTGCCATCATGGGCCCTCTCACTGAAGGAACTCTATCTGTTAATGAAGGTGATTTAGTCCTGACAGGGGGACACCTCTATTAAGAGACATAAATGGCCTTATCTATCATCCCTCAACTGGCTGTGATGGAGGGAAAAAAAACATCCTGCTTTGTAGCTGCTATTTCTGTCGGGATATGTGGATTTGTGGACGCAGAAATAAGAGTGTTTGAAGGCCTTCTTAACTATATAAGGATAATCCAGAGACGCTTGTAAAAAAACATGTATGCTTCTGACATTAAGAGCTTTTTGGAAGCTGACATCGGTGCCCATGTTGAAAGTGAAGAATGCAGTGTCCCTTTGAGGACTTTGAAGTTGTATTTACAGCGTCACATGATAATGATTGTGGGTCTGTGCTGTCAGGGTGCGTGGGGAGGAAGTCTGCTCATGTCCCGGAGACACAGGTGGAAGCTGGATGGAGTTGACAGGCAAGTTACGTTATTTGGGAGGGGGGGGGGGGGGGGGGTGGACACAATCTGACAAGAAGCTAAAGAGCATTTGAAGTGACGAGGCACGGTGGTTGTTTTTAACTGCAGGGCCAATTCAGTAACATGGAATCCACACAAGATGATGTCCGTCCCTCTGCAGTGTTCAGCCCTGCTGGTCAGAGAGGAGGTAAGCCTCTTCGTCTCATACACACACACACACACACACACACACACACACACACACACACACACACACACACACAGTCCATCTGAGTACTTGCTTTTCTTGTGGTGATTCTAAACGTTGTGGGTGTGATTTCGCAGGGTCTGATGCAGAACTGCAACCAGATGCACGCCTGCTACCTGTTCCAGCAGGACAAACACTACGACCTTTCCTACGACACCGGGGACAAAGCGATGCAGTGCGGACGCCACGTGGACATCTTCAAGCTGTGGCTCATGTGGAGGGCTAAGGTAGTTTGCTCTCTTGCTCATGTTTGCATGCAGCTCTTTGAAATACAGTTGTTGTTTTTGTGTGACGTCGACCAGGCGGCAAACTCCGGTTCTGCCGAGTGAAGCCGATGCAGAAATGTCTTAAACTTGCATTCTCTCTACTGACCAGCAGGGGGCGACTCCTCCGATTGCAAAAAGAAGTCAGATTGTATAGAAGTCAATGAGAAAATGACTCTACTTCTCACTTGACTTATTACCTCAGTAAACATGAGTTTATGGTCTCAACTCTAGTTTCAAGTCCTCTTCAATACAGCATGATGTCCATTTAGTAAGTTATGGTCCATTTAGAGTCAAACAGACCATAAAGCAGGGGATGCTTTAGGGCGAGGCTTACTGTGATTGACAGTTCACTACAAGAGCGACATTATATATGCATGACAGATGCATCAGTGTCGAGACACTGGATTAAATGCACATTTTGGACATTCTCATCCAATTTTTCCTGTTTCCAATTATTTACACTGGCGGGGCTATCAGGGCTGCCCAACGTTGGCCAACCAGATGTTTCTAATAGATTCTGACATAGATTGTTGTTTTTTGGGGGGGATTTTGGGAGGTAAATGGTCTTTAAATATTTAGGATCCCAAATTCTTAAATATTTTTCATAATCTGCCAGTGAGGTAAGAAACAATGGAGAGACAAAGACAATGGTTCACGGACAAAAGCATTTAAATTAAGGGAACTTTACCATTTTGCATCTTAACAGTACAATACAATGGAGTAGGTGTTTGCTTCTGGCCCCTGGACCCCCATTCAGTTTAAAAACTAACCGATTGAAACGTTTCCTTGGACAGGGCACCATCGGGTTTGAGGCTCAGATCGACAAGTGTCTGGAGCTGTCGGAGTACCTCTACAACAAGATCAAAGACAGAGAAGGATACGAGATGGTCTTCAATGGGAAAGTACGTCCACATTTAACTTCCACTCTGCACAAGAATCATTATGCAGCCGCACAATCAGAGGAGAGTAGCCGACATTAGTCCACGTTGCTTCTCTTACCTCCGTGTGTTCGGTGTCATTATGGGTGACTTGATTGACGCGCAGCGTGCTCCTGCTTTGTGTTGGATGAATGCCATTTTTAACTCTAGCTGCCAGTATAATGCACTGCTATTATGTTTCATGAATAGCACAGCGGCCTGTAATTGCTCATATGCATATGAATGGCGGCGTCTGAAATATCCTCTGCAACAGCCCAAACATACGATGGGGTTATTAAGCTAAAAAAAACCTTTTACAGGAGAAGTGCTCGGACACACAGAGTCATTTATAGTGAAAGCTCTTTAACGTTTCAAGACTTATTGTTGCCTCGCTGAGCCACAAAAGACTGAGAGCATCATAACCCAAAGGGGTGGTGGGGGAAAAGCCAAGTCTTCTGGGCATCGGCCCAGGTGTTCACTTGTCTGTAGCTCCCATCGAGCCGTTACATCAATCTGATGTTGAACAAACGACGGCGGAACCAGAGCGGGTCGTATAAATGAGGCTGGTGTGCATGGCTAGTCAGCTGTTGGTAATGAATGATCTACACCTCGGCTGCTCCAGCGAGGCTTCACATGCCAAATAAGAGAGCTGCGTTGGCTTTCAGACGTATAGAGGATGTCTGAGGAGGAGGCAGCTACCTGTGTGATGCTGGGAACACATAATGGCTTCCTTTTTTACGCCTGGAAAGACTTTTTTTTACGCTCTGGCTTGAAGTAATCGAGGGGCTGCGGTTACTTTCAGCGCTTTTTATTTTGTGGTATCTGTAGGATTTGATTGTTAAATGTGTGTGTGTACTGCATCTATATTAATGATGTTTGTTTTTAACTACAATGTTAAAGCCACTCTGTGCTATGGGATTATAGCATCTCCTAAATTATTCTTATGGCCTAAAACCTCCATAAATTTGTTATTTATTTGCCACTTGAGGGCAGCGCAACAAGCTGTACGGCTGATAAATGTGAGAATATTCACTCTCCTTTCAGCTCTGTTTCACCAACTGCTGAAGGAATGTCATGTCCTTTCGCTGCTAAATGCTCGACAGTGATTATGTGTTGCTAACTTTGTCTGTCTGCCAGTCTGGGCTGGTGGAGTGTTTGCTAAAATGACACAAACTGAGACTGAAACTAAACTGGGGATGCACATATCAGTCAAGTGGAATCAAAACAAAGAGCTCTCTGTACATTTTGGAGTCTTGTAATAGTTATCTGTGTTTATTACTATGAGCAATTATTTTTGCACTACTCATAAAATATTGAATACAGCAGCTTTATAATGGCTAATATTGTTAGTTTTTCATTATAATCTGCTTGTAGTCATTTGTATGTGATTGTACAATCTCTCAAATGAATACATTTTTTATTTTTAGAAAGATAAAAGCTAGATAATCCCTATGATTTTGATGCTACCACAAAGACAAGACAAGTCAAATTCTACACACAGTGGCTTTAATTTGAACAACAGACCAAAATAAAACAATGAAAGTCTGTAATATTGAAGTATTCCTCATCCTTCTGTGTGCATGTTTTGCTTTGGTGGCGGTTTATTGCTCACATCTCTCGTGTGTTCCCCCAGCCTCAGCACACCAACGTCTGCTTCTGGTACCTCCCTCCTGGGATCCGCTACATGGAGGACAACGAGGAGAGAAAGAAACACTTGCACAAGGTGGGCGAGCGGAGATAAGAAGCCTGACTATGATATCTACCAAAAACACCTTTCACTGCACCTTTCGTTTGCGCTACGAGCCTTTCACTCCTATCCAGTTTGACCATCACATGTCCCCCGTCATCAGGGACAGCATGGCTACCTCTTATCCTCTGGATTAAAACAAATACTTTGCCATACATGAGGTGTACTTAGTAAATTGTGACAGTGTTGCTCACAGAGGGGCATCACAGGCCTGACTTAAAGAGAGTGAGGCTATCCAGTTAGCTAACGGCGGCCACTCAGAGGATCCCACAGCAGCGGGGGCCTACTAATTGACAATTAGGACAAATAGATGGGGGACGTGCCGCCCATACAGAGAGCTCTCTACATCTGTAAAACCATCCACCATAGATCGTTTGTCAAAGCACATCAAGCGGAGCGATTTCCTTTTGTTTTTCCAAAGTTTGATTGAAAAAAACGCAGTGGATACGCCTCACTGAAACCTGAGTGTTTGCACAGCTCGCTGTTTTTCCTGCAGACTCTGACACTCAGATTGAGCGATGATGTCATGTTGAGGAAAACGTCCAGGCTGGAGGAGCTTGATTTCCACGTGCACTTAATGGCTACTTCTGAAGGATAACTGGAACATTGTCAAAAGACATGATTTGACAGCAATCTGCAGCTGTTGATTGATTATTTTACAGAAACACCTGCAAGAGATTAAAGAGGGATTATGTGAGGAGAGCTACAGGACAGAACTCGCCGCTGCACTGCAGCCTTTAACTTAAGTAAAAGTACTTGTTACAAGTCCTGCATTAATGAATCTACTTCTGTAAAAGTACACATTACATTTATATCTAAAAACACTCACTATATAAAATGTCCCCTCTCAGAGACTTAAGTCAATGTCCTGAAGGATGATTTTATTTTTAATCTTATGCATCTTAGATAGTAATTTTTAAGTTCTTATTGCTGTCAGGAGGATCATGCGATCGGTGGCTTGTGTGCGTCTGTGAGTGATTGTGCACCTCTGTGTCTGTCCACGGCTAATCTTGCATTCTGCAGCAGCAAACAGCATTTTATTTTGGGTGCTCATTCATCGCTGCATAACAAGGACCTCTCGTGGTTGCGGTGACTCAAATGTTCTCAAAACACCTTTAATTGCCTGTTTTATACTGGTATTGACGTAGTCCTCTCTAACTACTCTTAGGGGGGCCTGATAGTACAGCTGAGTGCATTTTCTCATAAATTGGATGTACTTAACTGTATTTCAGTACCTCTAAATTGTACTTAAGTAATGTAGCATACTTGAATACACGTACACAGCCCTACAAGCTCATTTCATTGTTTGTTTTGTGCCTCGTAGTAAATAGATATACTCGCCTGCTTAAATGAACCAAACCAATGGAACGATGAGGAGGTTATACAGTGTTTGATCTTCTCTCTGCTTCTGTTTATTCACACTGTATGTACTGACCCTTTCAGGTGGCTCCAGTGATAAAGGCCAGGATGATGGAGTACGGCACGACCATGGTCAGCTACCAACCGCAAGGAGACAAGGTCAACTTTTTCCGCATGGTGATCTCAAATCCCGCGGCGACCTTCGAGGACATCGACTTTCTTATCGAGGAGATCGAGCGACTCGGCCATGATCTATAAGACTCACCGCACCAAATCCTCCTGTACGTTTCCCCCTTGACGGATGAATTGTTTGTCGTGAATGTACTGGTAAACGTTTTTCTTTTCTCTCTCTCTTTCCTCCAAACGTCACATATTTAAGAGTATATTTGAGGGGGAAAAAACGATCTACAGATATATATATAAATATATATCCATATATTATGTATTGTAGCTTTGCCGTGGACTAACTTGGTCCAAAGCTATGTAAAAGTGCTTCTGTCTGCCTTTCCTATCGTGTAGTAGATCCCAGTTAAGTGACGTAACTTGTACTTTTTGTGATATGAAACGCTTGTGCAATAGGTCGATGAGGAAGAGTTTTTATTTTTGGGATCATTTCTCGTTTGCAGAGTATGTTGTTAAGTGCCAAACGTGGTCGTGTTCTATTGTAACTTTACAATTTAAAACAAACAAAAAAAAAGCACTTCACCTTACCTCAGCGTAATCAACTGCCTTTACATCTGCACATAGTACGTCAAGCAGTGATGTTGGTCATTTTTCTCCTGACTGGTGATGTATAGCAGCTCCAGCACATGTTAGACAAACTGAAGCAGGCCGTCAGTAGTAAATATGTACAAAAGAAGGCATTTCTATCAAAACTACACAACAGCAAAGCATTTATGAAGGCGTGTCGCTCCATCATGCTTCACATCGGCCTCCGACAGTTTGATCTGCAGCTTACGACACTTATTTAATATTGCAGCAACACTTTATACTCATTTTACATACGCAGTTCTCTCTGGTGTATTTAAGGTTGTAAAGGCTCATTTTGTTGTCATATCAAAGTGGAGAAACATTTCCAACCAGGCTGTATATTTAGCTGTGCTGAGTGTGCTTTACATGAGAATAATTTACATTGAAGAGGTAACGTTAAATTATAATCCTTAATATTATTCTTTATTTAAACCCCATTGTTTTACTTACGATTTGTGTAGCCATTCAAAGTATTGGGAGTTTTTAATCGTCTCTCTTTACAGTAGTTTTAAGTGTTGGTGGCGGAGCTTTGAACTTTGGTTTAACGTTTACTTTCGCAACAAAACTATTTGGTTAGGGTTAGGGTGGTTTGGGTTAAAATAAGTAAGTTTGTTGGGTAACTAGCGTTAGTTAAGTGGCGAAGTTAAATAACAAAACTACGGTAAATTAAGTCACCGTTAACTTAGTTTCACACAAAACATGAACAGCGGTCTCGTGGGTGAAAGTCCTGTGTTTGACAAAGCTGAAAATGTTATCTTTTTGGGCCAGTGGGCATCACATGCCATGCAGTACCGACTGTGGCCACTACTACTACGCAGCGCCCAGTTGTTCCTGGCAGCTTTGTCGCACACTTTCTCTTATCAAAATGAAATGTTAAGGATTATAACTTTAAAGAAACCTCTCATCTACAGGACCATAATGACTGAAGTTATATGTGTCAGTGGTGTTTTTGGATCAAGGGTCTTTAAGAAAACTGGGAACGGGACAATAATGGCGTTTTGTCTGAGTAGAGGAACTTCACCAGACTTGCAACTACTGCATACCTGACATCTATTGCACTGAATCAGGAGGAGGAGCAGCCCTTAGCATTGCAACTGAGATTTCTTCTTTAGTCATTCACAAGCAATATTTGAGTATGGGTCCAATCTATACACCCTGCAAAACAAAAAAATCTAATTCAAGCATACAATAGTTAACGATAATCAAGTTTGCTACCAGCTAAACTAAAAACATGCTTACTGTAGGCAGGTTAGCTGATGGAAAGTGAACCCTGATTTTAATAAAAGCAGGGCGTCACTTGCATTTTTCATTAGAACAAGTTAGAAAAGCACAATTTGCTCAACACGGTCGCTCAGTGTACAATCACTTTTGATCATAGATTGTAAATAGTATTTCAAGATGTCCTAAGTACATATCTTTGTGTATACATAAGTGTATATAAGACGTATAATCAGAGACTATTTGTGAGGTAAAGTTATTCATATTTTCTCTATCTTCAATATAGATTACTTGTATTTTCATCCTGTTTGTCCAAAAGGCTTTTCTCCTGTGTGTGTGTGTGTGTGTGTGTGCGTGCGCATGTGTGTGCGTGTGCGCGCGCGCCTGTGTGTGTGTGTGTATCAGATACTTGACTTGGTTTGTGACTCTTCTAGCTATTTCAAAGAAAACGTGTTTCAGGGACTGGCTTTAAAGAAACCAACAGATTTCACCTCGAAACACTTGCGAGTCTTTTGCGAAGAGACTCTGGTGTTTTGATTTTAAATGAATATGCAAAGCCGTTTTTCACTCTGAAGCCCTGTGTTTTTGTGAATACTTGACAGTATGTGCCAACGTGTACCTTAGTGTGTTTGTAACTGTGTTGCCTTAGTATAAATTTGCCAGTATTGTCTAGTTTTCCTCCAAAGGGGAGGTTGTGCACTTTAGAGTATATACACATGACCTAATAACGTGCAATGTCCAATCGTTGTTCATAAGTTGATGTTTAAAAAAAGAAAACTCAAAAATGTAACTTGGTCTGAATGTGACATGCATCAAGGGTCTTTTTCTTTTGCATTTTACAGACATTTATGAAAGTTTTACATCCCAACAGAGATTAGCCTCGGGTTTAACGTCCGTTCTCGATTTATTAATCCTAATTCCCAGATTTAAAAAGAAATTGGCGTGAACACTGTGACACAGACAACATCAGATTTATTACAGCGACACAGGAATCTCACTGTGGCGGTCTTGGAAAGCCGGACATCTTTCTTCTCTTGCTGCTGCTGCTGCTAGACTTGCTTCCTTTGCACGTGCATGCGATGCCTTGCCTATCCAGCTTGTTCGATATCTCCTATATATCTATTTCTCTCTCTCTATATATATATATATATAAATATATACAGTATGTGTAGCTCCTGTAATTAGCTTTAGTGTCCGACGTATAGCTTTAGCCTGTAGATTAGTGCACTGTCGCTCTAGCCTTTACATGTGATTCTCTGTGTCTTGGGCTTCCTGTAAAGTTTCTCTGTGCCGCAAGCATGCTAACCTCGCCTAGCATTGTAATCCTCTCCGCGCTTGATCTCACTATCTCTATCCTCTGTCTTTCTTCTTCTGCTTGAAGACTGTCGCAGCTCTGAACGTAAAGTATTATATATCGATCTATCTATCTATCTATCTATCTATCTATCTATCTATCTATATGTGTGTAGTCCCTCAGCATGTCTCTCTGAACGCTCTTTTCTGCTCTGCACCTGTACGACCTTTTCTCTCTTTCTCTTCCTGCTTCGCCCTCCTCTAGCAGTGACATTGTCACCTCGCGCTTTCCTCCAACGTTTCTCGGCTGCCCGCTGTCGTTCCGTTTTTTTGGTGTGTCTGAGTGTGTGTTGACTCGTGTCACGGTGCCACAACGTCGCCATTTTATTTTGGTTTCACCGAAAGGCCCTTGACTCTTTGGGATGTATGAGAAACAGAATCAATAAGATGTAAACTTGATTGTCCAAAAACTTGTCCAATACAAGTGTTGTTAGCCTTTAACAGAAGTATAGAAAATATATATATATATATATATAAACCCTGGTTTCTTGCTTACAGGAATATATTGTTTGTTGAACAATTAAAATCCCTAGTGCTCAGAGTGCAGACCACTTTCACGTGTGATTTTAAATCGTATGTTCTGCAAACTGCTGCGCTAGCTTCTCTCAAACATTCATTTGTCCTGAACTATATGTTACTGTTGGGAAAATATAAATAAATATTGTCAAAACGAAGATTATTGGAATCTGTGTTTGTTGTGCTTCAGTCTGTAGGTTAAAAACTCGATGTTACGTGACCAGAAGAGTTTGTTACATAAGCTGAGGAGAAAGTCCTTGAACAGTAAAGTGGGACATGAAAGGTGACACTTTGACAGCGGTGTCAGTGCAGCATTGTGTAAATTATAGATCGATGGTACTCACAAAGCATCAATTCTGTGTCCAGACTGGAATAAAGAATGCACACATGTATAATTACACGTAATCAAATATAATAACCTTACATAACTAGTATTTTCATGAAGTTTATGATTCTGTTTTTAACAGAATATCTGATTATGTACAATGTAAAACATAGAACTCAAGCAATAGTTTATATTGCACTTTTCGTTTCAGGGGAAACATCAATGCTTCATATAAAAGCAAAAAGAATGTATTGCTCAGGTGCATGAATAGAGACACTAACACGATTAAAACAAACTAAACAATACTAATCAAGCATGCATGAGAAACCACCACATGTCACCACATGTCCTATATTTCTTATATTTATCATTCCTTACTACTTATATGCTGTACATATATTGTGTTATATGGTGTTTCATTATGAATATTATTGATATTTTGCGTGGTCTTTTGTTAGTATATTATGTGATTCTTTGTTTCTTCCTATATATTTTTGTGCCTATGTGTGTAAGAGCAACTGCATCAAAGTACTTTCCCACCGGGATCAATAAAACAGTTCTGATTGTGATACTGATAGATTAAGTACAGATTCAAACACTTTTTTTCACACAAAATATATACAAAACAATGACAATAATACAAACATAACGGTTTCATGTTTCTCGTGCAACTCCAGCAAAACATTCAAGATGTTTATTGTCACTGTGGTTATAGAAGTACAATCGTGTGAAGTGCTCTCGCAGGGAGGATCCATAAAGGAAAGAAAAGTAATTGTAAATACATAAAGTTACATAAAATACAATACAATAAGTATGAGAAGCAATACAAAATATCCATATGTGCTATTTTTGTGAGAGGCATCGCTGGCAGGTTACAAACGTCTCCCTAGATGGCACTGCAGCTCCACACGTGAGTCATGAGGAGCAGCAGGGACCTTTACTAGAAACAGACACAGCAAATGTGGACGGAATCTTTGCCAAATAAAATTGATTTTCTGTTTATTGTCTCAATTTTTTTTTTACTGTAAATCATTCCTGATTACAAAATCCTTTTATGTCCAAACGAAAGGAAAAAAAGCATCCCAAAGTATGTAAAAGGTTCCCAGATGTTTTACCTCATCTTTCCCTCTCAAACACAGATAAAGAGGAAAAGCACCTCGTGGGAATAATCGCCGCCTCTGTGACAAAGACTCACAACCACACAAACCTTATTTGTTTTATTTAAGTGATAGGATAAGAAAGTGACACTCCGTGTTTTAAAGAAAACATCTGGGCGGCACACTGTATCAGCTGGCTCTGCATGAAGCCGCTCAGGGGAAGAGGATGGTTTGAACATTACAAATGTGACATGTAATCACTCAGTTAACTGTTTCCACACCGTGGGCTTTTGCATGATGAGGTCATTGATCAACACCTTCAGCTGCAGCTTCGGACTCTAACGTTGTCTCACTGTGGAGACTTTGCATGTTATCTGGTCGACACTGATGTTCTTCCTGTATAGCTGTGCTGATGATCTGTGTACCCCTACACAAGTAAAAACACAATGTTACCTGAACCAGAAGAGTTTTATTTGGTACATAAATCGGTGAGAAAGTCCTTGAACAGCAAATAGGGACATGAAAAGTGTCTCTTTGACTACAAAGCTCTTTGCTGGGGGAGCAGCACTGGAGCAGCATTGGATTTTCTCCAATAATTTGCAACAACTTTTGTCTACAAATTTTCTAATTTTAGGGTGGTGCTACAGGAGAGCTCATGGAGTATCGAAAACTGAAATGGTTCATCCTCTGCATGAGCATGTTCCATACATTTCAGTGCAATCTGCCCCTTAACATTTTGATATACATCTTTTTACGAATAAGTAGAAGTTGTGGCCTGATGGGGGCTCTAGTGGCATCTCACAACACTTTAGATCTTTTGGGGATCATGACAGTCTACGTAAGTTTTCATCCGCTAGTTTTCACTGTACCAAATACTAAATTTAACTTATTTGTAGAGCCTTCACACAAGGCAGCAAAATCATTAAGTTATGGAATTAAATGTAAAATCTAATCAAATTGAGTGGATTCTGTAATAAAATAGGCAAAACCAACTCTAGCAATCTATAATAAAAGAAAGAAAAACAGCAAAAAAGTAAAATCTAATGCGTATCTCATCAGTGAAAGTCAACATTTGACTGGAATGAAGCTGGCCAACATCTTCATGCACACATGAAGTCAATATGTGAGCTGTCCTTGCTCACAGCCCACATGGGGAGTTTTACGATCCGCTCCTCTTGCTGCAGAGCCACAGAGACAAAGTGACTTGTCAGCTCATCCTCCATTAATTGTCATCAAGTAATTACCTATGTGTGGTCTTGACATTACATTTTGGACTCATTCGGTGTCAGGAGACCAAATTAATTTCAATCAACCTTGACACGCTGCCTCTGCGGACTCTGTTATCTCCACAGTCTTCCACAGGGCGTACACATATTCCTCTTTACAGATTCAAAATGAATAATACGAATAATGACTAAATGACTAAATGCATTTTCTCAGTGATCAGAGATGTTCCCACATGAGCATATCACCAGCGTCTCCTGGAGGATCTGCTCCCCCGACCGTTATAGGAGCACATCACAGGCCTTGTGAAGCCCCGACGCTCTAATCCCACGTGATTACACAAAGAAGAGATGAGCTGCAGTGTCCAAACACACGGGTTGCAGACGAGAGAAATGTAGCAAACATGTCATAAAGTAGAAGTTAATCTTTTTCCAGACTGTTGGGTGATTTATGAGCAAAACACTAGATGGTGAAGTGAAGGCTTGAGAGGGGCTTACCAAAGCATTCTGACTGAAAGGCCAAAAGGATTCTCATGCTTCTATAAACGACTGAAGTCTTTCCTTTAAACAGACCATATGTGTGTGTGTGTGTGTGTGTGTGTGTGTGTGTGGCGGCTAAGCCGAGCCAGATGTTGGTGTCTGTTGGAATTGGTGGCGTTCACCTCACAGTCCTCCGAGCCGTTGAACTCTGCCTCTGCCCTGATGTCAGCCCAGGAGCTGCTAGGTCATCCATTAGTGTTTGGTTTCACTTTGGTGACACTGCACGGCTGACACATGAAAGCCCCGGTCACCTTATAGGGGAGAGGCCGCATGCTTGGTTGACAGCAGATGACACATTATTTTTTCTCGGCCGGGAGTTTGCAGCTAATCGTGGATTTGTTGGTTTGGAGGTCGAAAGAGTTTCAGTGTGTTTTAGGTCGTTATTCAGGTTTTTACTGTTTTGATTCACTCTCACCGCTCTCATGGCATTATTTCCAGATGTGGCATGTGGCGTGACTTTGGTGTGTGTGTGTGTGTGTGACACAACACAGAGACAACTGTTCGTTCAAAACAACAATGGTGGCTCCTGGAGAGGTTAGATGCTGCAATATCTTCAGTTACATCAGAGCTGGAGAGATTTCCTTCATAGAAAGAAAAGCAAAAAGAAAGACACTGAAGAGAGAAAAGATGTTTTCAATCAGTTTCATTGACTGATGGTTCAACAAATCATCTGCCAAGTAATTTTTGAAAGCGACCGCCCTTTTCCAAACAGTTTCCAAACGACCGGCTTCTCAGATGGTTCTGTGTAAACAAACCATCTGGCACCTCAGGTTACGACCTTCCAGTCTCCAGCATTAAGAGCCTGACATGATACATGACCATCCACCATACTCTTGCTTTCCTCCTCCCCACATAAAGGCCACAGTTCCTCCTGCAACAACACTGAACGTTGGCACTGGACGTAAATCACGAGGTGCGTAATTCTGGGTTAGTTAGAAATGTCCCCATTTTCCCAGATCTTTAGCAGTTATTTTTGCAAATATAATGCTACCAAAACAAAAACAAGACGAAAGGTATATGAAACCTGAATTGTCAACGGCAAATCACCAAATCCATACCTGCTGGGTTTCATCTTCCTCAAAAATATAAATGCTGAACTATCACGCTTTTGTTGAAGGCTATTTAAGCCAACGATTCTCTGTTACGTCCACTTTGTTAGTCAAAGTCAGTCGTACTCATTAGCTTCTCCGACCTCGCAGTGCACCCTGCACGCTACCTAAGCATACACTATGTTCTGTTGCAAAGCACTGCACACACACACACACACACACCTCCGCTCAACTTATTGTGGTATACGCTGAGTCATTTGTATGGATGCATTCAGTGAGATAGTTAATCTGTAAGCGCCTGCCGGAGAAAGCAATTAACCTCATGGAGCACCGGGGAGTTGATATGAGTGAGAGAGCATCTCTCCGCCATTTAAATACACACCAGAGGGACTCGCTCGCTCGCATTCAGCCAACCTATTATTCATCATCAGCGCTTTAAATGGCCTCTTCATGAAGACAGCAAGACGGGCCTCACTCCCTGTTGCATATACATGTGCATATTGCACACACACACACCAACAGACTGATCCCCAATGGCTCTGGAGTTTCAGGTTGCCCTTGCAACGCAATGATGAAGGTCAGCAAAAGAACAAACTAAATGCTGCATTCCTGGTGATTGGGGACTTTACCAGACACCGGTGGGAACTATGCAGAGCCCTCGCCAAGACTGGAACAGAGAGATGCAGCATGTCCAGCATGATTATTATCAGTGTCAGTGTAGGTTTCAGCTTTCAAAAATGCCCGACAGAAAGCGAGAGTTTCTCATGTTGTAGAAACTGTTCAACAAGATAGAACATCTGAGTAATTTAAGGAGCTTGATGGTCATCTTTTTTTTTAATGTGTTTTGTCACACCATGAAACTTTTCACAGGCGGTTTAATATGAAACCCACTTTTGTGTTTTGCGGCTACCGACCTGCCAGCCCATTTCCTCATGCATCAGCAACCTCTCTAATGAGGAGAACAACACCGGCACAGATGGACGAAGGCAGGAGGGCGGAGATTGCGACAGATGAGCGGATGCGCAAGGAAAAGAAGGGATGATGGAGAGCAAGCAGTTACAGAGAAACCCAAAGACGCGTGGATGCAGTAGTTTTGCACTTACAGTAAGACACATATTGGGCTTTTAGCCGGACAAACTTATCTCAGAGGCAGAGGAAGATACAGAGAGATAGAACAGATAACGAACAACCCGAGATGTCTCGCTGATTCCTCGGCTACGACTGTTTCCTCAAAACCTGCCAGCAAATAATTGATCTTTTCTGTTTTCAGTTGTTCTGGACGTTCTTGTATCTTTCGCTGAAAGGTGCTGTGAACACACCCATTTACCTCTATGGAGAAAAAGGATGCTCTGGTTGCTTCCAGAATTCCATACTAAAGACGCTAAACAGTACGTGAGATTTTTTAGGAATGCAAACTAAACTAAACCTGTCAGAAATCGTAGTATGAAACCATCAGCAGGCGAATAGCATACAATATCCTGTGAAATATTACAATAACGTAAATTACGCTTAGTGTAATGAAATATTAATAACGCGTCAATGTAAGCTTTTAGATGCGGCCTGACCTACAACATTTGTTATCAAGTCAGCGATTCTTGCAGGTGAGACCAAACTGAACACGGAGACATTGGTACCAAACTCAAACGTAACTTTTTTCAGCATGTGAGTGTTTTTCAGCTGTAACTCCAAGTACTGTTGAAGACATTTAAAATGCCCTATGGTCTTAATTTCCGTGTTTAGATTATTTAATATTATTAATTCTCAAAAGAACCCAACAAGCTGTTTAAAAAAAAAATCAACGACATCATTACAGACTTTCTTCGCACCCCATAAATCCACTGTCGAGTACCAGTGTTGCAGCATCAGACCCGACCACATGGTCCAAACATTTCCCCGTAGACAAGAGGCCTGGGCTCTTAGAGTAACATCCGCTTCTGATTAAAGCTAGCCTGTCTCCGGCTTTGTCCTTTTTAAGTCAACATCGGAGCAGACTGGGGCCAGGTTTGGGTGAGGAGGGTGTTCACCTCGACATCAACATGCACCCATGCATACATGATGCAGATGCAAATTTAGAGTATTAAGTTAAATACTTTGCAAACATAAAAAAAGGCTCGTATTAGACGTACTGGATTTCTAAGTTTTGTGGTAACAATTCTGGACTAGAGACTCTGAAGGAACTCCAAACACACAAACCCTCAGAATTCAAATAAACTCACAACAGATGCATTGCGGTGATGAATGATGTCTCTGTTTTGCCGGAGATAAATGGTATGTGGCCCATCAAACAGCATGGCACCTTTTTGTGTGTTCACATCACAGCATTTATTAAATGAATCTCTGAATGTTTGGTTGATTATTTTATCTTGACTCGGGCATCTGATCTGTGCCAAACCTTTAACTCTTGGTTTAATGAGTCTGTGGAAGATGAATGTTGCCAGGTCTGATTGAATATCAAAGCAGCTATGATCAATCTTTTTTTATACAAACAAATGATGGCTACATATGAAAGGAGTTGATTGTATTGATGAACCCGCAGCTAGTTGTCACCCGACTCTGCAGTTCCTCTCAGCTCTATTGAGCTCGACTTACAGATCAGCTTTTTGTCTTTTCCGGCCCGCAACCTCACTATTTTGGTTTACTCTCACCACTCTCGTGGCTTCACTTTCAGCTGCAGCAGGAAAAAAAATCGGCCATTTAACCGGCTGTTCCCCATCCTGACGAAAACGCCTGTGGTACACATGTGCACGAGCATGAATGTGCGCTACACTTAAGGCTTCCGGTTTGGGGGATTGAAAATATGGCTGTCCTACAGAGTTGTGTTTCTGGCCACTTCATGAATGTTAGTTCACCATCTCCCTTTTTTGCTTTGGCCTCCAGTCGTTCCAGAAGAAAATAACTGGTTCTTTACAACAGCAGCCAGACCTTTCACTTTGCAGCTAGTGCCTAACTTTGTTGTTCTGCCATTTGGTGCTAGCTGGGAAGCATTAGGTGAACTTATCAAGGCTTTTTTGCTGGAAACATCTGCTGGGAATGTGGGTGACGATGAGGGCCGTACAACCAAACCACAACTAAAAGGCTAACTAAAGTCTGAGGCTAACTGAAATAAGCATCGTAGTGCTAAGGGGAACTTAGCTCAGGAACTTTGTCACAAAAGGCGAGCCCTTTAACATTACAATTAGTCATTTGATCCATTGTTAATTCAGAAAATAATGATTAGAAGAGCTAACACACACACTCCTCAGTTTTCTCTGTTCTCTCTCTGATGTCTCTGAAACTCTTCAAGTGCTGTGGGTCTCATTTGATCTACAGCGTCACACATCTGGAGCACTGCTCCACTGAAACACCTGTTTTCAATTCAAGCAGCCGACAGAAACATTTGATTGTTTTTCACATCCAGACCTTTTTTTTCTTCTCATTGACTCACTGGCTATTTGTTATGTTTAAACCAAGGAACAGCTCTCCTAGGTAATAGATGGAAGAAGAATTTAACCTTGATTAAGACCAATTGGAAGGAAATATACAGTGTATGACTTTCTGCAGTTTTGGCACCTATAGCTCTTTAATAAGGTTCTAAATAGGTTCAGTATGTTTGAGATTAACTGGAATGAGTAACGTCTGAATGTTAAACTTTTACCCTTTAACTTGATGGAAAATCCACTATAAACTAAATGTCAAGCAATTAATGCCACGTGAGATGTCAAATGTGTCTGGACAGGAATGCTTCACATTATGCTAAATGCATGAAAACAATTAACAGAATACGATATGAACAAGCTGGACTTAAAGTCATTCTCTGGCTAAACATATGTACATTTTATTTGGTGTTGAACAAGAGTGCATGCATTGACATGTGCAGGGAGCCCAACCACAAAAAAAAAAATAATAATGAAGTGAGAATAAATCTGAAGAATTTCCGTGGCCGGCTTCGTTGCCAACTCCCTGAAACACTTAATTATGCCTAATTGTTTAGAGGACAGAACATACACAGAGGCAATTAGGAACGATATGCATGGGCGACTCCTCACAGGGAAACAGCATTCAGGCAAAAGAATAACAAAGTATGATGTTTGCACATTCCATAATACTATGTTAAACTATACGTGTGCAAATAAACGTATGATAGAGGCTACCGCTGCGTGTACTAATGAATACCAACACTGCCTATTCAGCGCTTTACCACATACACATATTTTTATGCTTTTCTCATGACTGACAAATATATGTATTCTATAGTGTAAATACAAAAGTCACGTTTTATAAAAGGCAAATAAATATCATGAAAAACAACATCAAATACCAACTCCTGCTTAAGGGAGTTTACCTAGCGTGTGTGTATAGCTATTTCATTAATCTTCAGAGCGTTAAAGGGATAGTTTGACATTTTGGGCAATGCATGTGGACAGTTTATGTCACACAAACACGCAACGCATTTCCTCACAACGTCAATATAATGTGGAGAAAAAAACCACGGAATGAGGTTGATTCTTCTGAGCTTTTGCACTTCGAATAACGGCATCAACCAATCACGTTGGGAAACAGGCAAGTATTTTGCATTTTTGTGTTGCTTGTTTGTCACGCCTGCAGTGTGTAAAGGCCTAAAATGCTAGATGAGAAGACCGATACCACTCTAACATATACGGTAAATATGAAACTAGCAAGAGCAGCCAGTTAGCTTAGCTTAGTATCTCCCAAAATGTTAAACTATTTCTAATTGCCTAATGATATAATACAGAAAAGGTTTGTTACATACAGTACAAAAGTTAAATATGTGCAGGAACAGAAGGATATACATATTAAACGACTCCGAGAAAGGTAGGCATGCCAATCTGTACATAAACACACACACACACACGCATATACACACACACACACACACACACACATACATAACAAGCACCACTGCACATGTACATACACTCATATACACACACACACACACACACATCCCATGTAGAATTGGTCACTGCTCAACCAGCTGAAGTACTTCAAGCGAAAGCAGTACTTATGTTAATCGTATCCAAAAGAGATTTCACAATAAAAGTCTAAACAGGTGATGAAACATACATTTAGAACAATAATATGACAAAATATGTGTAATAGATGAATAGCATTGTTTTTCATCTGTCTTTATTTGGTAAATTGTTGAATCTGCTCTGCAATTCAATATTGTGCAAAACTGTCTTCTTATTAATGATATAAAGGCTTCTTGGATCACACTGCAACCCAGAGGATTGAAATGTTAGTGCCGCCCTCGTGTGTTATCTGGTTAACTCGCCCGCGGATGCAGTCCAGAGTAACGTAGACCGCCGTACCGTTCTGGACCGGAAACGAGGCCCTCAGCCCGATACTGGCCCACTCGCTGCCTTCCGGCATATGTCCAGACACCTGCTGAGCCACAGGACCCGCCTGCTTGCCCTGATCCCCCGCGCGCTGCAAAGTGAGTTTCACAATATTGCAGGAGTGTATCAGCTTCAGGTTGAGGGCGATGTTCGCCGTCCCTTTCTCGTGGAAAATGAAGTTCTTCCGGCTGTTTGGCTCCCCGGAGCGGGCCAATCGAACCTGCGGCGTGTCGGCGCCGATCTGCTGGAACGACAGCGGCTTATTCCTGACTGCTCCAGAGGGCAGACCCGTCCTGGACACAGTAGCAGTCAGCGCCGACGACACCGCCGAGGGAATCCAGATGAGGCTCAGCACGCTGATCCCGGTGCTGTCCCCGAAGTAGCGGATGTTGCACTGGGACGGAGACGTGATCTCAAAGCTCAGCGTGTCGCCGCCGGCTACGCTCACAGCGCCAGAGAGGGTGATGGAGGTGTCCCTGTAGTTGACGCCCGTCTTGAAGGCTTGCATCGCCTCCTGGCCGGTCCCGTTGCGGTTGGTGTAGGCAATCAGGGAGAAACCCTCTCGAATGCAGGTGTGGCCCATAGAGTAAAGCGCCTGTTGGAGGACGAACTTCACCACACCGCTCTCTGTGAAGCGCACACCGCGGTTGTCGTGCGTTAGAATGATCATATAAGGGTCGGACACTGAGGTAATGCGGAATGTTGGGCGATAGCTGGTCTGGTAGTGCGTCAACAGGGACATCTGAGCCGTCATAGCTACGGCACCGGTGTCATGCGACAACCAGAGCAGGCTGACAGAGGGGGCGGCGATATCGTAGATGTGAAGATCCTTGCTCTGGTTGCAGTGTTGATTGGGGCTCTTCAGCAGCAGAGTGAAGGTGTGGTTGGGCTCCACCTCGACTCCACTGCTGACGCTGACACCCTGGAAGTATTTCCCATCCGGCTGTTCGATGCGAACACCACTGAGGTCGCAACCCTCCTCCTCCTGGCTCCCGTTGAGCCTCATCCCCACCTGAAGGAAGTTCCTGCAGCTGTGCTTTATCGCAAAGTTATGATCCAACCACACGAGGCCGTGCTGCAGGAACGTCACCTGCCCTGCCTCGTTGGACAGCAGATCAATTCTCTCTTTGCCTCGGATGTTAAGTTGAAGCCCGGGGAAGATGTGGCCGGCAGAAGACCTGGCGGATGGGACTCCCACACTGGCCCCCCAAGACTGGGAGAGTCGGCTTTCTGAAGGCTGGCCGCAGACTGAGTCAGTGACAGCTGTGCAGGGAGCAGAAACCGACTCTCCATCACAGTCAGAACAGGCCTGGCACTCCTGCAGCTCCTGGTTGTAGAAGTAGTCGGGACCACACAAGCCCATCACTGCTTCTCTCTCAGAAATCCCGAGACACCTGAACCCCCCTGTGCAGTCAAAGACCAGAGAGAATAGAGAAACCAAGGAGTAAAAAGGTGAAAAAGATGTTCTAAAATGAAAACAATAAGAGGGAGATATTGTTTTTTCCCCACTGTCTACAATCAGGAGATTAATTGCTTTAATTATCAAAGAAATACCTGGAGTGTTAAGGCACTTCACTCGCTCTCCACAAATGTTTGGTACTTCAAGGCATTCATCTCTGTCCTGCAATTCATACAATAATCATTGTGAATACATTTTTACTATTAATTAGAGCTTTATTCTGATAAGTATGAACATTTTCCCTCCAAATCAGCTGTTATTATGTTTGGACATTGCCGCCACATGTGTGAAAACTGACTGATTCCACCATATCAAGCTTTAACTATCAGCTGAAACCCATTCACACTTTAGTGAGCAGTGGGTTCACACATCACAGATAAGTACAGATAGCAGACTCACCATCATGCAAGCAGACATGTGTTTTAAATGAAGTGAAAAGGGTGTGAATAGATCAGCATTTTAAAAGGACAATACCTGGCACATCCTGTCTGCAGTGGGAGAACATTGCGAGATCAGAAAGAAGCCCGGTGGACACATGGTGCATTTCTCACACTGAGGTGGGTCCCTCTGAAAATCACAGTACTCCTCCCCCACACAAGGCGAAGGGCAACCCAGCAGAGGTTGAGGAAAATGAGCCTCTCCGACTACATCCATCACCTTGGAGTCCATGTCCATCTTGTGCACGGCGTAGGACTTCTGCAGGTGGCTGCGGGCCTGGCTCTGCAGACCCGCCAGGTGGCTCTCGAAGTAGCTCTGCAGCTCACCCTGCAGGCCCTGGAAGGAGACCTGCTTGACGGTGTCCGAGAGGAGGCCGTACTGGGCCTTCACCACGTCCATCTGATCATACATGCGCCGCTGCTGGTCCAGGATCTCCCTCTGCTGGGACAGCAGCGCCTCCTGTTGGTCGGCGAGCTTCTGCTGCAGGTCGCGGATGATGATCTGCTGGGCGCGCAGGGCCTCCACCAGCTTCTCCTGCCCCTTCGCCAGCTGGAGGTGCAAGATGAGGGCATCTTCTGAGGGAACTTCGTTCTCCCCTGAGGGGAAAATAATGCAAAATGAAATATGGGATCAGACAAGTTGTTATTGTTAAACACTGCATTGGAGGAAGGGATTAAAAGAGATTAAGACTGATTCAGAAGTCTGATTTCTGAATGCTGCTGCGATAAAGTTTGAACACCCATTGACCCTATTTATTGGCCTAGCTGGCGAGTGCAATGAACGTTTCCTTTGTGGACCAACATCAAAGCACTCAACATTTTCTGGACAACTGACTCGCAGACATTTTTCCAGTTCAGCTGCTCTAGTAGCTGTGCAGATATAATTTAGGTCTGAAGGTCAACAAGGGCTTCCTTTGCTTTCTGAGCTTAATCCCATTTTGCAGATCCCTGGTGGGAAAAGGGGAGTTAAAGTAAATAAAGGGTTACATGCATGGTTAAATTACAGGCACACTGTTTCCAGAGCAAGTTAATAATTCATCAACTTCTTTTGAAGCTTGTCACTCAACCAGAAATGTCTGGCAGTGGTTAGATTGGTGCACAATTGTGCACAAAGGGCATTTTGAAGAAGTTAATCAGCCTGTAATCATCTGAAAGCAACAGTTACAATGTTAGATGACAACGATGATGATGGCGATAATAGCAGACCTGGATTGATGTCACATGTGAGCTGGACACCCAAAGGTGCGCTGCCAAGTTCCGACGACGGATATCCAAGCTCCGGAAAATCTCCCAGAAACTGCGCGGCTCTGTCGGACAGATGGACAGGAGGAAGCTGGCTGGCGCTCTCCTCTGAACTGCAGCCCTCTCCCAGACAAGACTTCGCGCGAGCTCTTGGTCGTATCCTCAGCGGCAGCCTGCACTCGATCCCCTTACAGTCTCGGGTGTCATTAGCGGGCTGAGAATGTTTCGCAAGAGGGGCGCAGTCCGCATCGGTGCATCCTGCAGGTAAAACTTCTGGCGCTCTCATCCGCGCGCCGCCGCCGCCGCCTCCGTCGCTGTGCCGCACGCGAAGCGCCGGACGGGGGTAAGCGTCCGGCGCTGCTCTTGGAGAGCTCGGGTATGCGTGGTGCTGGCTGGCAACGATCTGCGCCGCTCTCCCTTGCGTCGTCGGGTTGAACTGCCGCGGCGGTCTGGAGGATCTGCTCCCCGGGCAGTGCGCTCCGGTGCACGGTCTTGGATCGCCGGTTTCCGCGCCGTAGCAGTGCGTCCCCCGGCAAATCTCTGCGACAGCTTGCAGTGTGAACCAAGGCAACAGCAGCAACAGCACTGGTGTTATTAAAACCATTTTTTTTGCGTCAGATATATATATATATATATATCTCTGCCTGCAAAAATAAATTAAAAATGCGAGTTGAGCTTTTGTTCACCAAATCTGGGAAAATCTCCAAACTGTTCTTTGATTGAACTAAAAAAGATCTTTGAAGTCCATCACTGATCTTCTCCTTTCAAATGAAACTAAGGACACACTTGACATAAGAGACTCTTGCTGTGCACTTCACGACAGAGCATTACCTTCAGCTCCAGGGTCCGGTGAGACTGTCAGTACGGAGTAAAACCATCAGACTCACGCATTACCGCTGGCTCTCTCCATGCCCGAGCCACTCTGAGGGCGCTCTGCAATACAATGTCAGTATGTGGCATTCCTCAGACTTAATTAGCATCAGGTTTCCCCGGCCACAAATTAACCCTTCACCTTCCCTGCTCTCCTCGCAGGACTCCCCCCATTGTGGTGAAAGAAAGCAGAATGAAAACATTTTTTCTAAAATGAAATATTTGCTCAAATTTTCATGTTAAAAGAAAAAAACAAACAAAGACTTCCCTGTGACCCTATGGCCATCCAAGTTGGGGAAAAAAGTGGCAGAATGTTGAGACAGCTGCTGGTCTTCAACCCAGTGTCCTCCAGGTTAGACTGGCCTTGTCAACACCTCTTTACAGACGGAGCCAACAGGGGTCAAGCTTTTGTTGAAGGGACAGAATGGCAGAAGTCAGGAATGTGAGACCCACAGCTGCTTTTGAAGCCTCTCATTTTAGTGCTTCTGCACAACAACAAGTCCAGCCGGAGGTCGTCTGAGGCTGATGTGTGGTGGGAAGTTTGTAGTTTGGCAGATTCTGAAGTAATCTTCTGTTTTGATTATTTCAAAGTCAGGCAGGTATGGAAGACAATTTTTGCCAACAAAGAGGAATAAACTAGATAGAAAATAAGACATTATGATAAAGTTATTTAACTTAATAGTTCAAAATGATGACTTATTACCTCAATATTCTGACTTCTGACACATATTTCTTACCTGGTTTCTCATAATGTTAACATATTCTTTCTTAATTTTGACTTAGCCTCCAACATTTGTTTTGTTGACTTAATACATTTGATTTACTATCTCACAATTGTTTTAGTACCTGTTGACTTAATATTTCATCATCTTTAAATACATAAATTTGACTTATTGTCTAATGTTTTTTTTTAGTGGTCAATCATCAAAAGAAGATCTCTTTCAAAAAACAACAAAAGTCCACTGATGCACCATTTAAATTGGGTTCAGGCAGTTTAGAACTGTCTGTGTAAGATTAATGTTTAAATTAATTTTATTTTCCAGTCCAAAATCAAACATGTGTTCATCAAGCTGCCTCTCTCTTGCTCTGGAAAGAAAACCCTGACGTTGAAACACCTGCTCCCTTCATCCTTAATGTGTTACCTCGACAAGTGCTCAATCTGGTGCTTAGTGCCCCGTGTGTCTCAAAAATAAATGCAAAAATAATGAATAATGAAATAATCAAACTAAAGAATTAGCTCCTACAATCCATCTTGTCTACTTTTTTTTACGTGACAGAAATGGACTTCAATAGAGAGGCAAGTTTGACTCGTGTTAATAAGAAAAGCATTAGTTTCATTGTTTGATGAATTCTGTTGGCAAATACTTAAATTAGTTGCATACATATACGAAAGAAAAAAATCCAGCTCACTGTTTGATATTTCTCTGGTGTAAACATGCAGAGGGGATGAGTGAAAGTAAGCGGTGCCGGTAGCATGAGCTGCACTTACACCCACTGAGCTGGAACGTTTAGTACAGCAGAGTACAAACAGAGGGCACCACAACACTCCTAATGCATCACTTTTCACATCCTCATTGTGACAGTTTGTCCTCTGCAGTACATTTGACGAATGCCCGCTGGTTTTCATTATCACCCCCTTTTCTCTTGGAGCACAAAAGCTCAATAAAGGTTTTCAGGGGAGTGTTGGCACACTAATAGGCTTTAAAGTATGCTTTTCTCTTATACACATCACACCTTAACATCTGCGGTTCTGCTCCATGTCATAACCAAGATAAGTAAGGCTTTGTTTTGCAACCTGTGACGCATTAAAATTGCAGCTCTCGCTTTATTTAAAATGCACAACATCTGCGTTAAAAAATAATAATCCTCTTTGTCTTGACTCCGCGCCGAGATGCTTGAGCTGCAGCATGCACATTGTTCAAAACACATGATATATCCACTCTGCTGGACTACCTTCAGTGAGTGAATACTGGCTGCAAAGATACAACAAAGTAGAAAAATCCTCTCTCTCTCTCTCTCTCTCTCTCTCTCTCTCTCTCTCTGCTGCCGAGCTCCACAACCCGTTAATCAGCGTATCTGCTTGAGAAATGACCTCCGAGGCACCGGGGTGCTCGTGTTCAGGAGATGCTTGGAGCTAATGGGAGGCTGCCTACGGTGTCCATCTGTTTGTCAACCCCTGGGAGAGGAAATGAGGGTGATTGGGACACATGCCTGTACCCGGAGTGTTTGTTCAATACATCACGAGTCACGAAAGGCTCTTGGATGCTTTCAAGGTTATTTGGTTTCCCCCCCGTGGTGCTCGGCTTCGCTGTAGGATGACAGGGTTTCGCCACAGAGAGGGTGGTCTGCCTTTACCGGTGGCACTGAGGCTGGTCTTCGTGGAGAATAGGACACAGAGGTGTTAATAATAGCAAAATAATGCAAATGGGAAGTCATGTTTTACTTTACAAACAGATTAAAGAGTTGAAAATGAGGCTAGAGACGGGGCAAAGCTGTTTTTCTAAGCATAACTTTAACATTCCTCGCTACTTTCTGACCTTTTCCAAATATTTGTACGTCTCTGTCGGCTGAAGAGGGATCAAAAATAAAGATGTGAAATCTAGTTTCTTTTTATTTCCTGGCCTCCCAGGTTGACTCAAGGAGAAATGCAAATAAACAGAGCTATCTGTATCTGCCATGGTCAGATAAGAGCCAGAGGCTATTCATAGCTTGACAGCTTGGCTCTGCTTGGTTCCCCCCCTGAAGATAAGTGACCTTGTTGCACCACACCAGTGTCTTAACTCCTTCCTGATTTTAAGTGACGAAAAATAGCTCGAATGTACCTTTGTACGCTTTAGTCTCGGGGAAGATGCCTGTGCAGCAAAATACTTCAAAGCATATGTGATGTGTCTTAAGGTGATGCTGTGTGTTTCAGAAGAATTTAGATCACAGGAGCTCAGCTGGAGTCTGGTGCTCACCGCTGTGACGTGCAGTATTACCACTCCTGTCTAAAGACCTGCAGTAAATCAGTCTCAGTGAGGTGAATTATTAACCGAGGCCGTCACATTCCTCCTGCTGAATCAGCCGTTCTCTCGATCCCACCGAGACCTCGCTTTTATGTTGTTTTTTTTCTTCCGAACACTCCACCATCCACTCAAGTGCTTGTCACTCAGCAGCTATGATTGGAAGTCACAGCAAACTCCACTGCACTTTTCTCCCGCTCTGTCCTCGTATGCAAAAAGTTGCAGAATACAGTGCAGATAAGGAGACAACTGTTGAGTGGGGCGGTCCGGCGTTGCCCAGACAAGACTGTTGTGAAAGTGTTGGGCTTTTATTGAAGGAATGCAGTGGCAGGTCTCGACCTGAACTTCCGCATTGAGCAGGAAGAAGTTAACAGTCAAGAGAGACAGATGCAATCCACATCAACACACCCTGATCTGTATGTGACTGTTTCTCTGGTGTTGAGCTTTATTAGAGAATAAAACGCTGAGGTGGAACTGATGTCCATGAAGCCTGAAACTAACTGGTGAAACGAGGATTAACACATTTGAAAAAGGTGAGTTACACCTCTGCTAAATTAGATGTTGTACCTTCAGTTAACGGGGAACACCCATAGCTGCTTTCCTCTGAGCGCGTTCGTGTGACTTTGACTGTGAAGCTTTGTTCTTTTTATCTGTCAAATAAAATCGTTTTTCTCCTCCAGCTGGAAGGATAACACAGATAAAGTTCATAATACAGGCAAATAATTGTAGCCAGACAATATTTGTAATTTGAAAACCTCCTCCTCGATAGAGACTTTTAAAGGTTGTCAAATTATAACAGTACGTCTATTGTCCCCCAGGATGTTTTTGTACTCATGAGATAAGGCTTAATGAGCTTTCTGTGCAGCGATGAGGCCGTCATTAGGCTATTCTAACATAAAGAAAAGCGTGTTCATATGTGCTTTCCAACTGGGTGGACCCGACTCTAATTTCAGACTGCTGTATGACTCAATGACCACATGAAACAGATCCGCTTGGCCTCTTGCTTTAAAGCTATCAGTGCTGTCATCGATGACAGGAACATTTTGTACATTTGGCTTTCTGAGACGAGATGAATTACTTATAAGCTGTGTATCATTGCAAGCGTCTGCTTTAGTAAAAACCTTTTAGCTGACAGTTTTCTGCTTTTCACTGCCGTCGAGCCAGAAAACATTGCAATATACAGGGAGGTTAGACAGACTGTCCGATGACTCATGTGCAGAGGGGATTTTATGTCGATGTAGATATGACCTTAGTGGAAATTAGTGTCCATGTTTGATTTCTACAAAAGCCCAGACTCCCTTCAGCACACATAGATACGATCTCGGGTGTTGTGAAATGTCCGTTATGATTCTTCTTTTTTTCTGCCGTTCAGCACTTTCTTTCTGCTGCCAGCCCTATAATTTGCCTGCTTTACAGTAGAGCACGTCCACTTCTGTAAACACGTCAGCCTAAGTAAAGATATTTGAGCCGAGTAAGAGAGGGAGTTTCTGTACATCACGGTAAACATGCCGTGCTTTGATACGGCCACTTAGGGTTGTTGTCTGGTTTCCATCTTCTCGGCTGAAACTTGAGTTCGACGTGTGTGCATTTATAAAATACGATTTGAGATTATTTAGGCATGTCTAAGTCGCTTGCATGCTATATTTTTTTGGACTTATTATTTCTTTGGATCCCAGACGTAGAGCGGTGTGTTTTCACAATGCATTGTGGAGGTTTGAAACGGAGCCATATTCCGTGCTCGAATGTTTCCAGTAATATTCATAAATGCTGATGAATCGCATATTTTCAGAGCGGTTTCTGGAAAGAAAGTAGAAATGGTGCAAAGAAGCAGCGACATACTTTTATGATTGTCTTCTTTCGGGCTGCAGCATCGTCCACAATATGAAGGATCACAAATACAAACTTTGTTTTACAGTAAATGCAGATATTGACGGGAAATGAAATGATCCCATTACTCTCTCCATCTCACTTTACACTTCTATCTACACTTGTCATCAGTTTGTCCGAATAAAATTGAAAACTCAGCTCACTTCCGAGCACTTTATGCATCAGTAAGGCTTTTGTCAGACAGCGTTAGTCACGCCAACGTTTCTCATCCAACTAGCTTCTCCAATATTCTGGTAGAAACCTTTTGCATGATTTCACAACAGATCCGCGTCATCTCTGACATCTGCAGCCAGTTCTTTTATTCGTGGTCTTTGTTTTTAAAGTTAGGAAAGAAACCTTGTTCACTTTCTTGCTGAAGGTTAGATAAGATTGATACCATTCAAAATAAAGCAAGGAGACAGTTAGCTTAGCTTAGCTTAGCTTAGTGTACCATAAAGACACCTCTAAAGCTAACTAATTAACACTGACTTCTGTTTTGTTTGTTTAATTCATTAGGCTGAATAATATTTGGACAGAGCCAGGCTAATCTTTATGCTAAGCTAAGCTAATCAGCTATTGGCCCTAGCTTCACATTCTACAGACAGATACAAAAGTGGTATCAATCTTTTTGTATGACTCTCAGCAGAAAAGTGAATACACTTAGAATACACAAGTAAAGCAAGTAGCCTCTACTGTTGACACCACTTTAAGGCCAACACCTTTTTTTCTGTGGTTCTACTTCCTTTGTGTTTTGTTTGCAATGTCACACCTACAAATGAAAAAACAAGTGTAACAGGGCTACTTTCCTAAGTTTAATGTTGACGTGTGAAGTGAGACACGAATACAATCGTG
Source organism: Pholis gunnellus (assembly GCF_910591455.1). NCBI lineage: Eukaryota > Metazoa > Chordata > Actinopteri > Perciformes > Pholidae > Pholis > Pholis gunnellus. Next base: position 7,947,640 of record NC_136547.1, read on the forward strand.
CATTTATGTGCGGAAGAAGTGATTATAAACATCACATGAATGTGTTTTGCCTCCATCAGCAGACGCCGGTTTGTTTTCGAGATCTGAGCATTTCTACTCCCTCTCTGACTTCTCTTTACTGTGTGAGAGCTCTTATATGCATTTGGCCTCTAAAAGCAGCTGACCTTACTGAGGCTAATATTTTCCTTGTGTGACTTTAAAAATGCACATTGGAGACGGCATCAGACGCTCACAGTGTTTACGTGTTCTGTTGTTTGTGAGCAAAGAGCTGACTTGGACCAAAACTGTGGTCGTTGCAGCGAGATCTGTTGCGTTGCGGTTTTCATAACACAAAATAAAACGTGAAACCACTGGAAAAAGACGGAAATGAAAATAACTAGGTGGTCATAATAGATTTTTAAATAACGAGTGTTCTATTTGTATGTCTGCAATCACTTAAATTTATGTTTTGTTTAGCCATTATGCAGAATATCACATGCAAGTTGTGTTTTCAGACCCTAAAAATTGTGGCACAATGTGAGTGAAAGGAAACAGCATTAAGGTTGCAGGTGGCTGCTCGTGTCACCATTTCCAACACGATTTCAACATCGCAAGTGGCAGGAAGTTCACCCTGTACCACTTCCTCCTGGGGGTAAAACCATTCTTGTAAAAAGGGTGGAGTGGGGCCACAAAGGGTGGAGGAGTGGGGCCACACAGTTAGAAAGACCCACACATACACATCACGTGGAACATATTGTCTGACACTCAAATAAGTCATTATAGAAAATACTTTGTGTGCAACGGTGTCAAAACCAGAGAGGTTTTACAAGTTTTTATCTGTTATCTGCACAAAATCATTTATGGTCTCAGATACAGTTTCTCTTCGTTAAGCTTCCAACCACACAAGCACGCGCCATCTGTTAGATGTTGGAACACTATTGATCCAATTCACATTCAAATGAGAAACATCATGTCACAGCACTGTCTGAACTCTTGCCTGGAACACAATCAATCACTCTTCTCTCCTCCGCAGTGCGACCGAGGGGTTTGCCTCGACTCTCTTGCTTTGCTTTTGATTAAAACTTTTTTCTTTTTTTCTTGTTGGCTCTAACAGTTTAATAAACAGATTCCAAACTGTGTTGAGTGAAAACAGCAGCGAGTTACACTTCGTTAGAGATAATATTTTCATATCTAATGAACCGTAACGGCAGAAATAAAGTGAAGACCGGAGATTTATGCAAACATTACACTGAGGGAGAGAAAATGTCATTGGTTGAGTCAAACCAATAAGAGAGGCCTACATAAAACAAAGTGTGTAGGCACGCTGGGGTCTGAGACGTGCAGTGGTCAAAGTCCATTTCTTATTACTTTAACTTTAACCGCACCAATCCTTCACCTAACGCCAGCTATTTCTTATTCAAATATAATGAATGTCGTCTTACAGCTTAACACAACCACGTTTGATCTTTATGCAACAACCCAACCTCTGAGTTTTGCAGACCACTCATGCTTCTGTTGCTGCAAAATGAGTGAAGCCACACTAAGATAGCTCGGTTAGCCGGTGAGCCCATAAAAATAAAGACACGCTCAGTAGACCGCTTTTAAATCGGCAATAATGTCTTGAATGAACAAAAAGCAGTTTCTTTTATTCTAGTTTTGTTCTAAGCTTTATACAAAGTATTTCAGTGTGTTATACAACAACAACAACTGTGTTTGCCTTTGCTGCCATCTTTGTGCCTCATCATGCAGCCCAGAATCACAGCAGGTTGTGAAACAGAAACAAAATTAAATCTATTCGTTTCATTCACTGGGACACGAATTGTCCATTTATTTTCATGTCGCTCAGCACAAAAACAACACCAATGGAAAGTCAAGAAGGATCCTTTTTCATGGTGGAGGCACAAATTAAACGCATCCACTTTACTATGCCGCGGTCAGAGCTAGTGACGTAGTATTAAATAAAGAGATGGATGACTTATGGTGGGCAGCAGGGGAGGTGGACGAGTCCATCAAACACAGGACTGTCAACCACGAGCTCGATGTTCGACACTGTGTGTCCCAAAGTGTTAGTGACGGTCTTCTAAAACCTATTTACATGGTTTTGTTGCCTAAATCTAACTTTTGCTTTGTAGCGTAATGTTGTCCCAAAAAAGCAGTTGTGCCGAGCAACACCAAAGAAATGTACAAATCATGTCCCTTGGGTGATTATAGGTGACACTCATTAACACCCACAGAGCCACAGGCAGAAAAGGAGACTTTAGTGTTTAACCAGACTGGTTCAGCAGTCACAGCAGCCACACTTAATGTTGAATTGTTCTTAATCAGTAGATTGTACCCTCACAGGCTCTGTAGTCACTGTTGGGTTTTCAGGACCATTAACATGCAGAGGAGGTGCACAGCAGCATGTTACATTTCTGGATTTGGTGAAGTTAAAACCCCATCAAAGCACCACTGTGACTGAATGAACTGCTACTGACCCGTCCCACTGCTGGTCATGTTCCACTGTAAGAAAACAGGGACTCTGTTTTGACTGCACATTCCAGCCCATCATAACATTTGCTCTGAGGAAATGTGGATTCAAATAATACAAAGTGAGAGACAGCATACTGATTACAGATGTCAAGTGAGTCTTCGGGAGTTGTTGTCGCGGCCTATTTCACTACGTTCAGACTGAAATGATTGAAGGAGCTGTGCTCTACCTGAGCAGAGAACGAAGGCGCTCTCCCTCTGTGTATGTTGGTATCTGAGCTTCTCCGTTCTTTGTTGACATGGCTGGGCCTTTTAGTGCATGTTATCGCATGTTATCGTGCCCTACTTGTTGGCTGTGCACGGCTCTCAAACGGCGGTTGCAGCTGATAACGCCGTCCCGGTCGGCAGCTGTTTTCACGAAAGCCTAGCACCAGCCCTCTGATTCCCCCTCAGGTTAACACTGTTAGCTCTGTCAGTGTTTGAAATTTGGAAACTGTTTGCGTTTTTATGAATTCCACATTCTGTTGTACCTTTTTCAGCACTTCCCCCGTTGTTTGCACTGTTAGCGCTGTTAGCTATTTGCCGCCGGCTCGGGCGCCGCCATGTTGAGAGCTGTTGAGAGGCAATGCAAACGCCCCCAATATCAGATCTTGCACCTTCAAAGTATATAACTCTGAAGCAGTCAAGTATATGAGTCTTGATCAGCAATTTATAGCTAAGCCCAGCATACAAGCATGCATATGTTATTACTGTCGATGGTTTCTCGCATGTTTCAGGGATCAATTTTCGGGGTCGTGCAGCATTCTGATCTAATTTTTTAGCACACAGTAACTGAAATAAATTGGTATTGTCATTCACAATGATTAAAACAAATGTATATTGTAATCATGTAATGTGAAAGCATGACTTCAACAGTTAAGGGTCTTTAATGACGTTATAGGACTGATTGCAGAGAGGTCAGTTATTTCTGAATCTGACAGAAAATACCAAAAATGAAATCACATCTCACTCTTCAGTTCGACATGTGCAACAGGACCCGACACGCTCTGCCGAAACATGAATGCCTGGAAGTTATGCATACTGTACATACTTTCCTTCCTTTCATACTGGGTGGAGATGATAATACAGCCTCAGAGCACAGATTGCAGCAGCACACATTTCAAAGTGAAGCAGCAGTGCTGGGTCTCACTGGCTGTGTAACATGTGTTTCAACGAACGTTTCACTTCACCGTGCAGATTAGAGTTACCTCTTCATTCCACACATTCCTTCACTGTCATTCATGTGACAACCAAGTCCAGTCAATGGAGATGTTTCGCTTCCTTGCAGCACCAATGAAATACATTGACGCACACGGTGTCCCAACAGTTTATGTCACACGGTGGAGAAGTTAACATGTGGGATATTTGAGTGTTTTTTTGTGTCTGACATGTTTGTTGTTGCTTTTAAACAGATGGACGACATCGACGCCATGTTCAGTGACATGCTGGGGGAGATGGACCTCCTCACTCAGGTGAACTAAGACAGTTATGGTCATGACAACTATGGCCATACAGTTTTATTCCAGCACTTCTTCAACACATCTTCGGGGGTTTCGTTTTGCACTAATTGTTATATAAGTAGTATTATACCTCATTGCCATTAGTAGTATTGTTATTATAATTTTATTCCAATATATTATGTATTTCGTATCAGTTTGTCAGAGAAGTTTGCCAACATTAACTTATAAATATATTTGCTGAAAAAAAACCAACAACAAAACTATAAAAAAAAGGGGACAAGAAATAGGAAGTTACCTTTTTGTGTCACAGTAAAATCCTATAAGATTTCTTGCAACACATACTGAACACGACACATTTCCTCCAGACTGCCCACGGTTCACTCTCCCCCATTAAACCTTAAATAAACGTTCCTACTTTCGAGACAGACGACAAACTCTCTAAAACCCACCATCGATCACTCTAGACTCTAGACTGGCAAGCACAACAAGCACAGCGGGGGAGAAACACTCTCTGTGGTCAACTAACAACCATCAATTACACACTTTTTTGGAGGGGGAGGTCAAATGGCATGAACCAGTGAGAGATTACACATTTTTGTCCTGGTGAAAACCCCTGCTGATGACTTTGATGTGTTTTTTTTAACCCACCAGTCATTTTAAATCACTTCCATTTGGCCGAACGGGTTGAATAAAACACATAGAAGCTCTGTTAGATGTAATACCTGAAAACAGATGTAACATTAGACGTGTAAACATCAAACTTTCTTACATAATGTTTGGGGATAGTTTATGTTTCAGAATGTGTTGTGGATTAACTCGCTGTACAGATATTATATCAACGCTCTTATAAACACACTGCCTTGTTCATTCTTCCCTGCAGAGTCTCGGACAGGAAACAGTACCTCCCGCGTTTCTCCCCAGCACCAACGCGGACGTCAACCTATCCACCAGCTACACTGACCTCAATGGTGACTTTACATTTTGTCCGTCAAGCGTGTGGAAATACTACAAAGAGCCCAGTGTGCAAACGCAGGATGTATATTGCAAGTTCCATCAGTTATCTAGAAAATGATCACAAAGCAGAGATGTAAAGAGGGAGTAAAAACGGCATTGCTGTGTCTGGCTACTGTTCAAGAGGTGATTTAAGACAAAGATTGAGGTCACTGTTTGTGCTAATTACTCAGTGTTTGCCTTTGGCACGTGTGGGCTGTAAAACAAGCAGGTTAATGTTAAAGCAAGGTTGCAGAATGTTGGCATTAGCGCTAATTTAACTCTTCCTTTCCCAGTTGTTTTTGTTAGTAGTACAGTGTGTCATCAAGTAGTACTTCAGTCTTGTCACATCAGCTCTTCACCACACATTACTCTAAGCTACAAGGACAAACCTTCATGAATCTCAACTGAACGACAATCAATCACAAAATAAAACCATTTTTCTAACAAGACTAAAAAGCAGCTCTCCGCTGTGCTTTGAGCTAAATGCTAACGTCAGCATGCTGATATGCCCACAATGACAATCTTAACATGGAAATGTTTAGCGAGTACTGTTTGCCATGTTTACCATTTAGCAAAGTACAGTACAAAGTACAGCTGAAGGTGTTGGAAATGTCATTCGTTTTGCAGCCATTTTGGTCGTAAACCGAATTATTTGGGTAATACAATTTTCAACAAAGTAATTTTGATTCATCTTGAGGGGGAAATGAAATGCCCCCAAATGTCCTAACAATCCATCCAATAGTTGAGACCTTTCACTCTGATATGATGGCAAATATCAACCTCATGGTGGCGCTATAGAGGGAAAGTCAGGCGGAACACCAAAATCGGTAGGATGCATCCTCTGGGGACCACGAATGTTGGTACAAAATCTCATGATAATCATTCAGTTGTCATTGAGACATTTCAGTGTAGACCGTTCCAACCCTCATAAGTTTATACATTGTAAATAATGGCTTAATATTAATTAATCATTTACTACTGACCTGCCCTACAGCCCCACCAGCCTTTATTCCTAAAGGAAGACTAGAGGAGATGAACGAGGAATGAAATGAAAGAAATGCTTTAATTGTATCTATTTATTTTATCTGCATGTCATGCATTGCAGCAGATCATTTAGTTGTTATTATGAAACTAAGAGAGGAACTCTTGAAAAAATGAAAGTTCTTAATGTTTAAAGAAAAAGCTCATGTCATTTAAAAAGAGGAACATGTCAAATATGTATCTCTTCTCTTGAATATACTATACTTGGGTCAGTTCTTAACAAATAAACAGATTTTCCTCTAACACCAGAGTCCCTCAATGAACTCGAGGACACCGATCTGGATGCGCTCATGGCTGATTTGATGGCTGATCTCAATGAGTCGGAAGAGAAACTCGCAGCACAAATAGAAGATCTGAAGGTGCCGTCACCGCCCCCGTCAGACTTGCCGCCACCACCTAAGGGCCTGAGCATCCGTCCGGCCTCCTCCTTCCCTTCCCCAACATCACCAGCGAGCAGCACCAGCAGCAATGTTAGCACCTCCTCCGCCACCTCCCCTTTACCACCTCCGCCCCCTCAGGCTGCGAAGCCTACAAAGGTGAGTCAGCCAGTGTGCTGATTGTAAGATGAGAGCCGCATCTCTGCAAATGTCTTTTAATCTCTCTGCTACTGGGAACTAGTCCAAAATTAAAGAAGTGAGATCTTTGACCAAGGCTTGTCAGAGTGATGGAACGTTTATTTTGGTTTCCAGGAAAAAGCCACAATGCTTGATGGCGGATTGTGAAGAAAATCATTTCATTTCTTTGCCTTGCTCAGCTCTTAAAATGTAAGATCCAACGACAGAGACATGAAGCAGAAAGAGACAATAATAATGTCACAATCTGGATTACCACAAGAAAGCACTTCCTGAGCCGTGCGTGACAAGACGGTATTGCAACAAAAGCATCGCTAGTTCCCAGCGTATTCATTTCTAGTGATTCCTTTTTGTCTTTGTGGAACTGGGAAGAGTGGTATTGCTCTTATAACAGTGGGACGGTGAGATCATGGCGAAGTTGTTCCTGGACGGACGCATCTGTTACAGTTACAGAGACTTGTGAGTCTGTCTGGAACAGATCAGACACATACAGACATGAGGCAGAAAAGAGTAACAGGTAGGAGACTGGGGGGGGGGGGGCTTATTACTTTAGCAGCGCTTGTTACCTCATCCTCCTGAGGTAAAAACACCAGCTGTGCTGAGGCAGAGAACGTGTCATTGTTATAGAGGTGTACAAGTTCATTAAAACTGCACTGTAGGCAGGATTTTAATGTAAAAACTCGTTGAGTTATAAGGCAGAGTAAAGGGTATCCCTGATAATTGAGATTTAGGAGATTAGATCTAATGGCCCACATGAAATTCTTCAATGCACGCTTCACATATGAGAAGTTATGGAATTAAAATTAAACACTGCAGCTCCTGAGCAGCACTTAAAACGCTGCATCCACAGAAATGAACTCAGCCGTCACATCTTTTCTCCTCGTTTACCTTTAGCTCCATCTTTTGAGCAACAGCTAAACACTTTGAAATGAATTTATTTGCTTTTTTGTCAAGAGTTAGATGAGAATATTGATACCACTATCATCTATGTACAGTAAATATGAAGCAACAGCCAGTAGTCGATTAGCTTAGCTTAGCATAAAAACTGGAAACAGGGAAACAGCCAACCTGGCTCTGTCCAAATGTAACACAAGTCTGCCTCTCAGCACCTCTAAAACTCACTAATAAACTTGTTTCATCTGAACAAAAAACTGAGCGTAACGAGGACAAGTTGTGTTTCACGGGTGGTTGTGTGTCTGGTAGCAGTGACCTCTACTCTGTCGGTTGTTTGGCAGAACGTTTTGTTTTTGTATGGATTAAACACATGAGATGTAGCAAATTGATTGCTGAACGTTAGAGGTGCTGTTAGAGATATTTTGTTTATTTTGGAAAGAGTCAAGCTAGCTGTTTTCCCCTGTTCAGTCTTTATGGTAAGCTAAGCTAACCGGCTGCAGGTCCATAATGTGCACATCTAATCTTCATCTAATCAGCTCATCTAACTCTAAGCCAAAGGAAATAAGCCTATCGCCCAGATCTCACACTAGCTTTATTGCGCTGTTTACAGTTTGCTGATATCAAAGAGGATTTCCTGGTGTGCATTTTCCAAAGTATAACTAGCTTTAACACAATGATTATGGTGGTATACATCCCACTTACACCAGTAAGTAAAACTAAAATATAACGTTATATTCTTTGTCTATAGGAGGAAATCGAGGCGCAGATGAAAGCAGACAAAATCAAGCTCGCTCTTGAGAAGCTCAAGGAAGCTAAAGTGAAAAAGGTAAGACGACCAAACACTGAGGAGTCCTCCTCTGATCTGACATCCACTGGCAACAGTAAACTTTAAACACGCTGTGAAATACGGCTACATGGACATCACTGTAAAAGACCTAATGTTCAAAGATAGTACGGCTCTTTCTCTTCCTTTTGGAGGAGCCATCAATCACAGTAATGGACGACTTACCTTTCATCCAACCAACGACGTCCTGCGGGACAGCACGGCTTCCGCTCTTTGGAGGATGTGTGGACACTTTCTCATCTTCAAAGCAGTCAACAAAAGCAAAGACATGTGGTTTTGCATGCAAAGCTTTGCAGCAGGATGTGCAATTTTACGCAGAACCAAATGTAGGTTTTGTGCCAATTGCATAAAGTTTTATAATAGATGATAGACTGATGATATGCCAATTTCTACACTTCTACTTGTGTCTTGGCTGAGTCTTAGAATTTACGTGGGTGTGGCTGCATTAATGGTCTTTTAAGAAAAATCTAAAGGAAACCAGCAGAAAACAGCTCCTCCAAATTGCCGTGTGTGTGAGTGTGTGTGTGTTTGTGTGTGTGTGTGTGTGTGTGTGTGTGTGTGTGGATGCTGAGGAAAATCAGACCACTAGCCACTTTCACAGGAACATCTGTCCCAGGGTTGTTAGGCGCAGAAGAGCAAGGTGCACTCTCAGTGGTTTCAGCACAACCGTCTGTGGGCAGAGGCCCTCGAGTTTCATGCTTTCGACACGGATCATGTATTTTAAAGATACCCGCCTCGCATGAGGAAGAACCGTAGGAGGAAAAATAATTTGATATCCAGTGACATTTCATTCAACCGCATGCCAAACCCATATTGTTTTCCAAAGGTCGGGGCCGAGGAACGTGTGATCTAACGCGCTGAATCCTCTTGTGATAACATCTCTGAGTCCCACGTTTTTTATGACACAAGCTCAGCGACCGGCTGACCTTGGTTCTGTGAAACTCCTCAGCTTCCCAAAGCTGGATTTGTTTCAGATGAGAGGAAGTGTGAAGCCATATGAGCCTGTGAGGAAAGCACTGCGCCGCTCCAGAGCAAAATTAATCTCGGCCAACTCGGGGGGAAAAGGAGGTGCTAAGACTGCAAAAAGGAGATGAATACAATGGGGAGGAAATTACTAAAAAAGCCAAAGATTGTGAACAGAATAGAGAGACAGAAGTGCTGATGCTCCAACTCTACTAGTAGAACTAACATTAGGAAACAGAAACAACCATTTACTGCACATGGCCTGTAATTAAACGGGATAATATAAAAGCTGCATGTTTAGAGGCACCTGCCTCTGTCCACTACATGTTTTAACTTCAATCTGTCACGCAGAAAAAAATCATTTTAGAACCAAAAACATTGACATTTCTATAAATGCACTTTATTGCTGACAGTAAGATGAAAAGATAGATATTACTTTAATATATGTCCATTATATATGAAGCTACAGCCAGAAGACTGTTAGGATCAGGGAGATCACACAGGAGCCGGAGTAGTCTTCACCTGTATGTTTTTTGCAGGTTACATGAAACTTAAAAGCAGTTTAGGCTTTAAACTATTTAAAGAAATGAACTAAACATGCATCTTTTTTAAAAGAATGTAAGGATCCATAAGTCAACTTCAAAGTTAAGCTAAGCCAATGACTATTGGGTAGATAGCAAGTTTCCAGCAGGTGTGCACCTGAACTAAACCAACTTCAACCATGAGCTGACAACCCAAAGTTAATGCATAATTAATTAAGAAACAATGCTATTTTAAAAAAAACAACAAAAAAAAAACTACTTTCAACTCTTTCCTCACTCTCTTAACATGGACATATTAGTTGTTTAGGAAGCTTAAACAAGGCTGGCTATTTCTTAAAACAATGAAACCCCCCTCTACTCAACTCACAATGGTACAGTCTTACCTCCACTGCAATAAAGACTATCGGAAGCTCTCACTTCCTGTTTGGCAGTTAGACCCATTACCAACAGGTAACATGGATGATGGGCGCTCATGCAACAAACATTTGCTTGATGGAAGTTGTATATAACTGATAACTGAATTTAAATTGAATCTGGTCATCAATGAATTTAGTTATTTCACTAACAATGTAAATGTTACAGTTTGCCTTCTGAAATGTATAATTTATTCATAATAAAGTCATATCTTTTTTCGGACAGTTGGTGGTGAAGGTGCTGATGAATGATGGCAGCGCCAAGACTCTGATGGTGGACGAGAGGCAGACCGTTAGAGAAGTTCTGGACAACATGTTCGAGAAGACTCACTGTGACTGCAACGTGGACTGGAGCCTGTGTGAGACCAACCCGGAGCTACAACTTGGTGAGTTACTGCGACACAGCATCCGGTCTACTGTACTTATGGTTGATGCTACACAGACTGAACTGTTGTAAAATGTGAAAGATGTTACACAGGTGAGATTGGGTTGATTTAATAGAAATGCAAAGTGTTTTATAGATGACCAATAAGCTCATAATACAATAAATATAACAGTAAAACTATTTGAGACGCGCTAAAATAGAAATTATGAAAGTTAAATGATAAAGCCAATACTATTAAAATATGAATAAAGAATTTAACTGTGTAGCTAGTTTCTCTCTCTTAGCTGGAGAACTTAAAACTCATATTTCAATTCATCCTGGTTGAGCTGTAGAAATGTGTTGTGACACCCAGACACTAATATCTACACTAACATCAGTAGGCGTCGCGTTATCAGAAGACACATGAAGCCGTTCGTCATCAGCACAGAAATGTATTTGGAAATGTTGTAACGTGGGAGGGACTAATGGTACACGAAGCCCGTACTCACAGGCTGCTTTGAATGTGTTGATACTGCACCATGGTGGTTCAGTCTGTGGTCATTTTATGAGAGACCGGCTGCATTAAACACCTTATGACAGGTGAGGCATCTTCAGAGGGAAATTCTAAATCTTGTTTGTGCAGCAGTTTGGAATACATCAAAGAACTACGTTGCTAGAATAAGCAACTACCAATCTAGTGGTGATGCTGCTTTGTTGGCAAGTGATCTCTGGTACATTTAGTGCAGAAACACCACAGCATAGGAGTGAGCTTGGCAGCAAATATATCATCAGAACCAGAAAAACACAGCAGTGATTAAATAGATAGACTTTGACATAAATGCCTTTAGTGTGTTTTTATATGAATTGTCAACTAAACACACACAACGTGCAGGGAGGAGAGATATTTCATTCGGGTCCAGATGATGAACTGTATTTTTATTGGTGCGATGGCAGCCGTACTGCAGCGAGCTCGCAATGAAACACTGATCTTACTCCCATCCATCTCGCTCTCCCTCCCCCTCTCTTATACTCTCTCTCTCCCTCCCTCTCTTAGACACATTCAGTGTAGACAGGTGGGTTTAATTTGCGGTATCGGACACTGTCAGTCATCCTCTCTGTCATACGGAAATAGAAGCCTTATGATCTCAATCCTCCGTCTGAGCTATATTTACTTCAGACGCCTCATCACCGGCTGTTTTCTTGGTTTTATAACATTTTTATCAGATTGTTACGGAGATCGTTCATATTTTCTAAAGAACCAGTCAAATCATGAACAGAGAGTCATTTTACGCCTGTTTTAATGAGGCACAGGCGGTAGAGTCGTTAACCTCAGTGAGCAATAAACTGTAAGTCAATATTGTTTTGCTTTAGAATTATATTCAAGTCATTTTATACGCAGCTAGTTAAGCTGTGAAACTCTAAATTAAAGGATAAGCCTGGATTTATTATTCCATCCGCTCAACAAATTCCATTACAAGTCCCGACCCCGTCTGTCCTACTGAAGACATACGTCTTTAAAAATGAATCATGAATATATAGTTTTATTCTAAAAGACGTACTGGACACGGTAGTTTGTAGCTACTAGCGAGTTTGTCACTCAAACAGGATTAAATAGTGCAATTGTTGGGGACTATTTTCAGCATGTTTGTATTTTTAACAGCAGATTGGTGAATGTGGGATTAACGCACAATAAACCAAAGTGCCCATCGTCATTGTAATGAAAGGACCCGTCACTCAGTGCAATGGTGTGTCTCCTTCGCGTGTTTATAGTAGTTTTTTACACAGACAACAGTTATTAGTCGGATCAATTAATTGTTGCTTTTGGTCTTTTTGTTGGACTTTATTGTCAAAAAGAAAGAATATAGAATTTCGGCAGATGCATCCTTTGACTGTTTGCTGCAAATACCACGTCACAAAAAACATTAACAGTCATCTTCTTTGTAATTGTAGCTCAGAAATGCCAACAACTTCTTCCAGTGACTCAAAAGCACAAACTTCAAGCTGACTTCTTTTGCATGTGGCTGAGGTTGTAATGCTGTGTGTCCCACTGGGCTCTTAAACACCTGATGGGTGCCTTTAACGTTAACAACAAGTACAATCAGTAGATAAACGCTAAAAGGTGAACTGACTCTCTTTTACTTCTGGATATTTTAGATGCTTCTTTTTTTTTTTTTTTAAAGATGAGATAAACTGCCAGCCCACAATAAATGAGGAAATGCGTGTTTCCCTTTGGTCAACACAGTTTATTTTTAACCAAATGGTAGCTCGTGTTTAAATTAGCTGTCTGACACACTGATTTATTTGCAGCATGTCGCCCATGCAAAACTTTAGCTCACTTGACTTGTAATCACGGGGGAGCGCAGGACTTTGTGTCATCTCTGAATGTCCACAGTGTCGCCGTCGTGACGGCTTGACATTTGAGTCGGTTCGTTTTTTGAAATGCCTCTCAACGTCCCCAGAGTGCGTTGCTTTCCAACGGCAGTCGCAGACCTTTAATCGTTACCAACAGAAAGTCATGCCGAATAAACACCCGCAAAGCTCAACAAGCAACACCATCTTCAAACAAATCTTCACCCATGTGCTCCCCATGCTCACTATCCGAACGCACCGTGTGGTTCATGCAGTTCAAAGGGATTTTTATTCTGAATACCTCACTCTAGCTGCAAAGTCACACCATCCGTTTAATGATTGTAATAGTCAAACTATAGACTGGAACCCTGGCAGCAATTTATTTAATGCCTACCTCTGCCTGGGCTGCTAACCTGTAATTGGGGACCACGGCTGAACTACAGTCAAATGCCCGGTGCATTCTGGAGATCTATAGCACCGAGTGTGTGGGTGGGCAGTGATGAGGAGGAGGAAAGGGCCCTTAATGTGTTTTCGGGGTTTAGTGCCATTTAAAGTCCCTCCAGCAAAATGGGGAGGCTTGTGTTTTATTGAGCCCTTCCTTGATTCATCCCATTTGAAACAGACAATTGTACAGCTGTGGAAATTGACTTTGAACCAGCTGACTTAAAGATTTCATGACAGAGCGAACTACTGTACATATGGGGAAGCATTTGTTTTGAAATGCTGTATGGTAGACAGCTAAAAAATAGAGGACGTGGAGAATAGTATGAGATTAAAGGCTGTTGCAGATTCTGCTTTTCTCGCTGTGAGAGAGTAAACTAGAAATGTCTCCAGAGTATTGGCATTGGTCTTTGAATGCGCTGAGAAACCATTTTTTATGGCTGTGTTTACTGCAGGGGTGGGAAGTCAGGAAGTATAATTATTAAAGTAAATGATGCATCACAACGACCCACATCTATATATAGTCGTTTCAGCTTCAATACTAAAATGCAGCAGAAAGTGTGCAGCTCTGTACTTTTACTCCAGAAAGACTTTTGGCTCATACACATAAGAGGCCCCTTCTCCTACCTACAGTACCAGCTGTCTTATGCATTTCAGAAATGAACAAAGAGATAGCAGACTTAAAGATTCAGGTATGAGGGGGGACAAATAAATTGTAAAATCCCCTTCATTACCCCTTTGGCCTGTGCCTGTTAGGCCCATTCTGTAAATGATCCATGACTGGTTATGGAGTAGTTTTACATGGTGATACTATGTGTCAAATCTTCAAATGTCTAATGGAACCATCCAAAAATAAGACATATGGACTATAGATTGCACTTATGTTTACCAGTATGTCTCACCTCATGACGTATGCCATCAGAGTCATTTGAAAGATGCTACAATCACATAAAAACACGCACATGATGACTCTAGCGTGATCATCTAAATGCCACCACTACCACTTTTCCGACGTCCGAGTTTCCTTTTCTTTTGACAGAACGGGCGTTTGAAGACCACGAGAACCTGGTGGAGCCTCTCTTAGCGTGGACGAGGGACAGCGAGAACCAAGTCCTCTTTCAGGAGCGGGGGGAGAAATACGAGGTTTTCAAAAACCCACAGGTTGGTCCTCTCATTTGTTTGCAGCTCTTGAGCTTATACTGAGTGATCGGAGGTGACGTGCGTGATGTCTCAAAAGTCCATATTCCATAGTTCATGTATCCTTGGCCTTGGTTTGTTCAAATCCATCTCCACGTTGTTTCAGCTCGGAGCCATCTGGCTGTTTTCAATGTTGAAACGTTGTCTGAATTATGAGACGTCTTTCCTCCATGCAGGATGACCTCTTACATTTATATCCTCACTGTAATATATCAGACAAAACGGCCTCAGGCAAAAGACTGTGATATCTTGGCATGTTTGTTGATATAATGGGACCCTTTATAAACCCAGCGTATTTAATGGATTCGGTCTGTTGGCAGAGACAAATAGTCGAGTTGGAAAACTGGTGAGATATTCTCCTTTTTAAGTACTCCATCATGTCCTCCACATCCCCCAACAAAAGCCTGATCTGCTTCAATGCAGGATGTCCCTATCAATATACAGTTTCAACTTTTGACAAGAGCTACCAAAATAGAACACCGGCCCAGACTGTGATATCAAATCAAGCTAGCCCAGTCACACAGGGACAAACCTGCCTGATGATGTCTTTTTCTGCTCGGTGCTGTTTTGTTCTGATATTTAATATGTTTAAGTTTGATTTTTCTAGAAAAAAAAAGAGAACTTGAAGATGTAGTTTTATTTTTGACCAGACAGAAAAAAAAAACACTTCTGACATTGCATTTAGATCAAATTTATTCAGAAAAATCTGGACAATGATCCATATTTGAGCAGACATTTGATAAACAAGTGTAGCTTTGAGCTAAATGCTAATGTGTACACGCTAACATATTCAAAATGACAACATCCTGATGTTTAGCAGGTTCACTATCTAGTTTGCCGTGTTAGCATGCTAACATTAGCTACTTAGGGCATAACATGAAGTACACTGGAGAGTAATTAGTATTGCAGGTCATAAACCAAAGTATTGGACAAACTAATGTCTAAAATGTTCAAACTTTCATAGCAATCCATCTCATAGCTGCTGAGACATTTTACTAGAAACCTCTGGTGGTGCAAGAGAAAAAAGTCACAAGATTTATTGATGCACTTTGTCTTTTATTCCTGCAGAACTTTTATCTATGGAAGAAGGATACGAAAGCTCTGAAAGACATAAAAGACAAAGACAAGGAGTTATTAATACAGGTAAACAAACTCGTGCACACAAACCAGAAGTGAAATGTTTTTAAGGTGACACTTCCTCATCGCAGTGACTCCTTTCATCGCTCTTCACCTCTGCAGGAGAACTTCTGCGGGACTTCCATTATCGTGCCGGATCTCGAGGGGGTGATGCACCTCAAAGAAGACGGCAAGAAGTCCTGGAAAACGCGGCTCTTCCAGCTGAGGGCCTCGGGAATTTATTACGTGCCCAAAGGGAAAACCAAGGTCAGGGGTGAAAAAGGGGACAGACCATAAACACACAACAGCTAATGCTCTAATCCAGGACACATTCAGCTGGGCTCAAGCAAGTGGGGAAAGATTAAAGCCCAGCAGATATAGAGATATCTTTGAAATGTCAGCTGAAACTTTAAGAATTACACGTTGATTTGTAAAATGTGTCACTGGGACTGCATAGTCCTAGTGTGTAGTCTTTCTGCTTTATCAGCCACATGCATCTTTCATGCATCACGGAATAGAACTAAAACTGTTTTTAATCCATGCTGGATACCTTTTCACTTATATCTTTGATCTCTTGGGAGTTCACCCCAAACACACCATTCATACAGGACAGTATATCCTTACTGTTGCACTTGTAGTGTAGATTATCAATTTAAAAGGAGGGGAAAGGAAAATGTAATTACAATACGGATTCATTTATAATATAATCCTTTATTTCTCTTTCAGTCGTCCCGGGACCTCGTCTGTTTTGTCCAGTTTGACAACCTGAACGTCTACTACGGCAAAGACTTTAAGAACAAATACAAAGCCCCAACCGACTTCTGCTTTTTTCTGAAGGTGAGTTTGCTTTAAATGTGTTGTCTTTACAATCTAGTTTGCCTCAAAGCCACACACCCTTTCACTGCGAATTAACAAACAGAGAAGCTGCAACTTCCCCTAACTGAAGAACACATTTACAGTAAGACTCTTGAGAGCCTTGTCATTGCTTTTTTTTTTTGGGCACATCACACTGTATACCGCGTAGTGCAGGAGGTGTCAATGCAAAGTTGATTTTTGCATGGTGGTGCCTGAGTGTATGGTCAGCCACACAGCTGCTTATTTAACTTGAACTGTGAAATGCAATAAATACTTTAAATTGAAGAAGTGAAAGGAGACAGTTTTACTAAATTAAGCTGAAAGTGGTGAGAAAAAAAGACGACTTTTTAAGCTGTTCCCATTATTTCTTTAAATGCCCGGAAAAGCCCCATGTCTTTAAGAGAGTACTATCAAACTGAGAATATTAACAATGATGGGAGGTACCCATATAACTCATTTAAGACCAAAAAAAATGCTGACTGACATGAAAAAAACAAGAATAAGACGAGTTGGTGGTGCGTCTTAAAGGGATGTGAAAGTCCTCTTTCTTTCTTTTCCCCTATCTTCTCTGTGAACTAACCGAATCAGCAGTTAGACGACAGTAGTTGTTGAGGATCAAAGCAAAAAGAGCTTAGAGAGGCAAAGAAACTGAATTAGCTCCCAGTGAAAGACAGAGTCCTCAAGGTTTGAGCTGAAGGTGCTGATGGCCGAGGGCGAAGGAAAAGGACCGGTCACGTCCAGCCAGGTTTCACATGGTCGCTTGTCTTTGTCCTTTAGGAATCACACAGTAAAAACGTATTCAAAGCTTCCTCAGTCGTGGTCGACGGTGATGAAGACGATACAATAATAGCTGAAGCTGTTTTTTCGGCTGCCGAAGTGTTCAATTAGGGTGTGTTTTGACAGATTGGTGGGGTGGTGTTTACGGGCCGCCAAGAATTGCCGCAATTCGAGGACGAGAGCAACACAATTCAGCTTTATCTTTTAGCTGTTTTATATTCAGAGGAGCTGCCTGAAGTGATCTCTAATACCATCCCCATTATGTAGAAAGTCAAAATCCTCTTCAGGGGAAAACAGTTAACTCTATTATTAATGTGAAACCCATACAGTGTGCACTTTAAAGCAAATATTTGGTGTACACTCACAGGCATAAATCCAACAGTTACGACTATTTGAGCAACAAACATCTCATATTTCCTAAATTAAACTGGATTACAGGATGTACTCAATGGCACACACACATTCTAACTTTGTTCATGTTCAGAAATGCTGACTGGACTATTCCAAACAACAGGAATTGAAAATATAGCATCCATTGCCCGTTAACACTCTGACTCTAGACTCACTCTGCCCCCTTGTGGTTCCCTTGAAGAGGAACTCCACTGGTTTTGAAAATGTTGAAGGATGCATGGTTTAAATTAAGAGTATATATCTGGTTCTGCAGTATTGATTGTGACCCTTTATCTGGAAGAATGGTATAGAAATGCAATGCTGAGTCATTCAAATGTACCAATGAAGTACAGTAGTGTTCAGACGACAGCTAGAAAGAAGGCCTGAGGCTAACGTTTGTTACTAACGTTACCCTGATTTCTTTCAAAAATTCAAGTAATAAAAGCCTTGTTGACAGGAATCTTAAGAACCTACTGTTGACAAAGTATGTTCTTTACTAACCTTTTTGGATTTGTTTCGACAGCATCCTCAGATCCAAAAGGAGTCTCAGTACATCAAGTACCTCTGCTGCGATGACGAACGGGCCATGAACCTTTGGGTAACAGGAATACGGATTGCAAAGGTACATTTCCCCACCTCTGCATTAAATGATACTGTAGGATAAAAATAAATCTCCATTTGAACAGAACTCATGCTCTCATGTGGTGCGTTTCTTGCACTTCCAGTACGGTGCGTCGCTGTATGAAAACTATAAAACCGCAGAGAAGAAGGCTGCTGTCACCTCTGCGTGGACCAACCGAAGCACTCCATCGAGCTCCAATCCATCAACGCCCTCACCCACCATCAAAGGTAGCACGACACACAAGCTGCCCTCGCTGATGCGAAACAACCCACGTGTAGTGATATTAGTTCAAACCTCATGGTGTTTGTTTCTCTCTGCCAGCCAAATCACCAAGCCAGGCCAACGGACATGCTCAGGGGCCCCAACCAGGACGCGTTTCTACGGTACAAAACTCTTCTTTAGGGGATCATGATCAATGTACTTGTTGATTATTGTTTAGTCTATAAAGTGTTAGAAAATGATAAAAAAAAAATGTTGTGTTTTGTCCAGGCATCATGCCAAAAACTGAGACATTTTCTTTTTTTTTTTAAAGTAACTGTGTAGAATAAAATACATTTTGATAATCAACTAATTGTTTCAGTTACAGGGTATATGCAGGGAGCACTACCTTAGTTGAGGACTCCTATATGTTATTACCAGGGTCTAAGAAAGTTCAATCAATATTTATGAACATGAGCTACTCTCTCAAAGCTAAAAACCAGAGAATAAGTCACAAACTTGTGATGTCCAGCGTAAAGTCTGGAGCTGCTCCATAGACAATGAATGGAAGACTGATATTGTGGACCAACAGAAAGTTACAGTATAATATGTTGAAAACAGTTGTATAAACAGTCATGGTATGACATAAAAAGGTACATGTTGAATCATTATGATATATTCTTCTCAGGACTTCGGACATGTCCCACCTCCACCTCCACCTCCACCATTAGCAGACATCTTTCCCCCACCACCTCCAGAACCATTCCTCCCTCCTCCACCACCTCCTTTGGCTGCCAAGAGTTCTTCAAAACCTGCCCTCCCTCATCGACACCTGCCAACCAACTTCCCTCCGCCTCGATCTGCAATGGACAACCTCCCTCCTCCTCCACCACCAACCAACGACGACGCTCCGCCAGACTTCCTTCCACCCCCTCCTCCGGCTGCTGGCTTTGGTTCAATGTTTCCTCCTCCGCCTCCGTTGAACTCCCTCCCACTACCGCCACCCCCAGTGAGTTTCAGGGGTGCGGACCGGTCTCTGCCTCCTCCACCACCAGATCCAGGGTTTTTACCTCCGCCTCCACCTCAGCAAATGTTCACAGGGGCTGGAGCACCCCCTCCGCCGCCTCCTCCACCTGCTGCCGCTCCAAAACCAGCGCTACGGCCTTCTGGCTCGGTGAGGAAGATGCCTCCGGTTCCGCCAAAGAGAACTACACCATCTCAAGGTGGAGGTGGAGACTTTATGTCAGAACTGGCGCTGGCCATGAACAAGAAGCGTGGTCATCATTAGCCTGAGTCTAAAAATAGCTTGAATCCACCATTCTTTACATCCATAACAATGCTGAAGCCAGTGGAGATCAATACAGATGCCATCTCTTTCATTTTTATGGATACCTTATCCAAGACATAATCTATATGAATTAAGTGAAAGTGGAATTATTCTCAAGACCAAACAGTTTATTTTGTACACCGTTTGTAACGTTGCTGAAGAGAAAACATGAAAAGTATAATGGGGTCATCATGGTTCAAAGAGACATTTTCATAGAATTGTACATATTGACATGTTTGCATGGAAGGCTGTAAATACTATTAAACAACATTCCCATATGCAGAGTACACGATGAGCTTTCAAATGACTAACAAGCTAAATAAAACCTGGCATAAGAAATGCGTACATTTTTTTTGTTGGGTTTTCTTGTCATTGAGTCATTGTCCTTTTTTTTGTTGGTCGCTGTATCCACATATGGTGGGAACATTTAACAGCCATGACCTTGACATTTTGGACCACTTTTTTCCACCAGCATGAAAAAGTTTACTAAAATATACCATAAAGGCATATACAGGTATGCTGTAATCTTCCTCACTTGAGTGTCTTTGCTCTATCCAAGAATCTCTCAGGAGGAGCAGCTGACCTTTAACCTCTGAGCCCAAAAGGGAGGTCTTGAGGCAAAGCCCGCCTCCTCTGCAGTCTCTTGTGTAACGAAGGGGAAGGACAGAATATGGTGAAGCAGCTCCACCTAGTGAGGGGAAAATACAATCAGAACAATTTGTAACAGAAAAGTAGTGGGCACTGCTTTGATAGTACTTAAAAGGTTATAGTACAGCATGTACTATGGTAAGTCATAAATATCATATACACACCTCAGAAAAATCATTTATCTCAGCTTTACTTATAGCAGACTCCGCCATCCAGTTCCTCAGCACATATCTGGGATTTACGTCTGCAAGATATATTTCACAATCAGACAAACTTGTTCCTGGTAGAAACGCCAAATCGTTACATATTACACGTTCAAATCGACACTCATATGTACATTTAGTGGCTTACTTTTCATCCTCTGC
Organism: Pholis gunnellus; assembly: GCF_910591455.1. Lineage (NCBI taxonomy): Eukaryota > Metazoa > Chordata > Actinopteri > Perciformes > Pholidae > Pholis > Pholis gunnellus. Next base: position 7,968,498 of record NC_136547.1, read on the forward strand.
TGACGATCCAAATCACGATCATTTTGTTGTCTGAACAGAGAAAACAAACTTTTAAATCCACGTAGATAAAGTTAAAACAAATTAGAAATGAGAGCATTAGCAAATACTGAAAATAAACAACCTTGTGAACATTTCAGAAAAACTTTGGATACAGAAACTAAGTAGAGGAAGGTCTGGCATTGCTGAACATCTCTTTGCTCACCGGATGAGCCGCAGCTGGTACACGCTGAGCCAATCAGAGAAGAGCTTGTGGGACGACAAGTCTTCAAGAGCCCACAACTAAAACAAAACACAACACAACGACAAAGGATGCCTTAAAATCAAACTTCTTCATAGATGCACTGCTTCTGCATCACTTTTGCATGTGGTTGACCTGCATACTAATAGCACTAATAGATAAACATCTGAAACAGTGTCATAAACGTATCTCTATTTTGTCATATTTATCACCATTTATTAATCCTATATGCTACTTTTGCTGCTCTAAACATTCAGTAAGAAGAAACGTCGTCACATCACCACATGACGTCTTTGACATGCAGCGCAAATACACTCCAGTGATCAGTGTGTGGTACAGATATTAAAGACGCCACCAGCTCCTAAACTAAATCTAGAAGCTGCTTCAGCTCTACCTGTGTGAAGTCCCTGTCGTGAAGCTGCTGGGCTGAAACTTCACTGAGCTGCCTGAAGGTCATGGTGAAGTCTGATTGAGTGTCCTCCATCATCTGACGAAACAATCACAAGATTAGGAGTAAAGATAATGTTTGCAGATGAACAATGTAAATATGTTATTACAGTAACCATGCAATGACTTGCCTTAAGCAGGAAGGCAATGAGGTAACCATCATCCTCCTCTTCTCCCAGAAGCCCCAGTTTAGCTTTAAATAGCTGATGAATCCTGAAACGCATGCGTGAACACAGCTGGAATAATATATCATCACTGTCACTGCTTGGATATAGAATGAGGGACACTATAAAAGGACAAATCATCATTTCACACGGACCTTACCTCTTATGGTAAATATCAACATATCCATTTAAAATGTGTTTAGCCCTGAAAAAAAAAGATTAAGACGACAAGTCAGTCCAAAATTATTCCATCAAAGCAAACCACCATTACTGGGTCCTCATTCCAGGTTGGTAAAGTTCAAAAGGTCTTGTATTTTTTTTACTAAATATTACTTAAAGTTCCTCTAATATAAGCAGCTATCGCGGTGTTCTTACTTGCTCTCCTGCCGTTTAGAAAGCACCGGACTGAGAGCCGCCAAGAGCTTCTGGAGGTTGAACAGTCCCACGTTGGCCTGAGCTCCGATGCTGTATCTGCCCTCATCGTCAGAAGTGTTGGGGACGAAATCTGCAGAATTGAACATTTGTTTGACGTTTGACAGGAACATTCGACAAGGACATTACGTTATTGTTAAAGAAACGCAGACGTGCGTCGTCGTACACACTGGGGCTATATGACTCCATGAAGCCAAAAGGTCCGTAATCCATGGTGATGGACAGGAGACTGAAGTTGTCCGTGTTGCACACACCTGTTGTGATGAAACGTAAAATGATAAATGAATGTGATAAAACATATATAAGCAGATGTTGACACAAACTGTGTGGTAAAATGATCAGCCACAACAGGTTCTCACCGTGTGCAAACCCAATCGACATCCACTGGGCAATCAGATGTGCTGTTTCATTTACCACTGTGGAGTAAAACACCTGGACAAATGGAAATACAACCAAATACAAAGCATTAAACAAGGAAGTTCCATAAAAAACTAATTATACACAACATGCAGAAACACAACAACAGTTTAATTCCCGTAATCAACGGCAGAAGGACACCTCGGTTTTGTTCATCATTTCATACACTACATTAAGATCAAATAAAACCTTGTATTCAGTTGGCAAAAAAACGTATTTCTGTTTTATCTTACTTACCAAATATTTATCTGGGTCATCAGAACTGATTGAAGGAAAGTGTTCGTCAATCACAAAGGTCAACAGCTTCCTAAAATCAACAGAACGACAAGCTGCAGTATACTTTATGCAACAGGAGGCCAGAGAACGAGAACGCCTGAGAGATCACGTGAACATAATCACCTCAGGAGATCGATCTCTCCACTTTGAGACAAAATCTCTAAAGATCCGATGCGAAACCATGACCTGGCTAACCTGAGAACAACAGCTCCTGAAAACATTAAAAGAACCTCCAGTGAAACATACAGTGTGATGAACCAGTAAACTGAAAATAGTTCACGTCTATGTTTGCACGAATCACTGCACCTCTCTCCGTCTTCACGTTGCCGTCGTAGAATTGATCCCTCATCACTTACGATCAGACTGAAGCAAAGCAAATCATCACATCAGTAACATTTCACAAAAGTAAATAACTTATCCTAATCAAAGTAGGCAGTTCATGTTTATACAGTTACTGGCCTTCTACAGAGTTCTTACACATGTCGTGGAAAGTAGAGGAAACTATTTTGACGTCTGGTGAACACTTTCAACAGATATACATGATGTTCCTGGTGTAAGTAAACACTGTAAGCTGTATGGTTTGACTAACAAACTGACTAAAGAGCACTAAGGCCTTTCCAAATCAAACAGACCCTCCCATACATTGACCCGGCCTGCTGCCTTTCATCCCTCACCTGGCGGCCCTGCTGGTCGGAACACCCAGGACATGCATGGCCTCGCTGCACAGGAACTCCCGTACAGAGGATCGGATCACAGCGCGACCGTCTCCCGACCTGGATGAAACATTATCAAACTCATATCTGGAATTTCAGTCAGATTAAAGATAGTTGCCTCTTGCTGCCATTTATCACTAGTGTTGGCAAATGTGAAAAAGTGAAACAAGGAAAAAAGGAAGAAGAGAGTGATCTCGATCGCACCCTAATGTGGACATTTGAGACACATATTAATACCAGCTGTAAATGTAATCAGGTTCATTTTAATTCAAGGTGTAGAGGGAGTCCAACATACCTTGAATAAGGTGTTTTCCCCGAGCCTTTAAGCTGCAGTTCCCACACTTCTCCTTTCCTGTGGCACGTTTCATAATGAATATAGGTTTAAAGTGTGAACTGTGATGCACCTTGAATATACAGTTATTTGAATACAAGAGGAAACCTAATTCATTTTCACCTGTTGGTGTATTGACCAAGGGAATGTGCTCGACCATCACCCAGCTGACCTGCCCAGTAGCCAAACTGATGATGAAATAGTTTATTCATCAATACATTTCAAGATCTAGTCTCACATGTTCACAGATATTATCTTACAGAAGATTTACAGAGACCTCCAAGTGTCCTTGACGTTGCTAATACACTTGTTTTTGGTATATTTATTCCTGAGATAACGAGTGACTATGCATGCCAGTAAAACAAATTAACCATTACCTGATAACCTCCATATCTGTGAGCAAGTGGAATTGACCCCGGTGGCAGTCTGCCACCGCTGGCATAATGCAGGAAATCATCCGACTGGGTTACAGCCACATCCAAGTCTAAAACACCCTCGATGACCTCCTGTCAAGACAAATTCAGATACGATGAAGTCTTCGCATTTCACTGTAAAGACTGTGTGATGCTGCTGGTGGTGTTGTTGTAACGTCACCTTAGAAGCTGCTGCCAGTCTCAGCGGGCCTTTCAGTGGCGTTGGAATGGATTTGGAGAATATGCAGTTCTTTACAGAGCGAGCAAAGTTACCGTCAACCACATCGATTGGGAACGCTTCTGCAGAGAGTACAGAAATGATTGAATCACGACATTATCACCGTCAGTCACTGGGGAACACATTTTGTATTGACCTAAAAAAAAAAGACACACAAATCACTTCTGTACCTATTAGCTTCTTGCAAGACAGTCTGAACCGGTCCAGGTCCTGTATGAGGTTTGAAACACTAATATTCCACCTGGATTTGAAAGTGTTTGGGGACAGCTGGCTGTTTGATGCCGTGTTGTCGTGACTATGGCAGTCACGGTCAGTGCAGAACTCCAGAACATGTACAGGTGTGAAGCCGGATGCTGCTACCAGAGCAAAGACTAACACTTTAAACTGGCTCCACATGTTGCAGACACAGCAACTGCCTCAAAGCTACTGGACTGTAAGCACTGATGTAGTCGTAGATCTGAAAATGGGTAAATTAGGATTTCCAGCAGGTAGTCCTAATGCACACAGCAATGGGGGGGGAGTACTCTGATGCTGTGAAAGTATTAATATCACAGTGTAAAATACTCTGCCCTGCATTCAAAACACTCCTTAAGTTAAAAGACCCTAAATTAAAGAAACGTTTATCAGTTTTATAGTAATAACTAAAAACAAAACGATTAGAAATCAACCTTGAATGTGTTTTTAACAGCAGTGTGTGAACAAAAGGGTCCGTTTATTCGGAATTTACACTTTACCCAGATTATAGATTAATAAACTGTTTTGAAAACCCCAATAAAGTTAGTCAGCTAGAGCTACCTGCAGCTACAGCCAGCTAAAGCTACAGCTAGCTACAGCTAGCTAGCTGGATATTAGCAACCCATCTACTAACGTTAGCCCCTAATAGTACACTACACTACACTTTTCCGTGCTATTTCCTCAGACACCTGGACGAAGGCGTATTTTATAGCTTCAGTTTACATCTACCGCTGCATTTCTGATTTAAAACTAAATAACTTTCGAGGAATTCATTAATGTTTGTCTCAACTCCCATATATGGCTAGCTAGCAGTAACCTAATTCCTCGTCCGTGACCGACGTCAAAAACCGTAACCGGCTTCCGGTTCCGGTGACGTAACTATATAACCTGCCGCCTGACGCCCAGATGCTCCGGGAACATGGCGTGCCCGTGGCTGAGGCGCTGCATGAGGTGGAATACGAACTGTACTAGCAGGAGTCTGTTAGAAACCTTGAGGCACTTTAACGGCCGGTCCGTGCCCACGTTCTCCACCGCCTGTCTCCGGCGGACATCGTGGAGCTCCGGGCCGGGGAGCGAGGTGAGTTTGCCGGCTGAGATTCCAGGAAGGTCACCGCGGAGCTGTCAGTTAGGAAAATGAATGGTAGTCATTTTCTAGCTAACCGGCGTATTAACGTTACTTCACTGACTATTTACGCAATGCAACATCAACGATTCGAGACATTTTTTCTTTCGCAAGAGTGTCTCGTGTTTCGTAAGAATGTCCTAGATGAATGTGGACTTGTTGACTTCTGGGTTTGTTGTTGGCATGTGCAGAACTTCCTCAGTACCCCTAAAGGTCAGAAACTGAACTATATGCGTCTAATGTTGCAGAGACATTACTCTACTGCTGTCCTTTACTTTGATAGTGGTCTACTTTAAGTCGAAACAACGTCTACGTCCATCTAGATATTTTATGTCATTCATTTGTGACCCACATGTTACTTCACACTTGACTTTTATAAAGACATTGCATGTTGTTAGTCTATCTGTTTGCAGTTGCAGTACCGTGTTCATTTCTATCCTCATCCTAAGTACATTGAGATGTATTTGTACACATATTTAGCCAATACAGCTTTGATTTCCAACAATAACAGTAGAAATGCTAAAAAGAGTAAAAACTACAAGATTTCCACCATGAATACACTGTTTGGGGTCAATTGTTCTGTTGGCCTTTTAAAGTATTTAAATAGTCTAAAATCCTTTTTGGTCTCATGTCCTCTGTTGTTTTCAGGGGCAGCTATCGATTCTACCGACACAGATGCACCCAAAAACCTTCACCTCCACCACATCTCTACCCAGGTGAGTTACCATAACCAACAACTATTTACAGCATTTGTGCACACAATTGTGACGGTCACCATATTTAGCACACTATACTTGTCAAGCAATGTAAGATTTATATCACGTGACATTGTTGTAGTACCAAGGATCTACGGTTGTAGATACAACAATACTATAAATAGTAATTACCTTATTTTCTGTATATACATGTATATATTTGACAGTTACTGTTTGTCTTCATCTCCAGACACAATTCCCGGCTGCTGATTCCCACACGACAGTCTTGCGGTTGCAGACAGAACGTACACACTGACGTGAAGCTGAAGGACCCGTTCACATTAGCGCAGAAAGATTTAACAAATTTATATGATGACATCAGAAAGGTACTTTCTCCAATCCAGAGACTGTTCTTACTATTGTGTCCCTACATGTGAAACACATAACAAGTGAGCCATCTGAGATATTGGTTATAAATGAGCAGAAGACATGTTGTGTTTGGCAAAGTTTATCTCCGTCACCAGTTGATTTTATGATTTGAAATAAAATGCCTGAATTTTTTTCCTCTGCCTCTCAGGAGCTATTTGTATCCAGAGAAGAGCTGAAGTCACTATGTGACTACTACTTCGATGGGAAGGGCAAGGCCATCCGACCGATGATTGTTGTCCTAATGGCCCGGGCGCTCAACGCTCACAGCAACAGATCCGCGTAAGATTTGGATCCCTCCAGACCTTCTATGCACTATGTTTTTACTGTTAACCCCAGGATGCACCACACCCTGTCATAAAGCACAGTCCAGGTTTTTATTTCCTCTGTCTGTCTGTCCTCTGTAGAGATTTGCTCCCGGGGCAGAGGACCATAGCTATGATCGCAGAAATGATCCACACTGCCAGCTTGGTGCACGACGACGTCATCGACGGATCAGCTAAACGACGGGGAAAGAGAACCATCAATGAGGTGTGGGGGGAAAAAAAGGTAAGAGGAATTAAATATGCTCAAAAACCTTTTCTTTTTCTCTGTACCGCTTCATTTTACGGATGCAAATATAATTATTTTTTTTTATCCTCCAGGCCATCTTAGCCGGAGATTTCATCCTTTCAACTGCCTCCATGGCCATGGCTCGTATTGGTGACAACACGGTTGTAAAAGTGATGTCGCAGGTGATGGAGGATCTGGTGCGAGGTACAGAAATCACATTCTTCGTGCCACCTCAGTCAGTAATACAAGCTGTACTTAGTAGTTTTTTTTTAAAGCACATTGGAAACAGTTTAAATAAAGTAAAAGTTTTATAGCATTAAAAACCAGTCTTATCAGAAAAAAATAACACTTAAACATGCATTAGCATGATAACTACCTAAAATGACAGAAACCATCTGTGGAAGAAATGTGTATGAGATATAAATTGATTTTTTTATTTAGTTTGGCTCATTTCCCATCTGCTAACATGGAAGTAGTAGAGTTTATGTTCTATACTGCAGCCAGCCACCGTCTGGGGCGGTCTAGATGTTTTGGCTTCACTTTTGGGGAGCTGTCATGTCGCCCATCTTTAAATACAGCTTAGGGTCACAACCCAAAGTCATCTAGTACAGTACGTCCATTACCGAACTCCCTAATCTGTGCTTCCAGGTGAATTCATGCAGCTGGGCTCCAAGGAGAACGAGAACGAGCGATTCAAACACTACCTCGAGAAAACCTTCAAGAAGACGGCGAGTCTTATTGCAAACAGTTGTAAAGCAGTATGTACGTTCTGTTTCACACAAATATCACGGCGCAGAAGAAGAGACTCTGTCTCTACTCAAATGTTTTTTTTTGTTGACTGTCTCTTCTGTGTCATCCAAGGTGTGCGTTCAGGTAACTTCTGATCCGAAAGTTCATGAAATAGCCTACAAGTATGGGGAGAACGTTGGCATTGCATTTCAGGTAATTTCTATAGTTTCTGCTTTAATCTTTTTATTTTACTCCTTACAAGCTAAAGCATGTAAAACATAAGAAACTACTCTACTGGAAGGATATCTCATCTATTCAGGACATCATTCTGTTGAAATTAACTTTCTATGATTCTATGGGTTCATTCTTCCGACTTGTAGCTGGTGGATGATGTCCTGGACTTCACATCAGGAGCCAGTCACCTGGGGAAGCCCTCGGCTGCAGATCTCAAACTGGGCTTGGCCACCGGGCCGGTCCTGTTTGCTTGTCAACAGGTGAGAGAGTCGGTCATGTGTCGTAGAAACTGTACATTTAAATGAACTTACTGAGACACACACCACGTATCACTGTCTACTGTCAGTTTTTACGTCAATTTCCTTCTCCCTTTCCAGTTCCCTGAGCTCCATGCGTTGATCATGAGACGCTTCAGCACTAAAGGAGACATAGATCAAGCCTGGCAGTACGTCCTGCAGGTATGACCAGCAACACACTGTAAAATGTGTACGTTAAATGCTTCCAGATGCAAGTTTCTACCGAAACTAGACATTTAAAAACATCAGCATGAGACCCTTTTATTATACATTAGGGTAGATGAATATTACAAATTAAGGTTTGATTTGTATTAAGTAAACATTGTGACCAAAACCGTAGCTAAGCTTTCAGTTGGTGATGGAGGGGGCTTTATTCTGTACTTTGCAGGTACAGAACATTAAAACAATATGACTTCTACTGTTTTTAGAGTGACGGCGTGCAGCAGACCAAATACCTGGCCGAGCGCTACTGTCAAGAAGCCATCAGGCAGATCAGTAAGCTCCGGCCGTCGGCAGAGAGAGACGCCCTCATCAGGGTCACTGAGATGGTGCTCACCAGAGACAAGTGAACCTCCTGTACCAGGATGCACTTCAGGCTGCTGCCTGTGGAAAAACTAAAAAAAGACTCACCATGAACTCTAACGTTTAAAAACCATGAGAGATTGGTTCGGAACGACCCTTGGTGCTTGTTTGCTACATACCATATATATACACACAAATACTGTTTTTAGTGCAAATCAGTGATTCAGATTTCCTCAATGGCAACAACGGTGATAATTTGGAAAAAGGAAATATTAACTTAAATTGATGGATACCACTGAAAACTGCAATCCAACTCCTCACTTCATTCAATACTGTGATCGTCTCTTGCTTGAAATTAGCCGACTTTTGACTGAGTTTGTTACATGCTAGTGTTGAGCCGTGGCGGCGTTGAGAAATCTGTAAATCCAAACAAACAGATGCCAAACAGTCATCGGTGTGTTTGGATCGATTATTGTTATGATCGATTATTATTTTTCAAGATCCGTCCACACCTCCGAGGCCAAGCAGTCGTGTGTCTTTGTGACTTGTTACACGGTTACTTATTTAATGCAAAGTGCTCTGTATACACTAAGGCCTTAACATCATAAAGGACTCTGATCAATAAACCTGCAATTATGTTTTTTCAATTAAAGTCTGCGCTTTTTTGATTTCCACCAAGTGACCACACCATGCATGTTGTACATAGAATTGTTTATTATAAAAGACTGTACATTACTTTTTCAATCAACATATTATATGTACAAATGAAGGGCAGACAGACAGATTTCAATATTTCTACCCATGAACTTGAGCCGGAACTTTCTTTTTTTAATTTGAAATTTCTAAAGCAAGCGGGTAAAATATGAAGGCATAAGCTGCAGTATCCTGACATGGTAAAAAATAAAAGAAGTTATGCTAGATGGTGCGTTCGAGGGCCGACGGGAAAAACTACAATGTTTTCAAGATGAGTTCTAGACCTGAGTGACAGCTGATGTTGATTTTAAAATATGTACACCTGTACAGCCCAGAGGATCTCATGTTCAGAGTGTTCAACGTGGTCCTTTGAACCCGGAGCAGGTCTGTGTGAAGGCTGCGGAGGTATTGGTTGTTTATTGGTCTACGTTACATCTGAATTGTCACATGGCCGTGTCGGGCACCACAATTCCAGCTTCGTCGCCGCCGCACGCTATCCGCCGTCTATCAGAAGCACAGTCACCGATGGATCCCACGGATTTGATGTGGATTAGTATAAAATAACAGTGATGTGACAATCTTTTAACATGGAATGTGATCTCCTGCCTCAAACGGATGAAAAAGTAAATTCAGTTACAATTTTTAAAGTCCAAATGCAAAGTGGCATTTAGGACGCGTGAGACCATGTGGTAGAAGCTTGAGAATTTACTTCAGAGCCTAAAAAGTTCAGTGATTTCAACAGTGTAATAAAAATAAAAAGGTGAATACATTTACAACATAATGGAAGCATAATGGCAATAAACTTAAGATTACATTATATCTCTTTTAAAATGTTGCATGCTTTAACGCCAAGACTGATTTTCAGGAGTAATTGTTTATCTTTGAAATACCATATACAGTACTTTCAATTTGTGAATTATTGACAGGCCATCCTATTTTACGAATGAGGGGGTCGAGGAGTGCGCGACTTATAATCGACATTCACTGAATTCACATTACAGAACCCCGAGCGGCTGCAGCTCTCGTTATGTACAACGGACAGTAGAAACACTTCGACTGAAGGTGTTTACGTTTTATTTGTTCCATCAAACCTCATGTTCTTGTTCACACAAAAAGGACTTTGACTCGCTAATCTTGTTTTTTGTTTTTTTTGTCCAGGCAAGATGATGTCGTACATCCTTCAGCTGTGTGACCATCGTCTTATGAGTTCAACGCGTGCAGTCCAATTCTTCAGAAACGTTTTGTTTTGTTTTGTACATATTCCATAAAAGTCCCCCTCCCCCAACCCGCCCATATAACACCAAAAAATAAACTAAATAGATATTACTTTTCATTTTATTTGCAATCGGTAAGGGAAAGAACATTCTGTCATATCAAAAAAAGGGTGGGGGAGGGGATCATACAGTTACGTCTATCTCAGGAGTCAAGAATGTCGGCGGTCAGTCTCTCAGTGGATTACGATACGACTGAATAAATAGACTTTCCTGTTTACTCCTCAGTCCACGTAGTGCATGATGGACTCCACGTAGTTGCCAGGGAACAGCCCGGTGACACCGCCGGACACACCCTCGAACCAACCGTCGTCGTTCTTCTTGATGACGTAGATGATCGCCCCCTCCATGAAGCTCAGCTCGTCGTCCTTGTCCCTGTTGTAGTCGTAGATGGCCACCACTGAAGAAAAACAACAAACCGGAAGTGAGACGTTTGTTGTTAAGTAGAGACTAGTATCTCTAGTACCCAACGTTTGTTGTTAAGTAGAGACTAGTATCTCTAGTACCCAACGTTTGTTGTTAAGTAGAGACTAGTATCTCTAGTACCCAACGTTTGTTAAGTAGAGACTAGTATCTCTAGTACTCACTGTTTGTTGTTAAGTAGAGACTAGTATCTCTAGTACCCAACGTTTGTTGTTAAGTAGAGACTAGTATCTCTAGTACCCAACGTTTGTTGTTAAGTAGAGACTAGTATCTCTAGTACCCAACGTTTGTTGTTAAGTAGAGACTAGCATCTCTAGTACCCAACGTTTGTTGTTAAGTAGAGACTAGTATCTCTAGTACCCAACGTTTGTTAAGTAGAGACTAGTATCTCTAGTACTCACTGTTTGTTGTTAAGTAGAGACTAGTAGCTCTAGTACCCAACGTTTGTTGTTAAGTAGAGACTAGTATCTCTAGTACCCAACGTTTGTTAAGTAGAGACTAGTATCTCTAGTACCCAACGTTTGTTGTTAAGTTGAGACTAGTAGCTCTAGTACCCAACGTTTGTTGTTAAGTAGAGACTAGTATCTCTAGTACCCAACGTTTGTTAAGTAGAGACTAGTATCTCTAGTACCCAACGTTTGCTGTTAAGTTGAGACTAGTAGCTCTAGTACCCAACGTTTGTTGTTAAGTAGAGACTAGTATCACTAGTACCCAACGTTTGTTGTTAAGTAGAGACTAGTATCTCTAGTACCCAACGTTTGTTAACTAGAGACTAGTAGCTCTAGTACCCAACGTTTGTTGTTAAGTAGAGACTAGTATCTCTAGTACCCAACGTTTGTTAAGTAGAGACTAGTATCTCTAGTACCCAACGTTTGTTAACTAGAGACTAGTAGCTCTAGTACCCAACGTTTGTTAAGTAGAGACTAGTATCTCTAGTACCCAACGTTTGTTAACTAGAGACTAGTATCTCTAGTACCCAACGTTTGTTAAGTAGAGACTAGTATCTCTAGTACCCAACGTTTGTTAAGTAGAGACTAGTATCTCTAGTACCCAACGTTTGTTGTTAAGTAGAGACTAGTAGCTCTAGTACCCAACCTTTGTTGTTAAGTAGAGACTAGCATCTCTAGTACCCAATGTTTGTTAAGTAGAGACTAGTATCTCAAATGTTTTGGTGCTTTTTATATCCAGGAAGCGGTAGCATGCTCAAACCTTTCTCCACGTAGCTCTTGGGCGCCCACTGCGGGTCTCCGTCGGCGTACGGGTCGCTGTACTGCACCACGGACGCGTCCTCCTCCTCCTGGTAGTCCACCGGAGGAGGCGGCGGGGGTGGAGGGGAGTCGTCGAACATGGGGATGTCATCCGGAGGCGGAGGGGGAGGCGGAGTGGGAGTATCTGCAACTGATGGACAGAGACGAGGAAAAGTGAGATTTATTTGGGGTTGTCAGGTTATAAAAAGCCTCGAGGAGCACCGGTCAACTGAATCATGCAGAAATAATGATGAGTTTATGAAAGGAAGGTATTTGAATATTAAATTCATCCAGCAGGCAGCATCACCAGTTAAGACTTCACATGGATCACTTAATAAGATTATATGCTGTATGTTTAAGCCTCTTGATTTATTAACACTTGCATGATGTTAAATGATTCCATGCTGGGTCATGCTATGTATTAGTAGGTTAGGTTTGTGTGACAGCATCCATGTGGTATTCGTTAACAAATATCCAACGCAGAAATCTCATTTCTCAAAAATCTCAAATATCCAACGCAGAAAACTAATTCCTCTTGAACAGAATATTTGAATGTAATGCAGGTGTTTTGTCCAGCAAGGGGCAGTGAAGAGTCCAATCTTCTCCGGTTGTATGTTGCAGAGACCTCGAGCTCTGTTTCCTCTAAACATTATCATTCACCTCAGCTCAACCCTGCAGAGCTACGTTCAGCGTACCAACACCAAGCTTCAGTCAGTGACAAAATACACAGCAGGTGGCTGCCTCAACTATCTCAGTTGGTGGCTTTTCCACTGCACATATTTAAAAAAAAGATACTTCTGCCATGACAGTGATGTAGCTTTATTGCTACTGAGAAACAGTAGCAATGCAGTTTAGTAGCTGAAGAGATAAATCTGTCTCCAAACAGCAGAAAAAATGACGGCACTCTAATGAGACACATTCTTGGACGGTTCATTGCTGCAAAAAGACAGACAGGGAAGATGTGTGGGGTGGGGGGGGGGGGGCGGATGAACAAGCACAATGCATGCTGGGTGTTCTAGAAATGGGAGTAGTTGGCACAGACGAGGAGGAAAAGTATGTCTTGGCCTCTTCACTTACTGCTCTCCTGCATCCTGGCCACAAAGCCAGTCAGAGGTATCTGTGGAGTCAGCTGGGGCATGGGGGGAGGAGGAGGAGCGACAGACACTGAAAGCACAGCAGAGAGGAAGACAGGAAGGCAGAGAGAGAGAGAGAGAGAGAGTGCACACAGAAAAAAAAAGGAGAGCGAAAGCCCATCAGTGACAAGAAGACAGTGTAAAGTACCTCAATCCCAAGCAAACACAGTACTGACAGACGCAAGAACTGTGAGCGTGAACACGTCGTACAGAGACAGAGACAGTGATGTGCAACAGAAACAGAGTGAGAGCTTCGTCTAATTAATTAACCCGTCGACTCAAAGAAACTTTATAACATCCAAATTCGATTTTTAAAGAATATATATGGAAAAAAAGACCAATTATTGAATCAACAGATGAATTAAATGAACGGTCTGTGGCTGCAGCGTCTCCACAGATCAGACACGAATGCTGAGAAGTTGAGTGACGTCTGCGATGAGATTCCACATTCACATGGTATCTGTGGATCACTGAGGCCAGAGGATAAACTGAGGATTAGGTTTGATATCTGTCAATCAGACGGCTCCCACCAGCGGCTTATAAATGAGAAGAAGTGAGAGCTGCTGGTGGCCAGAGGGAGGCGCTGTTTGCCCTGGAGGGCCTTCAACCTCAACCCAAATCCCAGGCAAACCCGCTGAACTCAGATCTGTTCAGAGTGCTTTGAATCACGGCTGCACGAGTAATCGACATTTTTTGACAAGATCGCATTATGGCCTGCTGCAATTTCAAATCTCAGTGTGTGTCAAAATATCGTTTTAAATTAAATTAAGTTGTGCAGCAGAGACGACCTGACCTGCATATCATCTACAGACTTAAAAAAAACATTTTCTTTGGTACAGATCTCAAGAGCCATTCGATATTTTTACACAATTATTCAGCCCTACTTTCAATTCTTAGTTTACATTTGAAAAGGATGAGATCAATCCAAAGTTAGTGATACAGAGACTGATCAAACACATGAAGCCCAGGTGCTTCTGTGAATGCAGAATGCACCGTCATGAACAGCGCGTTAATGTTGTCTGGTGTAAAGGCACGCCGAGCACACTGTGACCGTAACGCGATCTGCCACATCTGGAGTCTGGCTGGTGTTGTTGTGATCTGATCTCAGCCAGGTGTGAATGCATAACATACGGTGTGACCACATTCTTAAGAGGGGAAGAAAATATATATCCTCCCGGCAACTTGAAAGATCACTCAACTGCACTTCTTGCTGGTTTATAAAGCGTTAAGTAATGGCAGAAGCTAAGAAGTCTTCTCTTTAAAAAAGTGACTTTAACATGAACAACACTCGTCCGGGCAGAATTCCTCTGATTAATAACGGTTGTAAAAGCAAAGGCTCCTGGAACAGATGTCTTAATCCATGCAATGTATCCAGACACTCCAAGTCTACGGTTTCAGACGGTAGCGATTTCATTTTTAAAGGAAACAAAACACACATAATAAACGGAGAAATTAACATTTCCAGGTTGAACTTCTGACCATGACTTAGTATGAAGCCGAATATACTGTGACTTTATATTACAAGCAGACATCGAGTCCAAGGACGAGGCGTTCTTCATGAATATTAAAGACAGTTAGATAAAAGGCCTTAACCCGCACCATCAGACGTAGAGAAGTACTTCACCCACAAAATTATGAGCATGTTCGCAAAAATCTGTTGAAAACACGTCAGATGACTGTTAAGTGTTTTAAATAGTACGGTTTAAGCGAAGATGCATGTGTTCGGGAAGTAGTGAACATACAAATGAGACTTGTGAGTTTGTGAATGAACGTTTTGATAAAGTTTTGTTGTTGTTAAACGTGCTCCCCATTTACTTTTTCACGTTTGTCGTGTAGGCATTTATTAAAAAGTCAAGTTAACACCAGCTGATTGAGGTTAAGTACTATAAGAGTCAAAAGCACAAAATACATTTCATAAATCTACAATCTTTAAGTCTACATTTTGAAATGTATACATGTTGCATTTTCTGCTTTTATAATACAGTCCAGGTGTTTTGCCTGAACAAATAGAGAAGTAAGGTTAATTATGTATGTGATAGTTTATTGTTAAGTTATTTACTGCGCATGTGTAGAGCTTAGAAAAAACGTTTTAAATCAGACATGGTGGGTGTTGTTTTGGATGTTAAAAAGTCAATAATTCTGGTCAATCTTGACCTTCAGACAGCAGTGACTCACTTGTAAAGATGAAATATTGGTCGGCGAATTCAAAGGTTACCTCACTTTAGTTCGTGACTGTGCACGATTTGGAAAGATTTGACATTTTGTGCTTCGGGGACAGTTGAGGATCTATAAAACAGGCTGGGACTGGAGACAGAAGGGCCTTACTTGAGTTCTGGCCATAGCCAGGAGTGCCTCCATTAATATGAGGCTGCTGCTGTTGCTGCTGCTGCTGCTGCTGCTGCTGTAGCTGTAGCTGTTGCTGCTGTAGTTGTTGCTGCTGCTGCAAGGAGAACTGGGAAGTGACCGACGGCGCCCGGCGGTAGGTGCCCGTGGCCGAAACCATAGAGACAGAGGAGTTGGAGGGGTTGTGCCGTGAAATCTGCCGCGAGATGGTTCCAAACTGGGACATTGGAGCGGGGCCCAGACCAGGCCCAGGGGCCACCACTAGAAACACCCACAGACAAGGAAGGAAGGAGATGGGGGAGGACCAGAGAGAGAAGGGAGGGGGGGGTTAGACAGAGGAGACAGAGAGGGGAAGAGGAGGGGGGAAAAGCACCCAAATCATGAATCATCAAGGTTGTAAAAGTTAATTTGAGCTTTTAAATACTGATTAGAGCCCCACACCTTATGAAAAGACAACCAATAACCAATTTGAGGAAGCAGGTGTGATAGAGAAGCAACACAGATCGTGATTCTATTTCATTTATATTATGTATATATTCATCTGGAGCACAACCATTTTTTGGGGGGGGATGAATAAAGCTGTTGAATATTTGACGCCTGCATATAAAATCCTGCATAAATGTATCAAAGAAATGCAAAAAACAAAACACAGATAAAATGAAAATAGTCAATATGATGACTTGAACCTTTGTGTGCGTGATAAAACAGTTTCACAGAGATGTTTCACGGGGCGTAAAATGAAAACACAAGAATCCTAAGAGGTCATCTGAATAAATCCTGCACATAGAACTGTAAGAATAGTATAGATCCAGGGAGCAAAGAGAAGCTGCAACAGAACAGACGGATCCCTTCAGGTTCAAAGAGATCAGACAGAGAAAACAACTTCTTCACACACTCTTCAAAGACGTGGTTATATTTGTGATTTGTGCTATCGCATGGAGGGCGGGGTGGACTTTATGATTGAGTGAATCATTACACCGGGTATCCACAAATAACCAAATAATCTATTTGACAGCAGCATTATTACAACATTAAATATGTTTAAATATGTGGTGATGCAGAGTGAGAATGTGTGTGTGAGTGAGAAAACAAGAGGAAGAGATTTATTTTTGAGTATTTCCTGTTCACATTTCTAGATAACGTGGTGTCTCTCAGGAGAGAACACGCTCTCAGATAGGAGAGGGTGGAACCGCAGGAGCAAACAAACTTCTCCATGTACCGTCACCGGCAGAAGTAATTATAGCTGAACGTGTGCATTGATGTTCCAAGGGTGAAAAGTGCATGTTTCAAGTGATCATCCTGCTCAAGATTACAGCAGTCAATCACACACACACACACACACACACACACACACACACACACACACACACACACACACACACACACACACACACACACACACACACACACACACACACACACACGCACACACGCACACGCACACACACGCACACACACGCACACACAGACCTTTGCAGAGCTCTGACAGTAAATCAAAACCAGTATCACTCAGTTGTTCAGAATCAATACCCCACGCACCAGTAAATTAAAGCTACATTAGGCAATATTGAATGTTTGAATTACCCAGAAGTCATAGTTTGTGACATCAGCTGTGAGTCTAGCTGTCACAGAATTGAGTGCTGGCTCACTGTTTTGTATTTTAGTATCCTTTTTTTTTTTGGGTGTCAATTACGTCTTAAAGGTGCAAGATAGGAGATCGGTAGCATTTCGATTGCCTCTCAATGGCTCTCAACATGGTGACACCCTGAGCTGACAGCTCGTAGCTAACTGTGCTAACAGAGCTAACAGTGTCGGGACGGCGTTATCGGCTGTACTTAGTGACTCCTAGCTCATTTCAAGGTAGCGATTAACTAAATCAGGTTGCACCATTAACAGACGATCCGTTGTACATGTAGGCATGATTTTGTTTATATGCATACATGGAGAAACGGTGCTTTAGTTGAGTTAGTAGGTCTATTAATCTAGAATTAAGGGGAAATAGCCAAACATGCATGCTAGTTTAATGTTGTTGGCTTGTAGTTTGTTGTGCAGTTATAGAAAAAAAAAATGCAATTTAAAATCTTATTTTACTCCTAAATCTAAACAGGTCACATGTTAGCAAGCTAACGTTAGCTCTGGCAGCTGGTTCAGTAAGCTTCAGACGCAACATCTGGCATTTACTGGGTGTAAATATTATTAAATATAAAGATGGATCTGATGGAGCTCATTAGTGTGGTGTTTTTTTAGTGTGATGCATACAATTATTCATTTAGTAAACACTTGAGCTATCACTCCAGGCTAAGTTTGGATTTATCAACAGCTGGTGCAACCGGCTCCAGATCGGCCTTCTTCAGTCCCAGAAATGATTGAAGAATAGAATAAAAGACATTTTGCCTGATGCAGCTTTAACCACCATCAAATCAAATGAAACGGTGATATAGCTGTGCAGAAAGAAGTCTCAAAGTCCTTCAGGTAAATTACCTTTCTATCTTTCACTGGACACACCTCCCACATTCAGTTTAGAGGGCTTAAATCTATGTTATTAAATCATCATCTGGTCTGTCAGCGTGGATAACCTGTCTTCATATGCAGCAGATTGAGGTCAAATTTGCAGAGATTCTGAAGGCCGTAGGTGATATGAGACTTCTTCATTAGCCAATTAAAGCAGATAAGTGAAGAGCAAGGAAGCACCACCACCACCACCAAGGATCAAAAAGAATTAATCTTTCTCAAACAGTATGCAACCGGTCTCCAAAAAGAAGCACATTCAGTCTGTTCACACGGCAAGCAAGAGTCTCAGCAAGTCAGTTCCTACGGAGCTGACCTACCAGCGGAAGGTCAACATGTTTATCGACTGAAAAGCCAATCGCATTTACATCCTTCCTCATCCCCTAAATATTTATATTTCATTCAGACCTTATGCGTTTTAAAGCTTTAAATTCAGACAATAATAAAGCAGGTAATAAAAAAGCTTGTAGAACAGTTGCATCCATTACTCAAGTTTAAAGGTAAGCATTACGTTTTTAATCCTTATATTCATGAACTAACTAGTGGTCTTCACCAAGCTTTGTTTACTCATGAACCAGAAATAATCTTCCTCTTGCTTGCAGTGTGTACAAACAGTCAGACACCCATCAACACCCTTATTTGTGCATCTCCACCAGAAGAAGATCCCAGGAGACGTGATGATTATCCCACCGTCCGGGCAGAAGAGGCCACAGGAGCGGCCTCGGAGGTCGAGGTGTCTCACCTATAGATGGTGGTGGTGGAGGAGGAGGTGGCGGGGGGCCGAGCCCGGCCATAGGAGGAGGTGGGGGTGGGGGAGGCGGAGGGGCTCCCGGGGGAGCACCCATGGGCGGGACTGAAAGGACATTAGTCACCGTTTAAAGCAGAGGTCCGGACAGAGTCCCGCTCTCCTGCACCTCGACGCCGTTACATAACATCACTTCTACTTCATTAGGGAACCCCTTGGGAGGCCTTTTCAACTTGGAGACAATGTCAGAGCCGTGCTTAGTTCCGTGCTGCCGGCCTGATCCCCGCCGCCGAGGTACAAAAAGCTGCTCCATAAACCTAAAATAGTTCTTGTTCAGCTCAAATCTTTTGTACAAGTTAAAACGCAGCGGTGCCTCTCCAGCGGCGTGTGCGTGGTGTAACGCAGCGCTGTGTGGGCCTGGCTGTTCCACTGTAGCGGCGTGGCCTATTTACACAGCAGAATAGAGAATCAGCTGTGCTTAGAACACAATGGGCACGCTTAATCCCTGTCTGGTAAACATGGGCTTTGTGTGTAGCGTGGCCTTGACTATCTACACATGCATGTTACATTTACACCGTGTCAAGCAACGCCCATTATTGGAATATTCATGAATATTATATTAAAAATTAGATTTTTAGCACATATTTTGAAACTTTAAAATGCAAAGACACAGTTATGCACTGTACACTAAAGGCTTGTAGTAGTATGTAGTGTTATGTAGCAGCTACTCTGTCTACTGCACCAAAGGAAACCCTCTCATAGGTAGGAGCACTGTGCAAACAGCGCAGCCCGCTTTCTCATCATTTCCTCTCAATGTTTGAAGAGCGTTATCTCATTTCACACCGCTCAAACACACCAGACTTCCAAGTGCAAGAAACTGATTTTTTGGGGGGAATTTAAATAGAGATTTGTTATTTTTATATACTCATGCCACTTTTTGGAGCATGGGAAAGAGTAGCACAGCTCTTCGGTGGGTTGGCGGCGCTGTAAAATCAGGGTGGGGCAGGATCTATTACTGGTTTAAAAAAAAAGAAAATGCCTGAAGCTGGTCGACTGCATTCCTGCCCTCATTCAATATCAGCAAGGAGAAAGGCCGACTGGCCTGTGGTTACCGTCACTGCATGATGTGCAGCTAGCAAAGCTCACCTGGGCCAGAGTTGGGGATGGAGGGCGTCGGCACAGCGATGGGAATGCCAATGCTGCTGCTGCCGCTGTTCTCCCTGCTGCTGCTACCCCCGCTGCTTCCACTGAGGGAGGAGAGACAGAAGAGAGAGAGGACGTCGTTTTATTTAGGGCGACCTGCTCGCACTTCATGGCAGGTAACACTGCAGATATATGGACTCTGCTGCATCTGTGCTCATGTTTAATGTAGAATTATCAGACTGTAATACATTTCATGATATGAGAAATTTCTGGTCTAAAAAGCTGCTTTACAGTAGAGACCGTTATAGTTAAGTAGCATAATAAACATTAAACTTGGCCATTATATCCACAAAAGTATTAACTGTTTACAAATAAACTCCTCTACCCTGTGAGGATATATGACATGAGAATGTAACATGTATGTCAGCCGTGCAGCGGCCTGTATAAGCGCTTCACCCTGCGTTTGACCCCGGGGCTCATGGATCAATGCCCCGGCTGACTAAACCCCCCCCCCCCCCCCTTCGCTCTTGCTCCCTCAGCCTGTCCTTGATCCTCATCTCAGCTCCAGTCCAGCCCCACCGAGCCCTTTCCCAGCTCTTTCATCCCTTTTTCTCCCCCCCCAACCCACCGGTCCTTCTCCCTACCTCTCACCCCTAACCATCCAGTGGCCTCTTTCCCCTCAGCCCCCGTCTCCTCCGATTCCTTCCATCCCTCTGAACCTGCTCACAACCTCACCTCCCCCCACATCTCTATATCTCCTTTCCCCACCCATCATCCCCGTCTCCCCCTCTCCTCCTCTCTGATCCATCTCAGTGGAGCCCCGGGGCTCTCTGGGCACAAACAGCAGGGGTTGCCCCCCTGAAGGATGTTGGTGGCGGTGGGAGCGAAGTGTCTCTGGGCATAAAGGCTAAACAATGTCATGTCGTACCCCCCCCCTCCTCCCTTCTCTGCATGTTTTGGATTCATCCTTTCTAATCCCCCTATAACTTTGCAGCTCCTTCGCTAACCCATTTATCTCCTCCCCGGCTTTTGCTTTGTTTCAAAGCGCTCGCTGTGAAATAAAAGCACTCAGCTCCATCGCTCCACCTTCCTGCCCGCATTGCCTGGCTCATTCAGCCTCCACTCAAAACAGTGAGCTGTTTATAAATCGTCCGCCTGTAACGCGCAGCGAGGCTTTTCAAAAGTTCCAGCTCACTCGCTCACAGCTGACAAAAACAATACCTGGAGCCAATGGAGAGAGAAATAAACACTTTTCTCCGTGTAAGGAACCAAAAAGTAAAAACCAAACGTAGAGTTTGTGCTAAGGCATCGTGACGTGATGACTTGACATAGGGGGGAAAATAGACTGAGCAATATATTGATAATATATCGACATCATGATATGAGGCCAGACATCATCTAAGATCTTGGACATAAGTGTCTTTTTCTGGTTTTAAAGGCTGCATTACAGTTTTAGCAAACAGTGAAGTGGACGAGTAGATAGAAGTTGAGGGAGAACAGCTGGCACAATAAAAAAACTAGTTTAAACACTTTATTGTATTTTGATGTAGGATTCTTCCACATTCAGCATCCTAAATGCATCCTGCTTAGTTTGGATAGTCGAAGCAGGAATCCTGTGATCTTTCCCCACAGGAAGTTAATAACAGCAGGAACACGCAGGTATTGGATTCAGGCCTCAGTCGAGCACGGCAGAGACTGATGAGCTGAATAAGCACAGTCGACTTTAAGCCTGTGTAATCACATAGTGATGCCACAGCAATATTAGCTGGAGCAGGGCAGCGGTCAGTTAAAAGGACATCAGAGCGGCTGTGAACCACAGACCAGCAAGTCCTGGAATTTGGTTGTAATTGATAAAGCAGAAGAAGAAGTTCTGCGTGAACGAGTCGCTTCGTGCAAACATACATGAGCGAGAGAGAGAAGTTGGTTTCCACAGAAGGGAAAATAAAATACTTATGTAATATTTATGAGCATCACAGTCAGCATCACAGGCTTTTTAGCTAATGAGGAGACTTCTCTCGCTCGTAACTCAGATTTGATGAAAGAGAGTTCTGGGTAACAATCCTTGAGAGTCGTGTTCCAGGGTTTCCATGCTGCAGTTGACTTAGGTTGGGTTTTTTTCAGCACTTCATAATCAGAGGCTTTTACAGATATTAATATCAAAGTGATTCAGGCTGCAGTAACAAACCCCCTGACAAACACTAAATGCTGGATTTAGTGTAGAGGAAGAGGAGGAAGAAGAGAGAAACTGATCAAAACAGCTGAACTAAGAGGAGAGATTAGAACTATACGACACAGAGGGGAACATGGTTTGATGATGCTTTTCTCACATTACTGAAACGCCGAGTACACATCTAGTGCTCAGTTTAAAAAGTGAAGCTGGAGCACTAATTACACTCGTATCCAAAAATGGGTGAAATAAATATGAAGCACCGGTTTTGCTCGCTGATAAAAGCTTTGTAGAGTTTATTAACATTTCATCTGCAGGTTTGAGAGACTTTTACCCATAAAGTTTGTTGTATAACTTTAGATCTATAACTTCATCATCAGGGGGCAACGACGTCTGACTGCTTTCACTTTTAGTGTTACGAAAACAATACTGACTCCACATTATGAGCAACGTGATTGAGATTCTGTAACTGTAAGCTGTTGCTTCTTAAAGTTGTTTATATGCGACATTTTCTGTACACATCACGTCCTTATTGGTGTATTGTGCTTCTGCTACTACTTTGGTTTGTATACTGTAAAGTACTTCTGTTATTGTGTATTCATAGTACTTTGCAGTGTTGCTACTTTGTAGTTCTTTGGAGGTATACCGTCATTTGATCTCTCTACATTGTAATCCAATTCTTCTGTCTACCCTGTACTTGCTGCTCCTATTGCATGGCTCTTTCTGCAGGTTTTTTAATTTATTGACTTTTATTTCATATAATTGAACTTGACTTGACTTTAAGTAGCGCGTGTGTGTGTGTGTGTGTGTGTGTGTGTGTGTGTGTGTGTGTGTGTTGATCTGCTGCTGTAGCTAATCTATATACGCGTGTCCACATTTTCCTGCAAAGTGCAAAGAACGTCCCAGTGAGTCGTGCAAGTAATTATTTACCATTGTCGACTCATTCATTATCTATTTTTCTGATTAACGGGTGAACCGTTTGGTCTGTAAAATGTTTAAAAATAGAAGTTAATCACATTAAAGCTCCCAAAGCTCAGCATGGCACCTTGTTGTTGTTCGTTTGTCTCACATAACAAAGATATTTAATTATCAACGACATGAAACAGAAAATAGTGACACGTAAATCAATTATCAAGAGTCTATTATTAACCTGCAGAGCTGCTCTGGTGTGTGTGTGTGTGTGTGTGTGTGTGTGTGTGTGTGTGTGTGTGTGTGTGTGTGTGTGTGAGAGACTCTTCTCATCTACCTGTGTGTGCGTTGCCTCTGGTTGAGCGACGCCGTGCGTCCAGGGCTCTGCTGGCCGTGCTGGGCGCCGAGTCGGGCGGGGCTGGTCATGTAGTCGTTGGGCACCGTGGGCGGCTTCACCGGCTCCAGGGTCTTGTAGGACGTGTTGCGTCTGCAGCGGCCGGAGACGGAGAAGCGAGTCGATATTAAATCATGGACAGGAATGATCAGTGCAAATCCTACTATCAAAACAGCGAGGCAGCGTTCACTAGAGCGTTGTAAAGCCCATCAGTTTACTCAGCTGGAGGCTCCACGCCACATCACCGTTTACTGTTGGAATTAATATCTGTTCATGTCGCCGACTGCTGCTGTGCGTCAGACGACACAAACAGATAAAAAGTTCCCAGACTTTCCTTTTGCAAAACGAATAACGTCCTGGGGCCTCCTGCTAGCTCAGTGGGTTGTGTTTGTTCACCGTGTTACTCTTCACCAAACATTTATTCATTAAAAAAACAAATCCAATATCTAAAATATAAATAAATGTGACATTTACTTTCACTGCATGTTCTTGTATCGCCCCCAAAAGAGCGCTGCTGCTTTTTTTCCTTTTCATTCAATGTTTCATAATTAGAGGATTAGTTTTCTCTTCAAACAGAAATCTTTACCCGAGCGTGCCGCGCCCCGACATGGGAGGGCTCGGCGGCTTCTGCGTCGGCGGATTGGTCCTCGATAGTGTTCCTCCTCTGACTGACTGATTGTTTCCATGTTGCTGTGGTTAGAAGAAGAAGAAGAAGAAGAAGCACTTTCAACAAACAAATTACAAATACACTTCACATACACATCAAATGTTATAGGCTGCCCAGACGACGACATAGATGTTTATTTGAACAGCTCATGTTCAACTTGCTGATTGCAGGTTACAAACCTCTGGGTTGTTCCAACAAGGCTTCTTGCAAAACAAGCACGTAACCACAGAAAAAAACAGATAACTCAAAAGCTTTGAAGATCTGGATTTACAGTATTTTGAATGAGGATATAGAGCGCATGCTTTGTCTGGGGAGCCTATAAGGATGGACTACAGAACATTTATGGACAACTACACGTGTAGAGTAAAGGACAACGCACACAGTTGGTAAATTGACAAGGAGGGTGTACTTCTACTAAGAGGACTACAGCACAAGTCTGTTAATGGGAATAACGTGGGAAAGGACAATAATGATGACACGCACAGGGGTTTGCTTTGAAAGGGAGTTGGACAAATCTATCAATAATACATCATGGTAAAATGGGTCATGTGACAAACCAGACTTACCTTGGCTTTTAGCCACTTATGAAGGCGAAGCAAGAAGAAAAAAAAAAAAGAG
The DNA here is from genome assembly GCF_910591455.1 of Pholis gunnellus. Lineage (NCBI taxonomy): Eukaryota > Metazoa > Chordata > Actinopteri > Perciformes > Pholidae > Pholis > Pholis gunnellus. Next base: position 7,993,239 of record NC_136547.1, read on the forward strand.
AGAGGGAGAGACAGAAAGAAGGCATGTCAAAATGGCCATAAACGGATCAGAGGAAGTCAAAGTACAAGCGAGCAGGAGGAAAATGATCCCTCGTTGTATTTACACTGAGTAAACATTCAGTAAGACCCGGGCAGGTCAGCGGTTACGAGTCATTCTAGCAGAGGAAAACACTGTGGCTGCAGACCGACAGCACCACACCCAGTGCCACGGTCGGACTGGAAGGAAGTCACAGGAGGAGACGACGCAGATATTACGAACGAGCCAAACAAGTTTTATATCATCATGGCTTTGTGCATCAAAAAGCTGTCACATAAAAATGTTTTTTAAGTCCACTGAGCATGTATTTGATTCTTTTGGAGATGATTGCATTCCTGGCAGCGATAAAAAACACCTTCGTACTTGTGTGGGCTGATGTCAAAGGGAATACAGAGCCAACAGAAGCAGTGAGAAGGGATTGTCAACTGCAGAGTCAAGTGGCTCATCTATAATGCAGCTTCCCCAGTGGCCTTTGCAGAAAGCATTGTAGCCTCTCACAAGTGCACGAGAGAAAATGAAACCCAAAAGCAAATTCACACCGAAGGTCAGCATGATAAAATCATTATAAAAACACCTTCAGTGCAGCTGTGAATGCTACATTTGACATTCAAATTTTACTCACCCGAGGTTATCAGCTCTAGACGGGATTCACTTTACAATCTAGGTCACGCAAAGGCCCACGACTGCCTTCCCTTATCTTCCTGGCTAATGCCGTATCTCTGTTTTCTCTGCACAAACCAGATCGGCAGTGTGGGAAACGATTTTGGGTAACGTCCCAAGTTGAATAATGGGACGGACAGGTTCAGATTAAGGTCATTGTCAAGTCCAAAAAAAAAACCGGAGCAGTGCAGCCTGTCAGGGCTGGGTGAGACTTCCAGAGTTTATTATGGTAGTCGCCAAGGAGACATCCCAAAAAATAACGTCCAAAGAAGATGACAAACATGTCGGGGCAAACTGCTCCAGCTGGTGCGACGCGTCACAGTTGCTAATGGGGTGGACGTAGTAGATTCAAAATTATAATACTTAAGTAATATATATTTAATTAATACTTAATTAACCACTAAGATAATCTTTTAAACTCATAACTGACACAATGAAATATCAAAAGAATGCAATCTAACTTCAAACACCTGACATCATCCTCGCTGAATAGATGAAAGACGCAGGAACATCCTGATCCGTCAGATCTAATTATTATTGATATGATGCTCAGAGAAGAGTCTGATTATCTACCAGGTGACTTTCCCCTTCTAATTTATATCCTTTTTCCCCGTATTGCTCGTTTGGATCTGACATTGGCTTCTATTTAATAATGTATGTGAGCGCTACATAGCTCAGGCTTTGGTGCTTAACTGCACAAACACCGTGCGAGGCCGTAAAAAAACAGTTCAGGCCGATGCAAACACTCCGGCACATGTGGCGGGTTTCACAGTTAACCGGCGGCTATAGACATGATTTACACTCCTATTAAAGTATTGATTCTGGTCAGTAAGTAAACCGTGGCTATAGATATTCTACACAAGCCGGGCATCTGACAGCAGCCATCACCGGATACTATATGAATAAATATGGAGCATTGATGTTGAGTATTGATTGGCTCTTTGGGCTGTGACATGCATAGATGGGAGGAGGTGAGTGATGTAGGACAGCTGCAGGAGCGTTTGTGTGTGTGTGTGTCTGTTCCCCATCACATTCACCACGAAAATGCAGCATTCATAAAGACTTTTTAAGGAGAAAATCCCCTGAGATTAGGCCCAGAGTAATATGTAATGTTCCTAAAATAGATGCATCGAACACTCTCAAAGCAGCCATGAATCACGGTGGTTTCGGTAATTTGAGACTTTTGTTCAATGACGTCGTGCTCTCCTACTTTGGAGAGAGTAAAGTCAGACGAGTGGATGATTCACACGGACCTCACTGTGGTTTAGGGTTAGATAGAGCCGGGTGTCAATTAGCTTAGCTTAGCATAAAGACTGAAAGCAGGGGGAAACAGCTAGCCAGGCTCTATACAAAGTTTCTAAATCTGCCTAAAGCTCACTAGTTTATACCAAGAAACAATAGCAGCACATGTATGAGATACAACGTGTTAATAACTTTGTCTTTATGCTAGGCTATGCTAACAGCCTCTAGCTTCATATTTATCATCTCAAACTTGGAAAGAAAGTGAATTTGCGATCCAAAAAACTCTTAATTCAATAACAACAAAACACATCTTCGTGCACTTTTAAGTGCACAACGTCCAGACTATTGGACTGGTCCCCGGCGTGGGAAATGCATCCAAATAAAATCTTTCACTACCCATTAGCCAAGACGGAAGTGTCCAGCGTAATTCCCTAAACTGAGAGCGACACAATGGCTTTCATCCTCCTTTATCAAGGCCTGTAACGCTACGGGACGGTGGTGGCGGGCCTCTAATCCAATCCGTCTGAAAGCTGCAATTGATTGGCTGATTGATGGGGCAGAGGACGCTCAAAGGGGGGGAGAGGGGGGAGATCGCAAAAAAAGCCTCCGGCCGTCAGGAATGATGTCATTACCACCACTGTCAGGACGACCCAGTGACCCCTATAGTGCCACCCCCCCCAGTGATGGCAGAGAGGGAGTGAACATGTCACACTTGGATCATGCGAGTTTATCACATGAAAACCAGCTCCTCTCCCGCCTTTCAGATCGTAGCGATGTGAAGACAAACTACAAATCTAATTGTAACAACATCATTCCTCCGTGGAGGTTCAGAGAAACTGGAGAACGAGATTACGAGGGCGGTCCGAGGCCTAAGTGCCATTAAAAGAAACGTCTGACAAATCCGTCCTTCTCACAACGCTCTGAGAATGGAGCTGTTTTTCCTGAACGCGATATGATGTAATCGCTTTTTTAGTTCATCTCCACCCCCAACCCATTCCCACCAACCCACACTGAAGCATATTCCTGTAGGGTCAGAAGGGGTGCTTTCTGAAGATGAAAGAGAACGCACAAGAGATGGAGTGTGAGCCAGAAAAGCGAGTCAAAGTGGGGGAGAGAGAGAGAGAGAGAGAAGAGAGGGAGGGAGATAGGAATACCTCTGGCAAGAAAGAGAGGAGGGGGAGGGGAAGATAATTTGATACAGTGGAAGAACAGAAGCAGAGAAACTAATTGAGAAAGCTGATCAGGGGGAGCAGATCTAAAAGGAGGGGAAAATACCCCAAAATCAGGAAATCCAGCTCACCTTAACGCCGTGGCCGACGTCATCCAGTACGTTGTAGTCAACGGGCTTCCTGATGTACCTGACAGGCCGCTCCATGTTAGCCGGCGCTATGATCTTATGGGTCCTCGCGGTGTTCTTGTTGGTGGTCAGGATCCCGATCTCCCGCCGGGCCACCTTCTCTTTGTGGATGTCCACCGTCTGTAAAAGACAAGGAGACAGGAGAGATGAGGGTGTGATCGATGGCACAGAGACGTACGGACCCCTGGGATTCAATGAACTCGTCATACAGCAGCTTAAAAAGGTTTAATTAAATCATGAGGCTGCGCTTTTCATCACCAAGCTTGTAATCTTTTTACGACAGCCAGTGCACACTAATAAAATCGATTGCGGTGGAGACCGGGGCCTGAACGGAATAATGACCCGAGTCTGTGCATCTGGACGTCTTTCTGAAACAACGCTGACCCCCTGAATCTAGAGTCTAAAGTATAATTAATTCAGCAAATTACTAAGGTTATTAAATACACAAAACAAGATAGCGATGAGTTAAAAGTGCTGAAATGTGATTGAAGTGTGGCACCACTGCATTCATATTAAGTCTATTGTGTATTAGGAAAACCTCTTTCATCTTCCCTTTGCATCATTCATGGGCCAAATTGTGATGCGTTATTTATGAGTGTTTTCCACCAATTGCACCAATGTTCCATTAATTAGCCTGTCCCTTTTATAAAAACTAATTACTTTTAAGATACATTAGGAAAACCTTACACACTGCTGGCCCCAATTAGCACAAATAACTGAACCCAGAAATAAGGCTTCCCTTCTTGATACCCTGCAAGGTGCATGTCTGCAGCCAGGGTTTAATCAGAAGGAACATTAAGGCTTGAACGAGGCAGCAGTTTCTTAATATTTTAATTCTATGGTCCATAAAATGTCAGAAATTCATGAAACATTCCCCACAAACCAGGTGGGCATACTCATTGTCAACCCTTTTTCCAGCACGATGCTATGTGACATGCGTTGAAGTGAATATAAAATAAATAAAATCAACAGGGATGTGGACAATTACAATATATCAACATACAATTACTATGCTCTCCTCAAAACTGTCTTGCTAACATTTCCACTTCTAACAATCACCATTGGTGAGAATAAACCCTTAAACCCTTAATCTACCTTGTTGATCATTGTGAAACACACTTCATTGCAAGCAGTAAATCCTCACATTTTAGAAGATAGAACCAAAATATGATTAACAGTTTTGCTTAAATTAGTCAACGACTAATTTTCTGGAGTGGACTGGCATCAAGGTGGAACATGAACCATCACGTTCAAACACGGCCAATCTCCCACAGATCTGAGCACCATCGCACATTTCCATTCCCTGAGCCGGGAGGAGCCCAGGAGCAGCTGCCCTTCCTCTGAGAGATGAAAGGCTGCAATGTCTGCTGAGGGCAGAGCAGTAAAACGATGGTCTCTCATGGGGGGGTGGGGGGGTCAACGACCAGCCCCAACAGAGGATTCCTTTCATGCCACAGGGATCTGGAGCTGGACTGAGCTCTCTCTCTGTTTCACTGTACGGTCGATTTCAAGTATCACTCATCCCAGAGTTGAGGGAGTCAACAACACTGGTGGACTCGTGTGTAGTCCAGTACAATGCAGCGATCTCTGGACAACGTCGAGTCTAATTTTAAAACCAGAGAGCAGACGAGCTAGTGCAAAGTGATGCTAAGCAGACATCAGTTCTTACCAGATGGCAACATCCGGTTCTGTGAAGTGAAACCGATGCAGAAGTGTCTTAAACTTGCATTCTCTCTACTGCCCAGCAGGGGGCGACTTCTCCGGTTGCAGAAAGAAGTCAGGTTGTATAGAAGTCTATGAGAAAGTGACTACTTCTCACATGATTTATTACCTCAGTAAACATGAGTTTATGGTCTCAATCTCTAGTTTCAAGTCTTCTTCAATACAGCATGATGTTCATTGAGTAAATTATGGTTCATTTAGAGTCAAACAGACCATAAAGCAGAGTATGATTTAGGGCGGGGCTACCTTGTGATTGACAGGTCGCTACCCTACCAGAGACGTATACGGCATCTCTACGTTACTCCTCAGAAGTCCAAATATGGTCACTTCTGCTCAATGGTTGCAAAAAACAAGATGGCGACGGCCAAAACGCCGAACTCCAGGCTTCAAAACGTTAGTCCATGAACCAATGGATGACGTCACGAGGACTGCGTCCACTTATTGTATACAGTCTGTGCTTCTTACAGGACACACAAGGATATAAGACAGTGGATTGTTCAAAATGACAGAAAAAAAGAATCAATATTTCATAACAGGAAACGTTGCTCATACATAATTGCTCCCGCAGAGACTTCCCATACAAAGAGGAAACAGCCGCTCTGTTCCAATGCTTTGTTGTGTCTGTTTGAATTAAAGGGGGATGGCAGAGCGTCTAATACAGTCATCTTTTCTAACCTGAGCTGGGCTGCCAGAACATGAGAGGCTCTTAATATTAAAAAAAAAGAACCGCGGTGACAAAGTCTTCCCAATGAGGCAAACGAACCGATGCACAAAGAAGGCAGGCAGGCAGAAGAAGGAGTAAAGGAGGATTAGGGAATAGCTCAGTTTGTCTAGGTCTGGTTTTACTGCCAAAATACAGCTTTATCCTTATTTCACCTCACTGTGACTCCAACACACCGTCCTCTCCTAAGCCTCTTTCCCACTGGACAAAGAAAACTAACTTACACCCACAAACATCTGGCTTTTGTCTTTAATGGGAACTGTTACAAATTGGTATTCTTTCCCACGACAGACGACTGCAGAACTCACGAGCGACTCCAGCTCAGATCAGCAGTGAAGGAAACCGAGTGAACATCCTTTTTCCAGCGCGATGCTATGTGATGCGCTTTGAAGTGAATATATAATAAATAAAATCAGCAGGGATTTGGATGATTAGCATTTATTAATGTACAAAACATACAGTTACTATGCCACCAGATACTAATTTGTATCCGTGACATACCCCCCAAAAAAACAGAGCGGCATAATCCTCTTCTGGCAACCTATACATGCATGAGTGACGATGAGAAAGGAGTCCATCCTCCATTTTAAAACCTGCATATACGTGCTAATTTTGGTGGGAAAAGGGTCGTAGAGACCGTGTAAAGTCACGGGACATTGTTATCATTAGATATCACTGTGAAGAAGCAGTTTTCAGCCAAAACTCATAAAAGAGGAAAAGTACACTACAAACCACCAAAAGAAACTTCTCGTAAACGAGAGACCTGGTGTTGAAATATTGCATCTAAATTGGGAAAGCATCTGTTCTTGTCTGAACACACTCCCCTTATCAGAGAGCAGCATGTGGACCAACATCATCGCAGCTGGTGAAAAAAGGGGGGGAAGTGAGAAGGCGGCGTGGTGTGAGGTAACGTCCTTCCTGTACGCTGAGAGAATAGCCGTGCTGTAACAGAGCGACCTGAAGATGATGTCAGAGGGGTGAATTCAAAGACGTTAAATGGATCCGACAAAAGAATGCAAAGGTCTCAGTAGAAAAGCGTCTTCTGGCTCGACTCCTTTTCGACTGACCCGGTGGCTCCCTTGACTGCTTCCTCTGACTTTTCAACTGGCACTGAGAGGTGTTTACTTGACCCCGTTTGTCTGTTGGAGAGAGACTGAACTCAAATACATGTTGCCAAACTGAAAGGTGGATGATTCACATGTGTTCTTCAACCACTGTCACCCATATGTTTGAGGCCTGTGGGTGGTTTTCCCAGAACGCTGAGCCGTTCTGGCTCTGGTGTTTGGCTTTCCCGCCGGATTTAAAGGGCCTCTTCTTTCCGTTCAATTCTTCCTCTGCATCCTTTTTAAGTTTTCGCCCCCCCCCCCCCATTCCTCTAATTCCACCCGATTCTCCCCACACCCAGGGAGGACTCGGCCACCTATATGACTGCTGTGAGGATTTAGGTCACACATCGGAACTGCTGCCAACACCATCATCGTCATCCTCGCATCCAAGCCAGACAGACAAACTCTATCCAGTCCAGACCACTTTGGACTGAAGGGGTTCTTCCCATTTTTGGGATACGAGTGAGTCAGCGTCAGCGGTTGTTGCCACGGTGAGAGATTCTTGTTGTGTTGTCAGCAGCAACAACTGGCTAAATATTTGTGATTTATTTATTTTTCATCCAGATTGTTGCCATTTCGGTTACGGCTGCACTTGGAAAGCTTGAAGCTCCAAAGTGGGACACGAGGTCGGCCATTGTTAATGTTCCAACTCCAACACCCAGGTGTCTGATGACGTCACTCGACGAATCACCAACACAGGCGGTCTGGGATCGCTATTACAGACCACACAGATGATGGCAAAAGAGCTGGTGTTGTAAGCTAATTCCTCAGTTTAACTTCTCAAATCCGTGACGTGTTCTTTTAATTGTCTTCCGATAGATTTGGTGCAGGAGGAAATGTCGTCCATCCCGTCTGACTGGAAGAAGCATTTCAGTAATAAGAATGGAGAACAACTCTTCCTCTCATGTGTATTCTTCTCTGTGTGAATTAAGTGTAACGGAAAACAGAGTGCAGGTGATTTCTTTTCATGTTTTGCATCCGGCACCTTTTTAAACTCGTGGTATTGAATGATGATTAGATTCTTCACACGGTGGACTAACTTGGACCAGCCTCTCCTCGGCACACAGATTAACACTACGGGTGGAGCATTTGGAGAACAGGTCATACGAGTGCGTCCATAAATCTCTCAATTCGGTTGCGCAGTCAATCAAAAGGCAGGAAAGGAATGTCGAAGCCTTACGCAAACGTAACTTGACAACTTCCCCCCCCCCGAGACAAACACACAGCGTTCTGGAGGGTGAGGTAAGAAGAGACTACGCATAAGAAAACATGTTGGTAGTCTTTGGTATGGACTTGAGACAGCCGGTTTCACTTCAACAGATGTTGGAGAAAAGACAAAAAAAGAGCCTTTGCAGCGTTTTGGCAGACTGGCCGGCGGATGATGTCCTCAATAAAATGCCAGCTATGCACAAACGCACAGACAAACAAAGAAAAGCTGCCCAGCATGTACTGTAGGGAGCTCACACACAACAACAAATAAAGCCTGCTAGTAGACAAACACACCCTACACACCAATGTGTGTGTGTGTGTGGCTAACCAGACCAGACCAATGTGTCAATGCTTAATGATAACAGTTTGAGTGCAGATGGCGTAAAGAAATGTTTCAGCGAGGCGTCTTCGTCCTGCTCCTCTGAGACACTGAGGAGTACTCTCTGTCCAAGAACATTCAGACATATTTTAACTGCCGCGTAATATCATAAAGCAGAGCTTCACATAATTATGAAATAAGACGTGCCACGAGGTCTCATTAAAGGCCATTCCTGGCTGAGAGCTAAGACAAGCTCGTCTTTACAGCTGTCCAGGATTTGGAAATCCTTGTTCTGCAGGATTACGAGGAGATGATAATGATGAAGAACACGTCTGTTGAACACATTTCAACCTCAGTTTCAGGCTCACTGTGCAAGAGGATTTATCTCAACGGTCGGGGGCCGTGAACAGGTGAAGACAGCCTGATAAGGACTATTATCTTTACAGAAAAAGGAAAAGTATCTTTCTCTGCAAATCCCTGCGTCACGCTCGCACTATTACCCACGTTCACCCCGGGGAAGCAGGTTTGAACAATTTGTAATGCTGAATGTGTTCACTTATTTTATGATGAAGTGTGCCGTTCCTGCTGCGTCCACTTTCTCTCGGCTTCTGCTGCAGTCATTTCCTAGGTTTTCCTGAAATAACCTCCTCGGAGAAGGATCCTCTTGAGCAGCGTGCTCTTCATAAGTAGACACGCGTAGAGCTTTAGGATGTGATCATCATCATTAAGACATCTTGTGGTGACTCACTGTTTAGTAAAGGTAAAAAAAGACAACGAAATGCGTCTGTAGATGGATTTAGTCTTGTTTGCTTAAATGATTTTGCCAATTTTGGACTATGTCGGCCATGTACAGATGCCTTTGTTTGGACAACATTAAAAGGCACATAAACGTCCATTAAACTTTTTTTCATGGATGTAAACAAAAGAGATATACCATGTGAACCAGTGAGCTTCAGAGATGCTGTTCGGCAGATTTTGTTTCCTTTGGACAGAGCCACGCTAGCCGTTTCCCCCCGTTGCCAGTGTTTGTGCTAAGCTATGCTAGTTAGCTTCATATTTAACGGCCTTCTTCTTCTTCTTCTTCTTATTCTATCATCTCGTGATCCCTCAGGTTGATCTTGTGACCCTTGTGAGCCCATTCCCCAGAAACCACTGCTCTACGACACTTAGATTTGAACCTGTGAACTTCCGGTCACATGCCTGTTTTTAAAGTCTCTTGGTCGTCTGTCATCTTCTTCTTCTTCTTCTTCTCATCGTGTCTGGCCTCATCCGTAGGAGCAGTGCAATCCAACCCTCCCACCACTGCACTGAGCCAAAACGGCTGTCGCAGCAGAGCGAACGCCTCCTTTGTCTGGTTCTGCTTCTCAGCGTGATTACAGCCAGCACATCTGAAGGCCGTCATCTTCAGAGTCAAACAGTTGTCCAACGGCCCTCCTCCGGTTTGGGCTGTTAGTGCACCACGGAGCATGACGGAGCGTCCATCCACACTCGGAGCCTAAACGGGACGTCAAACGCCCGGTGGGGAGCTCTCCGTTTGGCAGCTTCTTGTTAAAAAACTAATTCCTCTGTTAAATCTAACAACCCGTGTGTGGTATGACGGAGCCAGAAGAAGAGGTTGTGTGAGGATTTGAAGTGTGAAACCTTGGAGGGATTGTCTCTCCCAACAAAGGGAAACAAAAATAAGTAAAGATTCACATATGGAAACACCGCGGCTGTCTTTTGCCGTTTTTGGGCAGCGACCAAACAGGATTCTGACAGAGCTCTGAAGTTCACATCCAGGACGAGAGCGAGAACACCGAGAGCTGAATCCTCTGTGAGGGGAGAGGAGTGTTCCCTGATCAGCCTTGTTTATACGGAGCGGTTCAATAATTGCCTACAGGATCCTTAAACGGGGGGGAGGAACTGCAGAACAGAGGTGAGATGATTACATGTAATTGCAGCGTGTTGTTAAGTGGGAAAGACTGCACTGGTAATGAGGCTCTGCAGTGGGGAAGAGGAAGAGGGCGGAGAAGGAAGCGCAGGAGAGGAAGTGAGATGCCGAGCAGGAGGAGCTGATGAGTCACTGAGCAACATCAGTCACCAGTCATTTCACATTTAACCTCTATTCATGCAGAGCGGAGGCTTGATAGCCGGGCGTGTGCTGCAACGCTTCACATCCAGTCACATAGAAGTGAATGTAGCAATAGTCTGAAAGTCAGGAAGCGACAGACAAATCAACTCCAATTTGATATTTGCTGGTTGCAGCTTCTCAAATATGGAGATCTGCATTTTTTTTTTTCCTCTTTGAGTTCTGGACTTTTTTGTTGGACTTCATTTTAGGTCTTCTGGGAAATTGTGATGAGCATTTCTTACTTTTTTGTGACATTTATGTATAACTTGAAAGAAAACATCAAAAAAAGTTTAAAATATGATTTAAAAACTGATGTTTTGTTGAAGTCCAAGTGCATTGAGATTTTAGTTGCTCTTGAAAGATGATATTATTGAGTTTGGAGATGAAACAATAAATAAATAGGACTGATCAACAGGAAATCAATGAACCATTACAGTTTGAATCATGCAGATATTCTCAGTTTCAAACCCCACAAATAGAGTTAGAATATGTTTCATATCAGTTTTAACTGACTGTCTTTGTGGTTTAAACTGTTGGCGGACAAAACAAGAATAGACAAAAGAATCAATAATGAAAATAATATTTGAATTAGGGTAATAAATTACTGGATTTCTTTTGAGGAACATTTTTCCAATCCAAAATCATTCTAGACACTCTCCACACTTTCCACTTTCCAATATCAGAAGCATGTCTTTATCCTTTAAATAACCAGAGCACAGAGGCAATGGGCTCCACAGAGAGAGAGACAGACACACACACACACACACACACACAAAACAGAAAGAGGCATGAAGACAAATATCCAACAGTGAAAAAATGAAAATACAGACAAACTTCGCATGGAGTTCTGCATTTCACAGCCAGGCAAGTGGGAGAGACCACCAGGAGAGGCAGGAGAGAGACCAAAATACACAGCAAGCAGTGGGATCAGCAGGAAACACGAGAACAGACACACACACACACACACACACACACACACACACACACACACACACACACACACACACACACACACACACACACACACACACACACACACACACACACACACACACACACACACACACACACAGAAACATGGAGAGACCTATAAGGCTTCATTTCCTGTTTGGATGAGTGCCATTCTTCCTCGACGGGAGGTCATAAAGCCACCACTGCAGCACACAGACGCAACCTTACGCCTTTGCAGGAGTGTGTTCTTACACACACACACACACACACACACTAGCTGCAGAGCGTAACGGCATGCAACTGTGCATCCGAGGGAATGAGGACTGGAATGAATCAAAATAACCAAAACAATAAAATGCTCGCCATGCTAAGAGCACAAATACAAACAGGGCCTAACTCGTGATCAGATAACAATATTGTGTAACTGTGTTAACGGCATCTCAGTGAGACACACACACAGCTGTGGGAACCAGCGGAGTACAGTAGACGTGTCAGCTGCTTCCTGCATCCAGCCTGCTGCTTCATCACGGTGGTCACTGGGTTCAATCAGCACACCGGCCAAGCACCAAATGTAAGTGCAAGCCATCTACCATCATCGTACGACAACGCTGCACTGGAGGAACAGAGAGTTGAACAATTCATTTTAAACGACACACACACACACACACACACACACACACACACACACACACACACACACACACACACACACACACACACACACACACACACACACACACACACACACACACACACACACACACACACACAAATTTTTAAGTTGGATAAATACATACAAAATCTAAATGTTTAAAAAAAAAAGGTTGCACTAAAATAGATGTTTGCATTTAGTTTCTATTGTATTTTACTGATGCTGGGCAATAATTTAGATCAGTTCCCCTCAGCTGAGCTTAACTCAGTATTTCCTCCCTGACTAAGACCGATACGGAAACATTGGTCATTCATGCTATTAATGTTCCAGTGGACAAAAGATTTGACTATGAAACCAGGGGATTTTCTAAGAGAGCGGTGTTGAAAATAGCTTCGACCGGATGCAAAAAAAACATCTAAAATGCATCGCTGGCTGTTTTGTAGTCGTATTTACCCATGAAGGATGGAACTGTGTTTCACGGCATTAACTGAACTTAAAATACTTGTTAGCTCTACTTTTATTCCTCTCAGGGGAATAAATACCATCAGTTTGTTTTCACTTTGCTAAAAATATCTTCAGTGGATCAAACCGTGACCGCTGTGTTGTGCATCAGACTGAACTGTGAGCTGAAGCATTGTTTGTTACCTCTTCAGCATGCACAAACAATATGAGTTTATGTTGTTGTACCTCTCCCTGTTGTTCTGGACGCCCTTCAGTTTAAATGTGTGTCAGAGTTTCTCCAAACAAAGTTGCTTTTATTCCATTGCTATGTCTCAGCACTAACACTCCCTTCACCAAACGGTGTACTTGGTTTTATGGCAACAATGACGAGTGCAGATTATAGCTCACGTGCAGCGTCTCCATAAAACTTGAATACCAACAATCAGGACAGAGGAGCTGCAGCTTGAACATTGGCTGTTTCTGCATGACCCCCCCAACACACACACACTATCCTCCCTCTCTTTCCTCTCTATTGGGGTATCACAGAGAGGTTCTCAATGCGAGGCTTTTTCTTCCGCCGGGGCGGACAAAGCGCTCCCTGTTCGCAGCCTCTTAGCAGCCACTTCACACGCAGCACAAGGTGGAAGCCCCGCAGGCTATGCTACTTTCCCATCAGCCCTTTCTGCCTCAATGCTGCGGAGAGAGACCCCGGCTTGTGGATGACGGCAGGGGAGGTGACACACAAACAAATACCTGTCAACACACACACACACACAAACACACACACACACACACGGCTATGAAGTGATACTGCAGCCCGACGTCCACTGAATATCAATAAGCAGCATACTTAATAAACACCATGCACAGATTCAAACGCATTGTAATTAGAGCACATACGATTCTACCGGCCTCTTGATTGGTGTTTCAACGATTAGTCGACTATTTCTTCTATATCTTTAATGTCGATTCATCATTCAAACTGCACTGGTTCCAACTTCTAAAATGGGACGATCATTCTGCTAGTTTTCTCTTCTTTACACGATTGAAATTTGAATATTTTTGGGACCTGTTCGTTTTGTCTAAACGAGCAATTGGGTCCCAGTGGGCTCTAGGAAAACACAAAAAGTATTCACGGAGGAATTGGTTGCAGCCTTACAGTTGTTTGAATATTAACAGAGGCCTAAAATAAAAATCAGCAGCTGAAGTTATTAAATTGGACCCAATTGTGCATCTTAAATGTTCCTTTTCACCCCTTTAAAAACAGATATCCTTCGTACCTTCCAGTACATGCAAAACTACTTGTATTGCACTGCACTGTACTGTAATACAGCGCAGTAGAGTACAACACTCTGAGCATCCAGCTCAGAGCGACGCCACCACTGAGCAGACACACCCTGACCAGAGTGAACCTCTTGAAACGGACCAAACCGAGCCAGGCAGCGTCTCACCACACCGGCTGACACGTTAATGTAAGAGAGACTCGTCCTCAGGAAGGACTGTGGAGAGAAGGAGAAAAGGCTGGTCTGATTATGGAGAGCCTAGTAAATTCTGCAGCGTGTTTATTATCGATGTCTCGAGGATAAAAGGAGTCACGCTCGTGTTTCACTGGTTATTCACCTGAGGAGACTTCCTTTCCACTGTTAAAACAACATATACTATATACTGTGTGTGTATATATATCAAGCTGCAGGGACCATTACACATTCAGCAGAATGCAACGCTAAAGGCGGCGTGATAATGATCCACCTCTGAACCGGACAGTGGAGGGCAATAAAACACACCCACGTCCTCTGCTTCTTTATTACTAAAGCACATTAGGAACTCTCATCTTGCTGTTTAAACCAGAAAGAAAACAACTGGACGGAGATGAAGACGGACATTAGGAATTCAGCGTTCGCTAGCTTATTAAGGCAAAGCTGCTAAATCATTCAAGTTATGCAAATTAGAGAAAGATTGAAGGAGAAGAAACTTTGCTCGTAGATTAATTTAACTTTTTGGCATTTTTTTTAAAACAAAAAAAGAAAGAGGAAAACATTTATTTGCTGACCATCAGCGTGTCTAGTTCCTATTCACCATGGCTGCACACAAAGTACACAAACTGGGGCTTAAATATAGCAGAGGAAGGATGGACTTCCCCGTGCACAAGACAAGAGACGGTGATGAGGACGTGTGATGCAGACAGAAGTCAAACAATGTGAGCTACAGCTGGAGTTTACCGTTTGGCAATGTTCTTCTGATCTAAAGCACCATGTCCTACTCCCTCTCAGTCGCTTCTCAGACGTGGCCCTGAGACAGAGACTGAGACAGAGAGGGACCTTGGTGTCAGCTCAATGCTACAGTCAGGATATTGACTCAAAACCTGAAGGAGCAATAAGACGCCTCTCTCTCTCTCTCTGGCCTTTGTTTGGTGTCATCATCCATCTTCCACTTCCTTCAGCTTTCCCTCTCTCTCCCTCTGTCTGTCTGTCCCTCTCTCTCTGTGTGTCTCCCTCTCTCCTCTCTCTCCCTCCCTCTCTCTGAAGCCCTCAAGTCCCCTTTCCTTCCATTAGAGTGAGAATCTGACCTTCACTGTGTCCAGAAGGAATTTGTGTGTCTCTCAGTGAAGCACCGTCAGAGGACAAACACAGATAGTGAACATGGGAAAGACAAAACTAAAAGAGGAACTACTCCCTCCATTCCATCAGAGATCACTCCATCACCGCATAGAGAATGTTTACAACCAGAAACATCCACTTTCTTTTATCAATTACTTTACAAGTCTGGATTGAACCACGATGAGAACTAGCTCCAGGTTTGGTGTCGTCCACTTCTAATCTACGAGATGCCACCTGGCTGCAGCTCTTTGTTTGATTTGTCTGAGCTCTTAATGCCTTCATTGGATGAGCGGATGGATTTACCTGCACATGGCAGAAGTCCTCATGCTATAGAAAGAAAAAGGTTAGGGGAGGAAAAACCTGATGAATGACCTGATGTATGGGTTCACCGTATTCTGTAAAACTAAAATAATAGCCCAGGCTTTTATTCGCATCAATCACTGAACTCAACAGGCCTTTATTATTAACGTGTCTTTATGGGATCTTTTAAATATCAGATATTACTATACTATACCGGACAGATATGCAACTACGTCCCTCTGTGTGTTTGTGCTGCTCAGTAATGAGTATTACAGACCAATAATTACAAGTTTAGAGGGATTGTGCTCGATATTTTATAATGTTTGTACGTCTCCTAAGTCGACAAGTGCATAAAGGAAGAGGCAAACAGAGCAGCAGTCATTTCGCCGAACACACAGCCAGTCAGACACTTGTGTAAGACCGATACCAAATACCGACCAATAAAAAGGAACCATGGAGACTACAGAAGGCCTCGTACTGTGTTTGAAAATAACAGAGTCTGTGTGAAAGTGAGAGGAGAAGTGGGAAGTGTGGGGCACCATTCTTCACAGCTGTATAGTCTGTGGTGTGTGCGTGTGTGTGTGTGTATGTTTCTGACCTGGGAGATGTGGTTGATGGAGGACTCCATGCGCCGCAGCTGCGAGGCCTGGATGTCCAGCAGCTGCAGCACATTGTTGGCTAAGGCATTGATCTGGTAGGCCACGCTGGCCAGGGACTGGGTGGTGTAGGCTTTGGTCTCCTCCAGAGCTTTCCTCTTGTCCTGGGCCTGTGCACGAAAAGGGATTAGAGAAAGAAAAAACAAATAAATAAAGAGATTGAATGGGAACCCAGTTACATTATTATCGCATAACATTCGCATTTATCTTCTATCCAGGTCAGGTTTGTGGTGGATTTGGGCCAACAGAGCAGCCAAGGCATCCCTTTTCCCACCCCAACTCCCCAGACACCACGCTCTCTCTGGGGGGATTTGAGATGATGTAACTCATCCTGCAGCAGCCATGTTGGAGGCTCTGGGAACAGAGCGAGAAGAGCCAACTACAGCTCTGAACATTGAAAACTTGGCCAGCTTGATAGAATTTAACATACTTGGCATATTTGATAAAAATATTGTTGTTTTTTTACTGACAAAGTATCATTTTGCAAGTGACAATTTTGGCTGAAAAGTTTCAGTTCATTTCTAGTACACTAAACTGTTCACTTTTGTAGCACCTAGCTATGTTTGCTTGGTCACAAATGACAAAACACTAATAGCTAACTGCACTAGCGACAAAAAGAAGCTGTATATTTAGCCAAAGTGTGGCAAAAATTAGTGAATATATTGTGTCCTTGTCGTTACTATTGTGAAAAGTCTGGCTAACAATTTCTACAAAGCTTTAAGCTAACGTAGCTACAAACTGTTAGAGGGGCATCTTTTTAAGCCCTACAGTTATTAACTGTTAAATACTCAAAACATCAGTTTTGTTAGACTAATCTTTTATGTATTTAGTAGAAGCTAACATTAGCATCAAAGGCAATAAGTAGTTTCGACAATAAATGAGCTTGCTAGCTAGTTAGCTTAGTTTGTTTGTTTGTTTTGCTAGGCAGCTATTTAGCCAGCAGATTCATTTCTAACACAACTACAGTACGTGGTACTTCTGATGAATGTTTGATACTTAAAAGATTTAAATGTATTCAGTAGAAGCTAATTTAGCATTAGCAACACAAGCACAGAGTGGCTGGTTTCATTAATTAGCCTGCTGGCTAATAAGCGGGCTAATATGGCCGAAAACAAAGTGCTTTTTAGGTTGACTGAGCTGACACAAGCTTCACCTCATAATGCTTTGAGACAGTTTAGTTTTCCACTTTTCCATTCTTGCACCATATTATTGTGAGAGCACAACAACACACTGACAGTTACAAGAAGTGGCTAAACCAGAAAAACTGTGGTAATGAGGCCCACCGCACATCAAACAGGCCGAGGCAAAGAGCCAAACTGAGCCACCGCGTTTGATCTCTGCGGGCTCTTCCCAACGCTGCTTGCTAATAAAGTTGAGCCCAAACAGCGCTGCCTGGAGGGGCCACACTGAGCTTTGATAACAGGCTGCCGTAGCAGGGGGTAGGTGCTGGTGGAGGAGATGATTACTGGTAGTGGTGGTTAGACGGCTAAACATAAGAACATTTGGCCGTATGAAGAAGAGAGGCAAGCGGACGGACAAAACGAGAAACAGCCGTGTCACTGCGTGTCTCATTGCTGATTCCCCCGTGGCAGCGTGCAACTAATCCCGAAGCAATCCGTACGGCTAAAAGCTCCTGACCCTGCAGAGCTGCTGTGCCGGTTAGCCTCGGAGAGATGACAGCGTTTAGATGTGTTTCTTTTAGCGGCAATCAGAGCAGCAGATGTGTTGCACGATAAGAGCCTCAGGAAGGAGGAGAGATTCCTCCAGAGGGCTCGGAGCAAAAGGCCATCCTGCTGAAAGCACGTTCATTCATGTGCACACGCAGACACCTACCAGTGACACTGCAATATGCAGCGTGGTAGATGGAGCAACAGCTGCAGGAAAATGTATTAACAAAAACAAACAAACAGCTTTATATGCATCACGGCCATTTCTAAATAGCAATGGGTTGCAGTTTTTCCCAAACAGATTACTGGACAACATATGCCTGCCTGTGCAGAACTGCTGGCCTACATATCAAGCTGCATATGAGATTGTGTTTATGTTGCTGAAAACTACTACAATTTCTCAGCATTAGAATATTATTCCTCCCTCTGAATCTATTTGAAATCCTAGAAAATGAAATTATAGAAGCGCTGCACACAAATACCGACATTCACTGTGATTTACAATCCAAAAACCAACTGTAATATTAAACTGCACAATTAAAAAAGGGCCACACATTTCAGTTGATGGTTATCTTGGCGTCTGCTGATTCAGTTTTAACCATTCGTTTTTAATCCGATTCAAAGACGCCGCCCAGCTTAATCGAAGCACAAAACCAAACTGCTGGTGTACCCTTTAACTTGGTTTTGTCAATATCTTGCAGCTGCAGAGCTCAGATAAACAGCACATTCATTTGTAGCAACTCTGAACGTAAACATACTGCGATTTGCTTATTGTAATACTAAGAAACTGCACAATTAACTAGTTTTTGTCCATATCTTGCAGCTGTAAAAGCACATAGACAAAACAGCACCATTGATGCTTTCGGCGCACAAATGCTTATTTGTGATGTGTACAGAAATACTAATTCACATCCATCGCTTACAAACATATTCATTCAAGGTGGTCCATGCCTCCGCACAAAGAACATGTGATGTCGTTTAGTCCAACTTTTTCAATGGCTGCAATTGATGTGTTTTTTTCTTTTTAAATGTGTCCAATCCTTTTTCATACCCATCATGCATTCTGTGTGAATGGTTTGTGATCTATAAAATAGATCGACTGTCTTATATTTAGAGTCAAAGATTACACGGTGTCATATAAAATGAGCCTGTTTTGCAATAGAAAGCCCACAATGAACAAACATTTTGTCTCTCACCACCAACCAGATACAGCAGCACGAGATGACTAACACCATATCAGTTTCAAATCTGAAGCTGTTAAACTAGGCCACCAAAGACTATTCAGTCATCCCCACCACTAAAGTTTGTATTTCCCCAGTGACTGAAGCCTCAATGAATCACATTTAATTGGTCGGGAAAGCCGACGCACTGAATGGAAAAGCCAGACGGCCTCCTTTCCTGGTTCACACGAGGTCAAATCATAAGCCTCGTGTTGATCATACAAACTGTAACTCTTCATATCCAGAGCTCAGTCTGCACGATCAGTTGCACGTTTTCTTAAAGAGTCAACATGTCAAAAATAAACATGCTTTCTGGACAAACTGATCCGAGCTGCACTAGCTGCCAGAGACATGGCGCGAGGTCAGCGGTGGGCGTCGGGAGGACGGAGGAGACACTCGATTGCGTCGCCTCCGGCGGCGTCTTAGTGCCGTCTGCTCCAGTTAAAGCCCCCGTCGTCCTTTCAGTCTTTCACGCATCACAAGCCGGCCGTGCACAAATCCTCAAACTAACCACATTTGTTGTTCAATTACCCGAGAATCTTTGCTCCCTATGACATCCATTGTCAGCCTGGATCTTCAAACAAACAGTGCTTGAGACACTCGCCAAGAGGGGGTGGGGGGGGGGGGGGACAACATGAGTGCTCGCTCAGGACAAGAAAAGGTAAATAACAGCACTGGAGAGCTTGAGTGTAGTGTACCACAGCGGGAGAGAGAATGAGGTGAGAGCTCCCAGAGAGCCTCGGTGCCCCGGGGGAACTTTATCTCATATTTCTGAGCTGAGTAATGACAGAAAGACACTGCAGAACATCCAGGCAGCTTTAGACAGGCTATCAGCACCTCAGCTGGGTTTAAAAGGGGGGAGTACAGAGGAATGCACGGCCCGTGTACACAAAGTCAAAAATGTAGCTGTGGGAGCCGAGGGAAGACAGGTAATCAAACGGCCGCTTGAATAACGGCAAAGATTCCAGGGCCAGCGTGGAAACGTTTGACTGCAGATGCTGGAAGGAAGCGTGAATGTGATGTTGGGGAGCTAGAAGGGAGTGGCAGTCAACGGGTTTGCTTT
Source organism: Pholis gunnellus (assembly GCF_910591455.1). NCBI lineage: Eukaryota > Metazoa > Chordata > Actinopteri > Perciformes > Pholidae > Pholis > Pholis gunnellus. The sequence continues at coordinate 8,013,268 of NC_136547.1, forward strand.
GTTGCATGGGAACCTTTTGAAGCACTGAACTGGATAAATACTTTGCAACTCACTCAGTCACCAATCCAGTCTGGCAAGATAACGGCCAACAACCGCAAAGAGAAATACAAATGTGATTTTTTTCTTTCAGAAACAAGGTGGTGCGTCGAGTCTCGAACCACAGAAGGGAGTTGGCATGTTCATACTTAAAGTTCTCTCGTATCAAAGTCAATCTGGTTTTTAGCTTTAACATCTTCTTCTACAACATGGTGGGTTTATAGCCTACCATTCTTCTTATGATTGCATTTAAAGTGGTGTTTATTTGTGAAGTTTATCTTGCTGAATAAAACGTGGAAGTATCATTAACGTCTTATTTTCTGCCGTTATCCAAGACCCGATGGAACAATCTCGTTGGCTTTACGTCGAGGGGAAACGGGGGCGATGCTAACTTCCGGTGTCGGCTGAAGGAGAAGTCCAGACTTCCTCCCTTTGGAAAAAAACAACTGTTCAGGGGTCAGAGGAGATGCCTCTCCGCCCAGAAGCTGGAGCACAAATAGCAAAATGGAGAGAATGAGTTTTCCTCCCGACTCCCTGACGTGACTAATAGAAGATCTGAGGAAGTGAGACATCAAAACTCACTGAATCATCCCTGTAAAAGTTTGGAACATGACAAACCTTCAGCCTCTTTACTCAGGGATTAAAATAAAGGAGTTCAAACGTGTAGGAACATTTGATAATATGGCAACATCACGCAGGGTTTCTACTGTGCGGTCTGCCACTGGGTTTGTACAGCTGACGAGCACATTTGCGTTGATGTGCTCCCACTCGTCCGAAGGGGAAATGCTCTCGGTACAAAAAAGCGTTGAGGAATGTTTGGAATCCTGCAACATGTAATAGGTCTCCAAAGTGTTGCTGGAGAGCTACAGTGTCAGCAGCGCACGGAGGAATAAAAACAAACATGCTGTAACGGAGCAACCGAGGATTCATTTTTCCCTGCGAGACTGACAGGTCGGGTTAGAACGGGAGGGGAACGTCGCGGTACCCAACGCGGTCCGGAGCAGAACGGAGTGTAAATCCAGCGTTGAGGTCGTGGAGCTCACATGGCACCTCGCATCGACCGCTGCAGACCGGACCGGGTGAGATAAGTGAGACGGGGGAGGCAGCCGAGAGCCGCCGCTTCATGGGTCGTTGTATTGAAGTGGCTGTCTGACGCTGACTGAGGAATAAAGTGGAGAACCGATAAACGTGAGATCAGAAGGACACGTTTAGGATCTGATGGAGTGGAACTCCAGCTACTTCTTGGTCACTTAGAGCCATAGAACACTGTGATATATTAAATAAAGCCCAATGGTGACGCAACTATTACTGCTACTACTGCAATGTGATCAGACACGATCACATGGAAGGACAAAGTTCTAAAGACCATTTGTAAAACTGGTGTCACATTAGTTTCCGATAGCTGATAACAATGTGGACGTTTTAGGAGTTTCTTCTGCTCTCACTGTTTCACATTATTACACATCTAATATCTTGTTTTTTACCATGTATAAATGGGAGCTTGAGTTGTAAATAAACAGCAGCTACAGGGATTTTTCTTGAGACTACTTTTCTGTAGGGGGCTCATACTTCTTCCCCCAATAAACATCATTCTCTCAAAATCCACATTTCCCAAATCTCTCCATGGAAATGGTGCGTAAAATCTTTTTAATAACAAAAATTGACTGATAAATTGGTAAATATTAGTTTATCACAGACATATCAGTATCTGCATATAAGAAATGTTGGTACAGGAAGCCAAATTTACCAGAATTAGTGTTAGTACACGCCTCATCTGATATCTCAACTCTTAACTAATTAAATTGAAGGGATCCTTACCAACAAATGTTTATTCATGTCATGCGTTTGTTAAAAATAATATAACATGAATATATCATAAGTTCAGTATCGGTTAGATGCTGCACTAAAACATGAGAATAACATCCAGGTTGACAGAATCTCTCTTTAAGTGCTATCACACTTCGCCAAAACATATTGATCTTAAAAAACATAACGGACATCTCATCAACAACGTATTGAGGAAGCACCCAAACTTTTCAAAATGAAACGTATGGCCGACACAAAGCCACCTGTGGAGACGGCCGAGGTGGTGAAAGTGACTCTGGGACGTGTGGAGAATCAGGAAAAACCTTCAACCCTTCCTCCAGCAAACTCTCAGCGGCGCGAATTCATAATTCCTCCGGGGCAGATGGAGGCCGGCTGAAAGGCTGTGAGGTCTACCTAACCTTGAAGAACCGCCAGAGCACAATTAAAAGTTCCTTCAGCGTGTCAGAGAGGAGACACGAAGAGGAAGTCTGTGCATGGAGGAAACTGATTAACCGTTCTGGAGCGACTCGTTCAGTGGTTGCTGCTCTGAAACAACACACTGAACTGATAAATAAACACATATCTATTTTTTCAGTGTTTCTTCACTAGCAGGATGTGAGTTTGGGTGGATGACGCAGACGTTTCTACATGAAGACGAACAGTGTGAACGATGCACGAAAACACTACTTCTGTATGAATACAACTACAAGCAGACATTTTCCGTAACAGATCAGCCCAGCTGAGGGGGAAGGAGGGACAGGTGGTGAGAAAGGATGCTGGGAGAAAAACAAGGCCACTCTGCTAAAAGAGAAAGAGAGAGAGCGAGAGAGCGAGAGAGAAGGACAGGAAACAAGGACGAACCCAGAGAGACAGAATTGTGTCAAGGAAGGACAAAACAGCCACCTGCTCTCTTCAGGAGGAACTCATTAATTCACCTGAAAAACCAGCAGAGGACAGGTAGACCTACAGGCTGTGTGACCAGGACAGGTAGACCTACAGGTTGTGTGACCAGGACAGGTAGACCTAGAAGCTGTGTGACCAGGACAGGTAGACCTACAGGTTGTGTGACCAGGACAGGTAGACCTAGAAGCTGTGTGACCAGGACAGGTAGACCTACAGGCTGTGTGACCAGGACAGGTAGACCTACAGGCTGTGTGACCAGGACAGGTAGACCTACAGGCTGTACGACCAGGACAGGTAGACCTACGGGCTGTACGACCAGGACAGGTAGACCTACAGGCTGTGTGACCAGGACAGGTAGACCTACAGGCTGTGTGACCAGGACAGGTAGACCTACAGGCTGTGTGACCAGGACAGGTAGACCTACAGGCTGTGCGACCAGGACAGGTAGACCTACAGGCTGTGCGACCAGGACAGGAGCGAGCTGCATTCACTACCAACACACATTTAAAAAATGGATAATTTGGGAGCAGAACCAAAAGCACAAGTGGGCATCGTGCTGGCTCAGCAGTCACATGTCCTGAGGTTGCAACACGGCATCTGATCCGACATCTGACCTCCCAGTCTGCCACTTCCATTTCCCTATTCCTTACTACTGTATGATGTTAATTCAACCAGAAGTCCTGGTTATGACATTTGGCAATCGTCATAATTGTTCAATTAATTAAGCCCTAAAATATGTGCTTGATGCCGTCATAAAAGCATAATATAGCACTTATACAGTATTAAGTTCTTTTTGTTCAACAGAAATCTAAATATTATTCCATATCATAAAATTAAACATTACTTGCAGCACAAAAGTCAACAAAATAATTCTTATCAAGCGATATTTGCTCAAATAATAAATATGTTAAAAAAGTAAATGAGGATGCTTTTCAGAGCCACGAGGGGAATATCTAGACCTTCAAAACATCAATTAATATACAGATTATTTAATAAATTAATTGCTTTCTCAATGAAATGTTAAAAAAAATTAGAAAAATGCCAAAATGTAAAAATTCCCAGATCCCATAATGACATCTTCAGACTTTGGGTTTTGTACTGACAAAGACAAAACAAGCAGATATAATGTTTACTTTCACACGACAAAAGAAAAGCTGCAAATCCCCAAAACTCTAGCAGCTAGATGTAAAAAATAAATAAAATACATTTTCAAAATCGTTGCAAATTGATTTTCTGAATCGTTTTCAGCTCCACAAATATGAAATGCAGCTCGAGCACATCTGATAGAACCTGAATCACAGTGTTCGTGTTGAACAATAGAGTCTGCAGCCTCTCCGTGAGCTGCCAACAGCACCAGGTGGCCCAGTCTGCACACAGCGCGTATGCGTCCTCGTCTCAGAGGTTAAACAAACCAACTTGCATCAATTAAACCAAAAACAATCTATTTCCAGGGGCAAGAATACAAACATATTCAAATACAAAACCATGGATTACTCAGACTAATCTGATCTAAAGGGTGTTTCTGGGCTCCGTTATGAAGCCACTTCCTGACGCAGAGGGAAGGCATTTCCAGGGAGTCATTCTTCACAGTCAACAGGAAACATAACTCTGACCTGTCGGCGTGTCATAGAACACACACACACGCGTGAACACACACACACACACACACACACACACACACACACACACACACACACACACACACACACACACACACACACACACACACACACACACACACACACACACACACACACACACACACACACACACACACACACACACACACCCACCCACCCACCCACCCCCTTGGAAACACAAAAGTCACTGTCAAGTTGAGAAAGTGGGGCAGTGATCGGTCTTTGGTAAAATAGAGCTTTCACCATCTGCTGAGCTGAAACTCACACTCACAACACCACCACGGCCTCCATGACAAGAACTAAGAGAGGAGAAGAAGAAGAAGAAGAAGAAGAAGAGATGAAAACGTGAAGGAGGAGCGCTGAAAGGACGAGCCGATTCGAGCTGAGGCATGTTGATATGTGTACACACACAGAGACAGAGAGAGACAGAGAGAGACAGACAGACAGACAAACAGACAGAGATTATGAAAAGTGCACTGTTAGTCTGACACCCGCTTCACACAAAGTGCCGAAAAGCTTAAAATCCTGTTGTTTTTTTCTTACGTCAGCATTTTGAAAACAAGATGCTGAAACAGAACAGAATCCCAGAATGTGTTTGACTCGTGAGACAGAACTCTAGACAGAGTAACAGTTAGAGCCAACACTACTGTATAGATCCCTACTGTATCTTTATATTAAGCTACAGTGAAGTGACTTTTTATGGATTTTACATCTCATTATATTGGGTCCTAGTAGAGATTTCTAGCTCATTATGAGCTAAATAGTATCTTTGGATCCTCTTCTATTTACCAACAGCAAACACACATTTAAATAATGTCAGTGGTCAGATTTTAATGTTCTCAGACTACACATTGACATCCAATGCTGGTGCTACTTCTACCTCATTTCTTCAGGAAAGTACTCCAGTAATCCAAATATGTTTTAAGTTTGTTATTTAACAGGGATGCACTTCCACTTCTGATGTAATCTATGTCGCCCTTCTATCGAGTTTAAATGTGTTTATTGTGCCGCGCTTTGGACAGAATATGAGCAACTAAATGGTGTCAGTATTCACCTTTAAATCTGTCGTATGAGTATTGTATACAGGTGCTGATACAACCAAGTTTTAGCAGTGATACCAATCTGTCACGGATTTTAGTAGGAAAGTACTTTAAAGACTCTAATTATCAGCAACAAACATTGGCTACTGTGGTCGGGACTCAAAGGTATCAGCAGCTGGCCTTCAAAACTTACAAAATACTGTCACGCTGCAAAAGATTTAGTCAAAAGTAAACAACATTCCAGCGTTCCTGCTGTTATAAAGAGATCTCAACGCGGGGTCAGGGTGGGAACATCAGTGTGTAACGCCTTTATCTCATGTCCCAGCATGCAGTGGTAAACAAGATCCACAGCAAACATTCCCACATGTCACTATCATGATCAATACATGAATAAAAGAAACTTCATTTTAGGGCTCAGGTGGGACAAAAGACGACAACCTTCTCGCTCGGTTTGGCTTGCGTGGGTTACGACACAGAGCTTCAGAGCCTCACAAAGCCAAATCACCGGAGGAGGAACCAGAAGAAGTGAATTACAGGGAGTCCTCGGGGAGTACAGCTGGAGAGGACACGCCCTCCCTGGAGCTGATATGGTGGCTCGTCTTCCTGCTCAACAAAAACCCACCGTTTGTGTGTCACTCGGCTTGTTCTCGGGCTTCTTTTAGAAGCGGCTTACCACCAATGTGTTGTGCTAAAAGTAACCAAAAATACATCCTCTGTGGTCACTGTGACACCATTGTGAAGTTTCATTATGACACACATTCACATGACGATAATCCTGTTAAAACAAACATGACAAAATGAGCTCTGCTCCCACCAATAAGTTGAAAAAAAATCAATAAGTCCAACCTTTATCGACCGGCTAACAATGGCTTTACATTCCTCACTCGGCCTCAACGCAAAAACCTGAATTATCTTTAAATGAACTCTCCATTAAGTGGCAAAAACAAGAGGCCTTCCACATATAGTATGCTTTAATGTGGCATTACAAGTTGTTTAATGGCCAAAGAATTATGCAGCAACAATAAACATTATGGGATGTCCACTGAGTGCTTACAAGCCCATAATGTAGACACTATAGACCTCCACTGTAGTGCTGCTGTAGTGTCCCAATGGGGACTTTTTGTGGTATTAAATGGTGAGTTTAATGACCTTATGGAATGTAATGGACTGCAATGTTACTATAATATTCATGTTGATGTGTAGTTTCCCCACTAATGTAGTTAAAATGTTTAGGCAGTGTCGGCATCAATTAAGGAGAACTGGAGGAACTTTCTTGTTGGTGTCTTTTTAAAAAACAATTAAATAAATTCATTTTTAGCAGCTGTAAAAACCCAGGCGTTTTTCAAGCCGACCCAGTGTGATAATAAAATAAAACAAGTAGACACACCCTTGGAAAAATGTGATTAATGGGTGCAAACTAGATACTAGGTGTCTAAATGTCCCACGGTTTTGAATGCATCACACTGTTCCTGCAGCCCTTTGGGTGGAGGAGCTCATTCCAGCGTCTTTATCCACGTTTCCTGTCCCAACAACCCGATGCAATCCCGGGCGTTTTACGCGACAAAAGGCGGTAGTTGCTCTCTTACCTGCACATAGTTGTTTTCGCAGTAGTCTGCTACTCTGGTGAGGTTTTGGTAACTCTCCACGAGCGCTCTTTTACCGGCAGGAATCTCTTCCTCTAACAACATTTGTAGCTCTGCCATCTTTCTTACATCCCTCCTGCAGAGCCTCCCTTCTCTCTGGCTCTCGCTGCCTTCCTTGTGATTGAAACGGCAACCAGCTCAGCTCTGCTTCAAAAAAAAGAGAAGAAGAAGAAAAATCCTCCGCCTGCTATTGTGGGATTCCTGCCCTCGCGCTGGCGTAACCTCAATCCCGAAGATCGTCTGTGTTGAGCAGGAGGAGTCACTCTGTGGTGTAAAAGTGGGACCAGATTGGAGCGCTGGATTCAAGATGTCTATCCGTTATAAGAGTACATTCTTGAGAAATATTTTCACTGTGAGGGTCCATTAGAGGAAAAAACAGTAAATATAAAATATGAAAAAATATAATAAATATGTAATATACTATATAAAATATAATAAATAATACAAATTTAACAAAAACAAATCGGAAATACAAAAGGATTTCACTGAATTGGTGAAGAGTAACTAAATACATGAAGTATTTCAGTTATATGATACTTTCTACTCTACTGTGTTACATATCCGACGTGAATATTGTACTTTTTTTTACTCCGCTATATTTATTTGATAACTTTTACTACTTGGCATGATCTGATTTACAAAGACAAAAGTATAATCAGCTTTTAAATTATGATGTAGTATTATAGATTAAGATGATTAAGAAAGACACAAGCAGCAGATAAAGTAACTGAAAGGAGCTGAAATAAGTTCCATATTTTATTAGCTGAAATATTATAGTGATGTACACATTAATACATACATAATAATAATATAATTCCTAATTCTGAAAGGGACTATTATACTTAATTTGTTGGTCTCTGCATTGTGGCCAAAAGAAACCTGAGCTATCTTTATATCTACCGTTACCAATTATTATTATTTTACTGATTCATTCATGATTAAATGCCGCAGAATAATGAAAAACACATCACAATATCATCAAGCTCAAAGGGATGGATTCAAATGTCTTGTTTTGTCTGACCAACAGTCCAAAACCCCAACAATATATAAGCAAATCTTTACATTTGAGAGCTGGAACATGGACATTTTTGGCATTCTTGCTATAAAATAAGTGATTGTCAACATTCTTGTTGATTATGTGGATTGAGTAAAACTTGAATCAACTTATTTGAGATCTAGTTATATTATAACGTG